>NW_024751660.1:689699-837199 GCF_018991925.1 Homarus americanus | reverse complement strand
TACAATAATTTATATCACAGAGTATGATACAGTGTACCCCACGAAAGGCTGAAAATCAAACTGGAAGGGTACGGAATTCGGGGAAATGTCCTAGCGTGGATAGAAGACTTTCTACATGACCGCAAGCAATGTGTGGTGATTAATGGCACGAAATCGTCATCTGTACCTGTAACAAGTGGGGTACCGCAGGGTAGTATATTGGGCCCGCTGTTGTTTGTTTGTTTCATAAATGATATGCCTGACGTTGTACACTCCTCCATACAAATGTTTGCCGATGATGGCAAGTTATTTCGGGAAATTAAGAACCAAGCGGACTGTGAAGAGCTGCAGAAGGACCTCTGTGGGCTCCAGGAATGGTCGAAGGAATGGCTGCCGAGATTCAATGTCACGAAGTGTAAGAGGATGCACCTGGGGCGTACCAACGGTAAGGAGGCGTACCATATGTCCCAACGGGATGAAGAAAATGTACTAGTTGAGACTGTGTGAGAAGGGCCTAGGTGTGTATGTTGACAATGAGCTGAAGTTCTCGGGCCATTGTGAGAAGAAGGTAAATCAGGCAAATAAATTATTGGGTCTTATAAGAAGGTCGTTCAGATATCTAGACGGTCCGTCCCTCGTGACGATCTTCAGGAGTGAAGTGCTTCCCCATCTGGAGTACTGTCACCCCATCTGGTCCCCGAGATATGCTAGGGACTGTCAGTTGGTTGAAAATGTTCAAAGGAGGGCCACCAAACTGGTGCCTGCACTTCGCACCTCAGCTACCCTGAGAGATTGGAGCGCCTGAACTTGCCTAGCTTATACTACAGACGGGCAAGGGGGACCTAGTTGAGGTTTATAAGCATCTCAGGGGGCACTACTCAGTTGAGTGTCCTTACTTGGAGCTGGCGGACGCTCGCCCCACAAGGGGTCACAGCTCAAGATTGAAGAAGCCGCAAGTCCAGAAAACCGTGAGGGCAAACTTTTTCGGAGTGAGGGTTGTAAACTCTTGGAACAATCTACCAGAGAGTGTTGTGACGGCACCGAGTGTGAGCTCTTTCAAGAGAAGACTTGACCAACACTGGAGCGGGTTCAGGTACATTCAGGAGCCGGTGCATGCCCAGTATTTGCCAACAGTGCGTGACAGAGACGTGACCGATCGCCCGGGCGGCTAGCGAGCCGATCTTTTGGTGAAGAATATAAATGAAAAGAGACGTGACCGATCGCCCAAGCGGCTAACAAGCCGATCAGTGGCGAAGAGGATAAAAGTAAAAGTAAAGGTCGACCATGCTTTATGGTAGGATTACAATCCTGAAAAATAATGTCATTAAAATTTGAAATTGAAGCAGATTTTCTCACCGACTCCCATTATAAATTGGGAGACATGTTCACATAGGTAGAGGACATAGTAATGAGAGATATATATATTATCATTGATAATGTAGTCTCGTTCAAGATTGACAACACTGCTGGAGACAGCTGGCAATTCAAGTCCATATGCAGTATAATATAATATGAAACAACAGAGCCCAACCATTAATTAAGCAACGGAGAACTAAGTAACCAATCACCGATCATTTTTACATTCATTCATAATTTTAACTACATACTATAGTAAACAAACGGCCTCGAGTTGCCAGATGTCTCCAGCAGTGTTTGAAGAATCTTGAACAAGACTGTACATATCTTTCAATCCATGTCCTGGGTTCAATCCCCAACACAGGACATACAGCATGTGAGAAGGGTGTTTTACTGAGTCTACCTAACATGGCAACTTTTCTCCAGTTAAAGAAGTTTCCTCCTGTACACTGAAGGTCATAACAAGAACAGACCAACTGCTCAAATGGAATAGTAAGCTGATAAGTTGTGAAATGATAAAGAAATAAATACAAATGAATAAATACACTAAGCTTGTTTTAAGCACTTTTTTTTGAGGAACAAAATTCAAAACAATAATAATACTGTACTGTACAGTATTCTACTTAGGAGAAACTGCAGTGGTTAGTGCTTAAGGTTATTTCCTGTATACTGTACAGTATACAGTTTTTCTTAACAAGTTCTTAAAAAAAAAGCCACACACATCAAGGGTCTGGAGAACACTGTTTACTGTCCTTCTTCAGAACAGAAAGCTCCCACATGCCTGCGTCAACACCCTCCATAATCCAGGGGTTTCATCAGTAAATCAATGCAGTGGATAGATCTTTTTTCATATCTTTGAAAATCCATAAACTGGGTGTCCATAAATCATGGTTGCCCAGTATTCATCGCACTATCACATAAAACCGTGTATTCTTATATTTAAGGGCACACAATACTGTACTGTATACTGAACCTGTACAACAGGTGAATGAAATTATAACAGTTGCATTTTTCAAGATTATCTGGATGTAAATAGTCAAAGAAAATAGTCACATTACACTTACCGTGCCTTATGTTCTGAAACCCATGTGCAGAATTTGCGTAAAATTCCCCATTCAGACTTGAACCTCAAACCTTCACTGTTACTTTACCCAAATTCTTTGTCATGAGTTTTGGAACATAAGACTAGACAAGTGTAACATAACTTTTTTCTTTGACTGTACATTACAGGGATACATTATTTCTAAGAGTTCCACGACATTATTTACTTCTCACACAATAGTACAGAAAACTGGTAAACTTCTCCCAAAGAATAAAAACTATGGGATAAGAACATCAAGTCATTTAACAAACCATGAAACTATATATATGCTGCCGTCTGATCAACTTGATATGGATAGTTAAAAGGTTATTCGAGTTTTGAGTCCATTTTACACAATACAATGCAACTTAAAGTAGTCTTTCTTTGCTCTTATAACATCTAACAGGTTAGGGCACATTTGGGCTACACCCATCCCCACATGTGCCCCTTTATCTATCATCAGACATATTCATCCCTGCTATCAGTTTGGAGCTAAAGGATGTATAAAAAAAGTGGCAATGCAACTTTTACTACAGTGATATATGTCTCCTTGGACATTAAGAGTCGATGCAACTCTTACAGTGATAAATGTCTCCTAGGCCACCAAAAATTGATGCAGCTCTTAGTGATGTCTCCTAGGCCACTAAGAATTGATGCAGCTCTTACAGTGATAAATGTCTCCTAGGTCACTAAAAATTGATGCAGCTTAATGATAAATGTCTCCTTGACCACTAAAAATTTATGCAGCTCTTAGTGATGTCTCCTTGGCCACTAAGAATTGATGCAGCTCTTACAATAATAAATGTCTCCGAGGCCACTAAGAATTAATGCAGTTCTTATGGTGATAAATGTCTCTTTGTCAATAAGGATAATAATTTAATATATCTACAGACTCTATTACAAAAAATATCAATGCCCCTAATTTGCCATTTTAAATATACCAGAAGCCTTATATAATAGTATAATCTTTACTTGGCTGGCATATGCTGCTTCCAATGGAGGATATGATCATTAGCATTGACAAATACTATATGCAGTTATTTGTAATAGATGAAAGTAATAACATCAGTGGTGAGATCCAGTGACCCTTCCCTTACCTACAACAAGAAGTCACTCATTCATATGGTATTGTCAGAAGGTTCATTTTCCAGTTTCTCTGAAGCTGTCTCCTTTACAGCCTGACTTTCATATTCATTATCTGTTTCACCATCTACTGTATCTCCTGTTTCTTCTACGTCTTCTTCTTCTTCTTCTTCTTCTTCATAGTCATCATATTCATTATCCTCTTCATCATCCTCATAATAATATTCACTTTCTTCATCTACGCTTAGTGAAGAGTTAACTGTAGGGGTTGCAGCCAGTTTCATGTAAGGCTCAAATTCATATTCAAATAACAAGAAATCTAAGATGAATTTATAATAAAGTTGCTTAACCTCACTAGAAGTCAACTGGGAAAAATAAGTCTTGGCAACATCGGACGTTCTCTTGGTCTGGTCAGTCTTGTGAGTCCACTCTATGTGTACCTCATCAGCGAGGCCGCGGTGGTACAGGATAAAGTCTGCATCTTGAGAGAGTGTTTCCATTTTGGCAATAACATCATATTTAATGTGGCAGGGTGTGCACAGGAGGAAGATTGGCCTCCAGTGCTCATCATATTCCTCGACATCAGAATCAAGGAGGTACTGGATGAACTCTCGGAATGTTGGTTCCTTTCGTGCATTGTGGTTCACCTCTTCACTTATGCTCGGCTTACGGTAGGCTTTAACAATCCTCTTGCCATAAATTGCATAATAATATCCACCCCTGGAAATAATTTTTTTTAATTAAATATATCATTCCTTCACTTGATAACTGACAGGTTCAAGATGAAAGTTTGTGACATTATGAATATAAAAATCCTGTACAGTTCTCACAAAGAGAATATTAACTAACACAATGGTGTAATGTGTGATCAACCTGAGGATGTATTTCATTCAGATAAGACTTAAATGAGTCTGATTCAAATGAGGTCACAGCATGAAACTAGAAGTGCTTCATGTTCTCTTCCAACATAAATAAACTTCCATCCAGTCTTAAAGTTAAATTTTCAGGCTCTATGCTGCTGTTTGACTTTCTATCATTAACATACTTTTTGCCAGTTTCTGAGATAACACTTAACAGTTTGACGCTATATTTGTTAATCGCAAAGGTTGATTACCATTAATCTGCAAGACGTTAATTTGACACTTAATTGCACAAGTACATGTACTTAAACAAATCATACTCTTCATGTAACTTAATTTTCCCTAAAGTACTGTATGTGATTTAAATATATTTCACTACTTCCACAAATATCTGTGAAAAAACATAAGGTAAACTCTGAGATACATTCTCCTGGATTCTTCTTCACGTAATCTAACACTTTATTTTTGAGCCACAAGTATAATAACTTAATTCATCACAGATCCCTTGAAGAGTCATTCCCCCAGCTTATTTCACCTGTTAATCAAACACCTTAATGCTACCATGGGGCTGGGTTAGATTAGGTTAACATTAGGGTGGTTAATCTTAAAGTGAAATAAGCTTGAGGGGATAAATCTTCAGATGAACCAAATTTGCTGATAAGCCATCAAAAGTATAAACAACACAGGTACTTAGTTTATTGTTGAGCCAAAAGAGTACAAGTAGTACAGTGCTGTGTATCACCAGAAAATACCATTAAACTAATTTAAGTATAAAGTATAACCAAAGATAAGTGGCAGACAATAGCCTTTACCTGTCCTTTACATCTCGTTCATAATTCTCCAGTTTGTCACGATATGCTGAGAGAACTCGCTCAAATGGGTGACGCACCACCTAGAAAAAAATTAACCAGGAAGATATGTGATGACAAGCTATATTAAGAGTAATACTTTTACTATGTATGATTAGTAATAAGCTAATGATCTTAAATATGCATGTTTGATCTCAGCCACTCAAACAAGTCTTGTGATATCCAGTAGTATCTATATCTATTTTGCTACTTTTCACTGTACTCAACCTGGTTTTTTATGCAACTGACTCATACATAATCAGATATGACAGTCAACAGATCCTTGCCAACCAGTAACTTTAGAACCATAATTCTTGCACCCTTTACACCTCTAGCACTTTCTCTGTCCATTTTTTGATGATCAATATCCTTACATCCATTTCAAATTCACTACACTTCCAGCAGATTTTTATTCACCATTCTTGCAGTTGATTAATTTTGCCAAACCACCTTTCCACCACGTTTCATGTGAACAACAGACATCGAGCTTTCTATGGCTCAATGCCTCCACAATTTCATCTATTCTTCCCCAAATCATACCAACATTCAAACTTCCAGTTCTGAACCCAACTATGTCAGGTTCCTTCACTTTGGTCACACACAGTTTCCATAGTTTCTTATGGTGTACGTACAGTGTAGGTGATTTTTATATGGCAAGTGTACATTTGTTCTTAGTTTGAATAGTCATGTCTGATAGTCAGCTAACAAATTGAAAGGGACCCACCCGCACACCACCACAAACCTGGGTACTGTCATGTTTGTGACCCTGATGCCATAGCAAGAGCAGTCCAGTGACTTTGGGGTGACCCACACAATCAGATTCAGGGACACCCTTCCAAGAGCGACATGGCACTAAAGCTGGCGGCAATATTATGCACTTGATGTTGGAGCAGCGTCTCAGGGTGCTACCTCTGAGTTTGAGCTCCTGTTCTGTCAAGTACCGTCTGTGATGGAAACATGTCAGCCCAGATAATGCAGCAGAAACAAGAGGATGGGCACAACTCTGGTGACCCAGTTGCCATCAGGTATGTTGAGGCAGTTTTATGGCTGGAAGACCTTCCTAACACCAACACAGTTGGCAAGACAGGGTCACAATTTTCCAAGGTAATCAACAAGTTACTCTCTTACCGATAAGTTCCTAAGAATCCTACAATTTTTAAGTTTCATCGTTACTTTATTGAAGGTTGCCTTTTATACGATCTTAAGTTTGGAATACAAATAACTAGTATAGTATACTATAGTATAGTAATGCATTTCCACTGTAATTTGTTTTCAGTTTCAGTAATAACCTGTGAAACTTTCCTTCGGTCTGAAAAAAATGAGTTATCTTGTCAACATACCTGTACAATAGTCACCACAATTTTTGCCCCATGTGAATAGAAGTACAGTACTGTACAGGAGCAGACCCATGCAAGCTATGATGATGATATTTGTGGACTGGGTATACCATTCACTTGGCTGTTCAGGGTATGCCAAGGCGACATTTTCTCACATTTTATTGCTGCCACACAAGAGGGGCACTGGTTGAAGGTAAATTCCCACCCCAGGGTGAAAATATGTACTGTACCTATACTAACTGTCTAGCTACAATAAATCACCTGCTACATACTCTACCTCACAACTAACTTACAACACCAAAAGAAACTCTACCTAAGAAGGACATCAAAAAGTAAAACTATTTCAATACCGGTATTTGTAAAATCTATAATTTTCTAGTTTAAAAAAATATAAATAAAACAGTAGAATATATCTAATAATGAATCTACTTTAAAAACTAAACTACGGCACAGTACTAAGACTGTCTACACAGTACAATACTGTACCTAGGTTGCACCCCGTCAGTCTCGCCCCCTTCCTGCCAATACTAACAAGGCCACCAGGAGGAGTAGGGTGGGGCTAATGTATTGCTACACACACACTGCCCAATATGGGCCAATAGGCACACTGCAGTTTTCTCCAATCTTATGTTCTTATGTTGTTCTCTTACTTAGCTTTGTTTACTTTTTTTACGGGATTAGCCCACCAGAGCACAGGTCACTGACCCACATCAAGGCCTGGAGGCAAAGTTATTATTACGTATAATAATAATAATAATAATAATAATAATAATAATAATAATAATAATAATAATAATAATAATAAAAATATAAAAAAAAATAAAAAAATATATTATAATAATACTAATACTAATAATAAAGGACCATAAATAAATACAAATAAAAAAAAAAGACTAATACAGTCAGTTCTGCTATAACGCAATTGTTGTGTTCTTGTAAAACATCGTGTTATAGAAATTCGCGTAATAGAAATAACAGGGCTTATGGAGAAAATAGGGTTAGGTGCGGATTACTACTCGAAATCGAAAAAAATTAATAGTTAGCCTAACACAAAGGATAGCACAGTCTAAATAAATGTTACATTCATATCTAATAATGAAATCATACAGTAAATGAAACACTTTACCTTGAAAAAATATGAATATAACTTGATAGGGGAGAAGGGTGATTTTGAGGTAGATAACATCGAGCTTCTATTCAAGGGCTATAGACTTTCTTTTACGATCATCACCGAGAATGTGATCACCAGAACGCTTCTTGGAGATATTCTTCTTTACCATATTCACAGTTAATACCACAAAATTGGAGAAATAGTAAGCAAAAATCACGTTACAGCAAACAAGCGTTCGCGTTATACAGTACAAATATCGTTCCTCTATTCATAAATCGAGTTAGAGCCAATTCGCGTTGTCAAAACACGCGTTATAGCAGAACTCACTGTAGTGAGAAACGGTACAGTACAGTGGTCCCTCGGTTAACGAGCGCCTCGGTTAACGAGATTTCGGTGAACGAGTTACTTCCCATCAGATTCTTAACTTCGGTTAACGAGCAATCCCTCGATTAACGAGTTTCTTTTATTAGCCGACCTCAACATGTTTTCGCTTACACTTGGCGGTCAACCAGCTGTAGTATTAGTTCGCTGTACAGTAATCAGTTCTCGGGCTTAAATTCCTTACTATTTTATTAAATATCAAGAAGTATATACTATTCAATCATTTTAAAAGTTAAATATCAAATTTTTTTGTCATTTTAACAATTATTGAACATAATTGAAGGTAAGGTCACTAGTTTCTGGCGCGTCATTCAGCCTTTTAACACACCAAACAGGCGTTAGTCTCTCTCTGTTTTCAGTGGAGGTAACATCTTGCTTGAGACTCTCTTCAACTAAGCGCTTTTTTTCTGCGTTTCCAAGCAAATTATTGGTAATTTTGAAATTTATTTTACATATTGACAATATATAGTGCAGTGTTATTTTAAAGAAAATATTCTTTATTTACAGCTAGTTTATACTTAAAAGATCACGTGTTGACATTGTTTGAATCCAGCATGGGGCCTAAGAGATCAAGAAAAGCGATTTTAATCCAAACCAAGCAGGAAATTATTAAGAAACATGAAGAAGGCATTAGAACAAATGCGCTATGCAAAGAATATGGCATATCGACATCAACTGTGTCGACAATTCTTGCACAGAAAGACAAATTTAAAGAAGTGAAAGTGAGAGAAAAATCTACCAGAGTGTTTAAAAGTAGATACCTAATTGCAGAAACTGAGAGGTTACTTCTCATCTGGATTAGGGAAAAACAGATGAAAGGTGATTCAGTTTCTACTGAATTCATTTGTGAAAGAGCCAGGGAGATTTACGAACATTTAAAGACAGATCAACCTGGTTCTTAAGGCGCAGAATTTTAAGATTTTCGGGCCAGCAAAGGCTGGTTCGAAAAATTTAAGAAAAGAAGTGACATTTTTAGTGTTGTTAGGCATGGTGAGGCTGCCAGTGCTGATAAGGAAGGGGCAGCAAAGTTTTTAGTGGAATTTAAAGAACTGATGGAAGAAGAAAATTATCTTCCACAGCAAGTATTCAATGTGGACGAAACTGGGCTGTTCTGGAAAAAGATGCCCAAAAGAACATTCATTGTAATGGTCATGATAAGAGCTAACCTGAAAACCTTAAGGATTCATATTACGCTCAAACGTCCACAAAACCTTCCGAGTCCCCCAGTGGAAACGTCCCCCGTTTTCTCTGTTTCCCCCGCCTTTGTCTATGGGAGCAGACGCTGTATGCTGGGACCTGTTGCCATCCATTCCTTTGTAATCAATTTAATTCTGCTTTCGATAGCTGAGTCAGAGCATTGTTAGTGAAGATAATAGTAGAGAATGAAAATGAGTTCATAGTCTCAATTTCAACGTCAGAGGGTACCGTAAATTAATTCATTGGAATAGGAGTAGCTGGACTCCCTGGCCTAGTTTGAGTGAGGGCACGCGGGCATTTTAACCGTTAGTAAGTGCCCGTCCCTTCATCCATACAGGTATGCCATTCCACGCTGTGTTGTAATTTGCCCTTCTTTAAGTGATTTGACCCAATTGATAGTTGATTGTGCAAGTGTTACAGTAACGTAGTTGATATGCTCTGAGTAAAGTCATATTTACGTCTTTAACGTCCCCTGAAACGTGTTGTTGTTGTCACCAGTTAGTAAGTGCCCGTCCCTTCATCCATACAGGTCCCTAACGCAGCCTAGGCCGTGTCTGTAGGGTGGATGTTGTATCCACTATGTCTGGGGACATGTCCGAGGTCCAGTAGGATCAGTTACCTTCGTGAGACCCGGCCGTCAGACACTTCAGACCACCTATAGCCCCCATAGCTGGCTCGTCTGGCCCTAACGCTCGGTCCACGAGGTGACCCTGGACCACCAAGCCACACACCACTACCAGCCCCCATCATTGGTGGATGAATGTCTACCTCAGTAGGGCTATATTTGTGTGGTGGAATTAACCCACTGGGATCTCCAGAGTTCGTCGGATAGTACTCCATGGTGGCTGGACCCCATGGCTGTTGCTTGAGTATCACTCCTGACGACTGAGTGTTGTAGTGGCAGTTGCTCTAATATGTATGGTGCTAAGTGACTATCCTAGTTGTGCTATTGAGTATGTCCACCCAGTAGGGTTGGAAGGGTATTGAATATGTCCACCCAGTAATGGTGTGAGTATGTTGAGCCTGAGGGCCTAGTAATAGATTTCGTCTGTTAGTACAAACCAATTTTTTCTTCTAATTTCATATTCATGTTTAAATAAACTTTGTATCTGTATAATTGTGTATATTATTTACCTACAGTATCTACCGTTATTTCTTCCCTATTGCTTGATACTATCATTACACCTACCCACGAGCCTCCTATCGTCACGCTACCAATGGTGATATATAAGAGTAAAAGGAATTGTTACTGGCACACAGGCCCTCATGAAGGGTGGCAGTAGCAGCCCTCATAAATGGTGGCAGCTCAAGCCCTCATAAATGGTGGCAGCGGTGGGATGTAATGAACATAGTATCGAGTTGGGAGGAATGACTGTGATACTGTAGTTTAACTGAGTTATAACCATTTCTCTGTACGGGTATTTAATAATCATTCCACTGTAACTAATGAGTATTTCAGATTGCTAATGATTTTGTTCCATATTTTTCCGAGGTACAGCTTTTTGTGGTGGTTTGCAGAGAGAGTGAAATAAGTTCAAAGAAATACCTTGGAGTTAGGTTAGAAAAAGTCTTGTTTAAAGTAAAAGGAAACCTGCAACAATAACTTGTAGAGTGTGAATAAGGTTCATTAATATTGGAAGAATTTTGATATGTAACAATCTGCCCAAATTTTTTTTCCGTTGTTAACTCAGTATTACTTACAGACAGTGAATACATGTTTGGGCCGTGGCACTAATGTGAAATGTTTCCATCGTGGGAGTGCCCAGTGTTTTAATTCTGAGTGCTAACAGAAGCATTGCACTATATGCAAAGGTTAAGTGGATGCTAATTCTGTACTTGTCATATTCTTTAGTTATGTGTTAGGTAGGATATATATTCCATTTAATATCTCAGGGCATTTTACAGTTCCTACTATTAATATTCCTATGTATACGCTATAATTTTAAAGTTATTTTAACCAGGTGCTAACGGGTCATTATTTTGTGTAACGTATGTTATGTGAACTCTAATGCCAGTATACTTTCAGAATACAGTATTATATATGTGAGGACCTTATGGTGATACGGTATATGGAAAATGTTATACAAGTGTATGGACCCAGAATTGTGAGTACAGAAATTCGTGAAGTGTTCACGCAGTGTTGCACCATACTGAGTCTGTGAATGGCAAAGTGTCTAAGTGAATTTTTGATGCCGTAAAATTATCTTTTGGGAGATTAATAATCTGAACAGTAGTTTGAATAGTGGATGCATGGAGTGTTAGTCGTATTGCAGAAAATCAGTACCAGTCCTTGGGTCTTGAGTGAGCACGGTGCATGTATTGTATTTACAGTGGGATATACCTGTAGTATTGATTTGTTGTAACACAATGGCAGATGCTAACGCAAATAAGGGGACCATGACGGCCAAAGCCGCTGTTGATTTAGCAACAGAAGTCCAAGCTCTTCGGGCTAAACTCGCTGAGTCTATGGATACGATAAGGAGACAACAAGCTTTGCTTGATGAACGGAGGGAAGAACCGGCTGTACCTACTCGTCCTGCCGTGGTTCCACTTTTGCCCCCTCCTGCCGTGGTTCCACTTGTGCCCCCTCCTGCCGTGGTTCCACTTGTACCCCCTCCTGCCGTGGTTCCACTTTTGCCCCCTACTAACGATATACCCAGCCGACCTCCTGGTCCCCATTACCACCAATACGTTCCGAGGCTGTCCTTGGACGACCTCGTTGGTCTTAACACAGACAACATCTTAACTAAATTCTGTAAGAGAGTAGAATATTGCGCAGTTAGCTCACGGGATAGATGGTATGTAGCTACCGACCGCATGGACCAGCAGATTGAAGACATGGTCCAAGTAGAACTCGGCACCGATGAGGAAAATTGGGATAAACTTAAAGCCACCTTGCGGAAGTTGTTTGTGAAACCAATCCCTCTGGAAGTTGCCTGGCAGGAATTTGCGAGGTTAGAGTACCATTTGGAAGATGATCCCCGGCGCTTTTTGGGCCAAGTTAAATCAGTTCTCACAACCATTTTCCGCCGGTATGGGCCCAGGGAAGGTGAAGAACAAACTTTGAAAGATAAATTGTACCAGAAACTGCCAGAACAGTTGAAAGAGGAGTTGATATCCTATTATTCCCCTTGTTGTCCAGTAGACACGATGGCCGAACAATTGGAGAAACTCCGACATATCTATCTGCGAAGTAACAGAACTGGGTATCCTGGTATCCGCCCAGTTCACAAGCATGCGACCCAAGAACTTCCCATAAGTGAAAGAGCCAGTCGGGCCGAAGGTAACGTAACAGGAGGAGCTTGGGGTACCAGTAGTAAGCGAGATCAACACGCGGTAGCCTTATTTGAAAGTCCTCGTAAAAGGTTAGTTGGAAAGCGACAGGGACCTTACTGTCCATATTGCCGAACACCGAATCATGATACTTCTACTTGCCCCTTAAATCCACCCCCACGTTCATGTTGGGATTGCTTGGAAGTAGGATGTCGGAGAAACAGTCAACGCTGCCCCGGACGCGCCAACCGTCGGCAATATCCAAAATATTGACATAAGCGGGTTCCTTCCAATGTGTCTCCTTGCATTTGGTTTACTGTAAATGAACGTGTCTGTCTTGCTTTAATAGATACAGGTAGTGAAGCCACCTTAATTCAGGAGAGCCTAGTAAAAACTTTGAATTTGCAACCCATCAAACCTTGTAAAGATAGATACCAGGGTGTTACGGGAGATGAGTTAAAAATTAAAGGTAAAGTAGTCATAACAGTACAAGTAACACCCCAGTTGCAAGTCAGACACCATGCTATTGTGGTGGATGATAAATACTTTAATGCAGAATTGCTATTCGGAGCAGATCTCCTTGGTAGATTTAGAGTAACCTGGGAACGTAAAAGGAAACTTTTCATTTGGGCAGGCCAGTCACATGAATATGGGAAAGTAGTAATGAGAGATCACATGCAAGGAATCAAATGCGTCAATAGATTGTCATTAAAGCCCGATGTACCTTGTCCACCACAGTTGAAGAGTCTCCATATTGATAGGAAGACTATTGTACGAGGCCACCATGCACCGATCTTATCCATCAAGGTGAAAAGATGTATCAACAGAGATATGTTTGTCCATGTAAATGACATCCAGGTTCCCCCTAATGATTCTTCCTCAGAATCAGAGCCTGATGAGAGAGATGCTATACGGGATGAGGAGAGAACAGTAGTTGCTCCTGCTCCCCGATTTCCCGTAAGGATGAGAAAACCAGTGGTGAGACTGGATCTTTAAAAGCAGTGAGCTTTTAAGTGACCCCCATTGGTTGATAATGAAGTGCACAATCAGTTATAAGTAACTGTGGAAAAGGGATAGGTAAAGAACTGATGATTTTTTTTTATTAAAAGTATTTTGCAGAGGAAGGGTCAATTTGCAGTAAAGACAGAGATTGGAAGATGTATTGGCAGTTATGCAATCATCTGAAGGGTATCTGTTACTAGTATGAGTAAAGATACCAGTGGTGAATTCTCAAGTTCTGGTTGGTAAGTCCTACGTAGGCTGGGTGTTGTTGGTATATAGGTGTAGAGTTCGTGACTTTCAGGGAGTATTCGGGCATATAAATATGGTGCTATTACTTCTACATGGCAAATGCCATAAGTACAGACAGTTTTTGGTTTGGTGGTGTTCTCATGAGGACCGTTTCGTTAGCATTGAATTCTTGGGAATACCCGCTCGTTCGGAGTCCCTTGAAGGGTGCTGCCTCTCGCGAGTGCGACATAACTCTTAAGATTAAGGGCAACAAATCATTCCTTTGACTTGATGGGGTCCGTTCGTCTATGTCCTAGCTTGAGAAATCTGTGTTAAATCTCTGTGTCCTGTCAGCATTTGACCAATCGCGTAAAAGAAACTTTCATAATCTATGAACATTGAAATTTGAGTTCTGTAAGGAAATTTTGAGTGTGCATTTTATCTACCGATGTGAGGGTGTATTTTGTAACATGTAACACCATTTATTATTATTATTATTGGATATGAGGTATCTAACTCAAATCATTATTATTCTATGATGATGTACTTGACCCCATTTATTATTATATGATATGATGTATGTAACACCATTTATTATTATATGATATGATGTATTTACCGCCATTCAGTATTATTATGACATGATGTACCTAACCCCATGTGCTATTATTTTTGGTGCTATTTTGTAATATGTATCCCAATATATTTTTTATGAAGGTGTGTCACATTCTAATTGTATGTTAACAGATTTCCATTTCTTGTACCTAATCCTGACCACCGGTAGGGAATTATTTTTCTATTTTTATTGATATAATTTGTGCAATGTTTTGTATGAGGATTTATACTTTATATTAATGATTTAATATGTATGTCACTACTTACGTGTTTTCTGAACGTTACCGCATAATGATGAATCTTGGGGAAGGAGGAAGCTTTGTAATGGTCATGATAAGAGCTAACCTGAAAACCTTAAGGATTCATATTACGCTCAAACGTCCACAAAACCTTCCGAGTCCCCCAGTGGAAACGTCCCCCGTTTTCTCTGTTTCCCCCGCCTTTGTCTATGGGAGCAGACGCTGTATGCTGGGACCTGTTGCCATCCATTCCTTTGTAATCAATTTAATTCTGCTTTCGATAGCTGAGTCAGAGCATTGTTAGTGAAGATAATAGTAGAGAATGAAAATGAGTTCATAGTCTCAATTTCAACGTCAGAGGGTACCGTAAATTAATTCATTGGAATAGGAGTAGCTGGACTCCCTGGTCTGGTTTGAGTGAGGGCACGCGGGCATTTTAACCGTTAGTAAGTGCCCGTCCCTTCATCCATACAGGTATGCCATTCCACGCTGTGTTGTAATTTGCCCTTCTTTAAGTGATTTGACCCAATTGATAGTTGATTGTGCAAGTGTTACAGTAACGTAGTTGATATGCTCTGAGTAAAGTCATATTTACGTCTTTAACGTCCCCTGAAACGTGTTGTTGTTGTCACCAGTTAGTAAGTGCCCGTCCCTTCATCCATACAGGTCCCTAACGCAGCCTAGGCCGTGTCTGTAGGGTGGATGTTGTATCCACTATGTCTGGGGACATGTCCGAGGTCCAGTAGGATCAGTTACCTTCGTGAGACCCGGCCGTCAGACACTTCAGACCACCTATAGCCCCCATAGCTGGCTCGTCTGGCCCTAACGCTCGGTCCACGAGGTGACCCTGGACCACCAAGCCACACACCACTACCAGCCCCCATCATTGGTGGATGAATGTCTACCTCAGTAGGGCTATATTTGTGTGGTGGAATTAACCCACTGGGATCTCCAGAGTTCGTCGGATAGTACTCCATGGTGGCTGGACCCCATGGCTGTTGCTTGAGTATCACTCCTGACGACTGAGTGTTGTAGTGGCAGTTGCTCTAATATGTATGGTGCTAAGTGACTATCCTAGTTGTGCTATTGAGTATGTCCACCCAGTAGGGTTGGAAGGGTATTGAATATGTCCACCCAGTAATGGTGTGAGTATGTTGAGCCTGAGGGCCTAGTAATAGATTTCGTCTGTTAGTACAAACCAATTTTTTCTTCTAATTTCATATTCATGTTTAAATAAACTTTGTATCTGTATAATTGTGTATATTATTTACCTACAGTATCTACCGTTATTTCTTCCCTATTGCTTGATACTATCATTACACCTACCCACGAGCCTCCTATCGTCACGCTACCAATGGTGATATATAAGAGTAAAAGGAATTGTTACTGGCACACAGGCCCTCATGAAGGGTGGCAGTAGCAGCCCTCATAAATGGTGGCAGCTCAAGCCCTCATATCATCACCAGAGACGAAGCCTCTTTACCTGGGCATAAACCCATGAAAGACCGTCTCACTCTATTGCTTGGTGCCAATGCTTCAGGGGATTTCCGACTGAAGCCTATGCTTGTCTACCACTCTGAAAACCCCAGGGTGTTCAAGCAACAGAAAGTGGTAAGAGCAAGGCTTGGAGTTTATTGGAAGTCCAACCGAAAGGTATGGGTGACAAGACAGCTCTTTAATGAATGGGCCGTTGAGGTGTTTTGCCCTTCTGTCAAGAGCTACCTAACCACCAATAAACTCCCTTTAAAGGCTCTTCTCCTCATGGATAATGCTACTGGTCATGACCCTGAACTTGTCAGAACTTTGGAGTATCAATTTGACTTTGTGAAAGTGTTGTTTTTGCCTCCCAACACTACATTAATCATACAGCCAATGGACCAGAAGAAAATGTTTAGGAGGTGTCATCGGGCAACTTCCAATGATCCTTAACTAACACTGAAACAGTTCTGGAAGACACAATTCAACATCCTGGAGGCTGTAAAATTGATTGTGTCATCATGGCAAGAAGTCTCCACTAGATCCCTCAATTCTTCCTGGAAAGCACTGTGGCCATCAGTAGTCCATGATTTTGAGGGATTTCAGGATGACACAGAGTTGGACCAGGAGATTGTGTCCATTGGTCAGTCATTGGGCCTTGAAGTGGAAGAGGATGATGTGGAAGAGCTTGTAATGTCTCATGAGGAGGAACTTACTCCTAAAGACTTGCAGCAACCTGGATGAGATGTTAGAGGCTGACAATGGTGAGGAGGAAAGGGAAAGTGATGACCATATGTCAACTTCAGAGTTGAAAGATGTTATTTACTACTGGGAGAAGTTCAGGGAACTGGCTTCAAGGCACCCAGATGTGGAAAAAACTGAACGAACTTTGTGTCATGTTGAGGACACAATGATCTCCTTCTTTAAACATAAGTTAATAATGAAGAGGAGAGATGCCCCACAGACCACAATTGACACTTTCTTCAGTAAAAGGCAGAGGGAACAAGATGCTAGCCCTCAGCCTTCCACTTCAAGAAGGAGAGAGGATGATGCTAGCCTTCAGCCTTCCACTTCAAGAAGGAGAGAGGATGTTCATGGTGGAGAATCTGTCAGTCCAGAGGTTCCTGACATTTTCATGGAAGGTGACTCAGCTTCCAAGAAACAGTAAAATGCTTCTCCTCCACCTCCACTTCCTTCTCTTCTCCCTTCTCCTCCTCCACCTCCCACTTCAAATTCACATCAGCATCATCATCCAGGAGCCTTCTACATACACACCTCAAAGTAAGTGTACTTTACTACCTTTTTTGTTGAATTTAGGCAATTTTCGGTGAGCTGGAACCAATTACCCAAAAACCCATTGAAACAATTGTTTTGGTTAACGAGATTTTCGGTTAACGAGCAACCAGCTGGAACGAATTGTGCTCGTTAACCGAGGGACCACTGTATATGTATGTTGAGTTGTCAAAGTAAGAGAAACAATTGAGACCCTGCAATTGTGTGTAAATGAGGCAGAAATTCAAATCAGCAACCTGGGACTTGGTCACAATTTTTGTGATGCCATATAGCAGCAGGGTCCACCATTAGACAACACATTTATGCTTCCAATATCTTCCCAGCTTAGTTTTCCAATTAAAAAAAATCATTGCTATACTTCTCTAAACGTTGTAATAACTCATACTAACCATAAATTTCATTGTAGCTGGCATGATACGTCTCAGCAGGCCAGTAGCCAGCAATGGGTACGTGTCTCTTAACAGTGCGTGTTTTCCTGCCATGTCCTTAGATGCTATGTCCTGCACTCCTGCTACCTAAAGGAACAGTTTGTGAAACATAATTAAGTTTTAATCAAAATGTTATTGTGTTTACACTGAAACCTTAAAGGAAAACTTCATTTATACACTCTAGACAACTAAACTTATCCAAAAACTTATAAAATTACATGACACTTTTCAAGTGGTAAATGTTCTTCATTGAAGCTTAATACAATATACATTATTTGTCAGCAAAATTATACATAGTTCAATATTTACTATAAGTCTGCCTTACAACTATTGAGAGAGAGATATACTGTATATTGCTTCAATAGCTGTTAACTGTCATTTGCAATACCTACTGTACTGAACAAATATATAGTCAGAGAAGAAATGGCAGAAAAATAAAGTCAAGAGTCAAAACCCAATATGAATTCATATAAAAATCTGTCAACATTATTTTGATTACAATTAGAGTATTTAAAAGGTGTTTAATGACTAACAAATGTAATAGGTAATAGGTATACCTGAAGGAAGGCATGGAGCCAGCTGGTACTTGCAGCCTTGGGCACCTTACACCAGGTGAGGCTGTGCTCCTTGTCAACAAACATTTGATGAAACGTTGTCCTGCAGAATGAGCAACTACTATTAGTCTCATTAGTCTCCTCTGGAAAGATCTCACAACATTTAAACAGTCAGTTAATATGAAAATAACAATAAAATTCATGGAAAATTCCTTGACCATATCTTGGCAACAGTGACCTGGTTACCCCATGACAGACATATGAAAATGTTTGAGATACAAAGTCTATACTGTAACAACCACATTTAAAAAAGGAAGAGAGTGATCCTGGAATATCACACTAACAACAACTGTGAGCTTGAAAATGACAAGATCCAATGGGAGGAAACTCTTGCCTGAGCATCCAAGGAAATGGACCCAGAGAAACAATGCTGATTTCCCAGGTACTGTACTGGACTGGACTGGACTAAGCAAAAAGAAAGTAAGTTTAACAACTGCATATTCAGATAAGCTAGAGACCCCCTGGGAACACCCGATGCTGTCAGCACCCAACTGAAACATCCCATTTTGTCTATGCCCACTGTGTCTACTCCCACTCTTGAAATGGCTATTTCCAATTGGTCAATAATTGATAGTAGATATTCTGACATGTTCAGAGTAAACCAAAATGGAGTTGACGAAATAGGAGTAGACAAAGTGGACATAAACCAAATAAGCATCTGAGGCTTTGTTGGTTATCCTTAGTCAAATTGCCTCAATAGATATTGTTATTACTTCACTGTGGGGAATATTTGAGGAAGGTAAAACGAGTCACTGACGCCTGCACTAACATGACAGTCATGGTGAGTCCTTAGAGCCATTCTGAGAGCAAAGTTAAAGGTCCCCAAACTAGCAAGTAATTTCTGGTAAACTCCTAATATTAAATCTTCACTACTTTTTTCTTAACCTCATATTGACTTAACTTTTATTTAGTTGCCATAGTCTCTCAAGCTGTGACTGTGACAGATCTGGCCTATCTCTAATGATCTCATCTTTAATCTTGTTGTTTCCAATGAACTTCTGAGCAGTCTTGAGGAACTTGGCTTTGGTGGAGTAAGCGCCCCATGCTGCACACACTTCTTTTATACGAGCCTTCCGCTGTTGGTATTCCACCACCTGGATCTCCTCCATAGGTCGTAAACTCTGACAATACAAAATCAGAGAATTAATTTGTGGATAAGGATTTTGTCTAAATCTTCACATGCAAATACAGTAGTTATATTAATGGCTACTAAAGAGGCGGAAGGTTATAAAAAAATAAAATAAATAAATAAAAAATGTGGAGGATAAATGTAAGTAATAGAGAGCTGGAGTGTTAGGTGATGGAAGGGGTGAAAGATGAGGGCTAGGTGAGGCCTTACCACGGAGGTACAATAGTTCTACCTCCATGGGCCTTACTAACCATACAGTTGCCAGCAAACCGGTTATACAAGTTCTACCCCAACATGTTATTTATTACATGGACAGAGTTACGTAAGATGGCAGTCGTTTAGCACCATAATCTTCACATTAAAATTGTTACTGACGATATAAGAATACACATTTGATTGACTCGAGTTAAAGCACAAATAATAATACCCCAATCACTCAAATAAGACTAACACTATTTTAAGTAGATTCGTTCACTTAGCAACAAATAGAGGACAAACTTAAGATACGGACTAATTTACAAAGATTTTATTTGTATCTCCCAATTGGTGTTAAAGTGTATCTAGGGAAGGTGAAGTCCCAGTATACTCCACGAAGCTTCAATGACCCAAGGATTATGTAAAGTGTTGTGGTTGTTTGGTGAAGAGGGTTATGGTAATGGTTGTATAGTGGTTGTATGGTGAAGAGGGTTATGGTAATGGTTGTATAGTGGTTGTTTGGTGAAGAGGGTTATGGTAATGGTTGTATAGTGGTTGTATGGTGAAGAGGGTTATGGTAATGGTTGTATAGTGGTTGTTTGGTGAAGAGGGTAATGGTTGTATAGTGGTTGTATGGTGAAGAGGGTTATGGTGATGGTTGTATAGTGGTTGTATGGTGAAGAGGGTTATGGTGATGGTTGTATAGTGGTAGTTGTGGTTATCAATGGTTGTATGGTGGTAGTTGTAGTTATCAATGGTTGTATGGTGGTAGTTGTGGTTATCAATGGTTGTTTGGTGGTAGTTGTGGTTATCAATGGTTGTATGGTGGTAGTTGTGGTTATCAATGGTTGTATGGTGGTAGTTGTGGTTATCAATGGTTGTATGGTGGTAGTTGTGGTTATCAATGGTTGTATGGTGGTAGTTGTGGTTATCAATGGTTGTATGGTGGTAGTTGTGGTTATCAATGGTTGTTGGTGGTAGTTGTGGTTATCAATGGTTGTATGGTGGTAGTTGTATCAATGGTTGTATGGTGGTAGTTGTGGTTATCAATGGTTGTATGGTGGTAGTGTGGTTATCAATGGTTGTATGGTGGTAGTTTATCAATGGTTAGTCAATGGTTGTATGGTGGTAGTTGTGGTTATCAATGGTTGTATGGTGGTAGTTGTGGTTATCAATGGTTGTATGGTGGTAGTTGTGGTTATCAATGGTTGTTTGGTGGTAGTTGTGGTTATCAATGGTTGTATGGTGGTAGTTGTGGTTATCAATGGTTGTATGGTGGTAGTTGTGGTTATCAATGGTTGTATGGTGGTAGTTTGCGTTACCAATAAGGAGTATATGCTGCAGTGTTACCATATCCTTACGTAAAATGCAGACTAGATATGCAGGGTGATCTTGAACCTCTTGTGTTGGCAATACTGGCGGAGGAAGGGATGGCGAGGGGAGGGAGGCTAAAGGAGGGTGTTACGGAAGGAAGGAATGAAGAGCAGGGGGAGGGAGGGGCGTTAGGGAGGGGGAGGGGCGTTAAGGAGGGGGAGAGGGGGCGTGAGGGGAGGGGCGTTAGAGAGAGGGGAGGGGCGTTAGAGGGGGAGAGGCAGAAGGAAGAGGAGGGAAGGGAGAAGAATTAGGGAGGAATGAACAACAGTATGAGAGCGGTGGAGGCCAGGCAGTGAAGGAGAAGACGATGGAATTATGAGGGGATGGTGTAGAGGTGAGGGAGAAAGGGAGGGAGGGTACGGCGTGGAGGTGAGGGAGAAAGGGGAGGGAGGTGAGGTGAGTGGCGTGGAGGTGAGGGGAGAAGGAGGGAGGGAGGGCGGGAGGTGAGGGAGAAAGGAGGGGAGGGAGGCGGAGGTGAGGGGAGAAAGGGAGGAGGGAGTACGGCGTGGAGAGGTGAGGGAGAGAAAGGAGGGGAGTACGGCGTGGGTGGCGTGGAGGGAGGGAGAAAGGGAGGGAGGGAGTACGGCGTGGAGGTGAGGGAGAAAGGGAGGGAGGGAGGGAGTATGGCGTGGAGGTGAGGGAGAAAGGGAGGGAGGCACGGCGAGAGGTCAAGTACGTCAGACCTGTTCATTCCTACCGGTAAATTTTTCCGACAGGCAACGCGGGAACACACACACACACACACACCAGCCTGGCCCCTTCCCTCGGCATCATATCTGGACCACCGTTAAGTCTCTCTATAATTTACCGGGGATAAAGATAAGATCAGTAGACAACGCTGCTTGTTGTTGTTGGTGAGTCAGTAGCAGCTGCAGTGACCAAGACAAGGTAAGTCAACACGGTCCACCGGTTCCTTAAGTTCCTCTAAACGAAACATATGGACACGAAATTATCATCACCTGAGTCTATTTTACCTCATGATTATCTACATTAACGCTACCCAGGGTTAGTGAAGGGTAGGGTAAGTTAGGGTGTTTCATCTTCTCCGAGAATGGAATGTCCGACAAAAAGTATCCGGGAGTTTGGTCGTGCTGGTGAGACAGACTGACAAACACCACCACAATAATTCATCTTTGTTAGTAGTACTGTTACCGGGCAAATGTATTGGTAGGAGATATTTAAGAAAGATGACCTGAAGATTAGGCACCCCAGCTTTTTTAAAGAGATGGGTTAAACACACTAATCTAACCCCGCCAGGTAGCGTTAGGGGGTTTAATCACCACGGGAAATAAGCTAGGGTGTCTAACCTTCATGTTATTCTTAAGAACTAATAAGTTTTAAATTTAAGAGTTTAAAAATTACACCGGAAAGAAATAAAATTTTATGGACATTAAAAATAGTAAGCTTTAAAACCTACTGAACCGCAACAAACTGCAGTTTTTATAACTGCACCCAAGCGTTGACACTCTTCGGTGGTGACAGGTGGCAGCAGTGTGTACAGTAGTAAAACAGGAGGCAACACTAGTGACGGCAGGCAGCTAGTTCAGCCGTAATGAACTTCTTCATGAGATTTTGTATTACTCTCACAAAAACGATAATAAACGCTAGTTAAGGTCTCGGTAGATAATGAAACGTGTCTAAGTCCCGTTATAATGAGAAGGTTGGCCGGCCCCTAAGACTGGTCTCTTGTCCGTCACCACTCTAGGAGGCCACTCACTTCTGGTTGACTTATCCTAATGTCTGCTGAGGCCGAACATTATGGCGGACACTACTCTAAACGGTATGACGGCGTCGGTTCATCATCATACAAAAGTGCCAACCGTAATTTGTTATCGTTAGGGGTTGAATAACTTGAATAGGTCTCAAAATTTAGTAAACCTTTGATGTGTGTGTTATATGAGGTAACATTTTTCAGTGTTCGTGTCCATGTATACCTTGTGGACTAGTGTATAACTAACCTTGTTACACGCTTAAAGACCTTCGTTGTTGCAGCTCAGTAATAACATTATAATAATAACAACATTATGAGACATAAATAAAGAGAAGGAAACTCACAAAAAGAAACAAACGATAAACAAGAAGGAAAGAGAAGCAGGGAACAACGGCAACACGCAATCAAAGTTCATTTCCTTCACAGTCGAGTAACAGCAGCAGACGGACTACCACAAGACTTGGATTCTCGAAACACGAATATTTACCCCCACCTGATGAGAGTGAAAAACATGGTCACCAGAATACTAATAATACTTAAGAGGCTCGTTACCAGGTCGTGACAGCACCTAGCGTGAACTGTGCTAGACCACAACTGTTACGTGATCTGGTATGTTCAGGTGCTTGTGAAGAAACCAGTCCTTGTTAACAGCACAACAGGAAATTAACCGACTCCTCCTCCCTCCCTTCCCCCACGCCCTGCTGACAACTGGGTCAAGATACGAAAGTACACACACTAATCTGCACCGTGGCGTTTATTTGTCAAATTCTATAAACAGTTCTACCCACTTAAAATTTATTTACAGTTTCCTTATTGTCTTAACAACAAGTGTTATTTGGGGGTCGTTCGAATACGTAACGACCGAATAAAGTTTACACCTTTTGATATATATTTTAAGTATGCATTTCTATATAACTGTTCTTATATATCACTTCGCTTCCACTAGAGATGACTGAACCCCGTCATGCAGCACAGAGGTCAGGGGCGCCCCTGCACAGGTCAGCGTCTGGAGCAAAAAAAAAAAAAGTCTTGTTCTATCATCATAATATCCACCCGTGGTAACTAGTTTCTTGGGTCCAGACTCCGAGCGGCAGTGTGGCTTCAACCCTCGCTGGTGTAGGTTCAGAATTTTGTGTAGATGTTCTGGTTTATGCACTTTTTCAATCTTTCTTTATAACAATGTAAATTAAATCACACGAGATCAACTTTATAGGTTGGTTAAAATAAATATCCTGACCTTATATGACATCTCGAGAGGTCAGTGTAAGATTTATGGCACAATGGTGACGTTCGCTCACAGATGAACAACACAATCACGACCGGAGCTTAGTCATTATCCCCATGTCATGCAGGTGAATGTTCAACAGGTAGTCTAAAGATTAATTAAATGATTTAACAAAAGCGTTAGTGGTATAATTGACCCATCCCAAAGTCCATGCCACGTTGAAATCACTGCTTCTCCTCCGATCTTACTCTGACCTCAGATAACACTTCCATTGCTTGTTGGGTCACAATTATGTGAGGTCAAGATGCTATTGAAAAAGTCGGCCCAATGTCCGGGTACCACCGCCTGGGTGACCTAGTTTTGACTACCAGGTACATGCTTTTCGACGTGTGTGTGTGCCAGGTCACAAAACATCCCCACAGAACAGTATATGGCCTGGAAACACTTCGTACCATCACTCAGCGAGAAACGGTATACAATATGTATGTTGCCCTCCCCTTCTGCCTCCCTCTATCCAACCAGGAGCGAACTCGTAACAATGGTTTTAAATTAAGACATATTTAGATTTAGGCGCGAAATAGGTAAACATTGGTTTGGAAATAGTTTTCTCCATTCTTATGTTCTTCTCCCTCCCTCCCGCCTTCTTCCTTCCTCACCGTTCCTTTCCTCCTTCACCCTTTACTCCTCTCCTTCGTCAACTACTCTAAAGGTGATCTCTTTCAACTCCTGCCCCAGTATGTTTGTTTCGACCTGAACCCTTCTCGCCTATCAACAAATAGATACCTGTTGTATTTGACTATATGCATAACAAAAGGGGACCAGTATAAATGGCAACATCATCTGCATACAATGGGGCTCCAGGAAGAGGCCGTCATGGCATTGGTAGCCACTTACAGACACTCTATGGATCTCACTTTGTACAATGTCTTTAAGCGTACAGAAACATTTACACACTCGGGGAAGGAATGACCCTAATCACTAAAAAATAAATAAATAAATAAAATCATTTGCCATTTTTTTCTCAATATTATTACTACTACGGGGTTGGGTTATGGGGGTAGGGGTGTGTTAAGGGGTTGGATTAGGTTAAGGGATGAGATGAGGTATGGTTAAGTAAGGCTTAGGGTGGGGCGAGGTTTGTGGTGAGAGCTTTGTGGTGAGGTGGAGTGGGGTTAGGAAGGAAGGTGGCAGTTGCTTCACCAAACTAGTTTTCTTCCCACTATACAACACTACAGGTTAAGTGACTCCCGGGCTGTTAGCTACGATGTTGATATATAATTACCGACTCACCACAAACTGTAAAAACTCGGGTATACCGTTACAGCGGGAGTGAGCGAGAGAAACGAACCCTGGAACCATCTTAGACGACTTTAAAGTGGCAAACCCGGCGTGGTCCGGTTCTCAGTGTTTTGTTTTTGCCCGATGCCAGTGGCCACGGTACGAAGGACCCTTTTTCGTTTTACGGGGATTAGCCCACCAGAGCAACGTGCCCGGGGGCAGGGGGCGGGGGGGGGGGTAAAAATATAATAATAATAATAATAATAGTAATAATAATAATATTTATTTAGGCTAAAAATAAAATAACAATAAAGAGCCACAAATTAACACACAAAAAAGATCAAGAGCGAGAAACGATATACTGACAGTATGTATGTTGTGTTGTCAATAGCAAGAGAAACAATTGAGACCCTGCAATTGGGTGCAAATAAGTCCGTCAGATCAGCAACCTGGGACTTGGTCACAATTTTTGTGATACCATATGGCAGCAGGGTCTACCATCAGACAACACATTAAGCTTCCAATATCTTCCCAGTGTATAAAATAATCGACCATTGTATACGTTACATCTATGTATTATTATTATATAACTATAGTTTGAAAAATAAATAAGCCCCTACAAGACAAAGAAATGTCGGTAATTAATCTTTAGACAAACATATGTGCGGACACGAATATTTTTTTATTCTATGAAGGTGAACAAACAAGCCAGCTGTATAAAAGATGTCACTAAGAGACCTTGATCTAAGCGCCATTACAACACGGGTATACACTTCTCAAAGGACCAAGGAAATTAGGCAATTGTACTCCACGCTGTCTACTCGCTCCCTCCCAAGCGCAAAACTCGTTTCAATATCGCCTCCTCATCTCTCGCCAACACACCCACACTTAGAAACTAATTTTCCTGACCTAACCTAACGTGCTCGTCAGGCTCTAAGACTCGACTCATTTCCTTAATAAGTAACTTCCCGTTTGGTAGTCCGACTTTCTCAATGATTCGTCCGCCTTATTTTTTCTCTTAATACCTGAAGTGTCGTACAATGAATCAACCTCCTGAGTAAGACATCACAATGATTCAGCCCATCAAACTTATCCTCGAACAATGAGAGATATCTTAGTCGTATGAGAACAACCACTAAATCCCTCCAGTACGTATGTTAATTCTTATCATACAAACGTGTTGAGCAGCAGTAGTAGTGTACTTGTGGATAATGTTCTAGTTTGAGAATTACCGACGAATTCGTGAATACAATTCAGTTCAGCGTTATTTTTTTCTGGGTATTAATCGTTTTACAAGTCTATATTGATTTAGCATTTATAGACAATACAGGTATACAAAACATTTGGTCTAGAGAGTGCGGGTATACAAACAATGGTAAACAATAAGGCAATTCGACCAAGGATATATACTGTATATATTGTACACCAAGACAAAATTTCGTGTTTTCCAAGAGTTGTATGTTTCAACGCAGTTGTAAGTAGTTATCTACCAATGTTTCTTTGGTTGGAGTGGTAAGCCATAGTCGCCAAGTCTTTATATAACATGACGACAACCTGGTTATCGCACTACAGGGCCTTGTATTGATAAAATTTTGATAGCAATTCTAATCTTGTGTAATATCTTACTAAGGTCTAGATTCTCAAAGGCCTGTATGACGAATATTCCTCGAGAGCGAAAATGTTAGGACACACGGAGGTAAGTGGTTATCTTAAAGCACCGTCCGTCCTCCACGCCACCACAGGTAAGTCTCACTGTCTTGAAAATTGTAGTGCAAATAATACCCACTTACCACACACGTCATCTCCTCACTGGTGATGATGCACCATAAACAAGAGCTGCATTATGCAGTTTTAGTTTCATTGCGTTTCGTTCGTGCCTAAGTAATGTACATTATCAGGTGACGGGCGGGCGAACACTGACTAGCCGAGAACTAAAGCGTTTCACTACAACAGAATATCAAGATAATAACACTATTATAACAGATTAGGAAATATTTCGTTGTCTCAAACATCTTTTCTTCTATAATGTGAGTGAGACGAAAAATGAGAAATAACAGTGAGCAACTACAGGAAACTGACCCTCGGCTAAACTCATCACGTCACATCACTGCCCACGCCCACACACGTCACATCACTGCCCACGCCCACACACTCGTTTCTTTTAAGCAGTAAGCTACAGCTGTTGATTTAGGTGCTAAGGTTCTTTAACACACGAACTCGTAATTTGGGTACAATAAACAACTTTTAAATATTATGAAAATAAATTCCTTAACAGTGTTGGTTGCTCATTTGAGTTGTTTGTATTGCATTATGTCCGTTGCAATTAGGTGCTTTTAGTACCTATCTTGATTAATTCACTGACGCCTATTAACACAAGCATATACGAGACGCGAAAACCGTCGAACTCTCAAAGATGGTTTCTCACGGGTGGCTAAGAGTGTTCGTCAGTCAGGCTCTTAGAATGAAGCTTGTGACGTCGTGGCGTAAACTGAGTTTCCAAAGCAAACTAAATGAACCAAACAAATCTACCCCAGGATGATTAAGTTAAAGTGCTAGTTGACGACATAAAATTCCCGAACTTTGTTTACAAACACGACGCCACGCGCCCCAATCATATCCGCTCTCCAAGTCTTTTTGTGAGTAATGGATGCAAAAAAACCCCACTTACCTGGATTAAACTTTCCTTGTGGTGCTAAAGCGCGTGTTTTGTGTGATAACAATCATTACACATTACATGTTTCTCTACCTGTAAATGTGAAAAATTCAAGTAACAGGTTCAAATAAACTACAAGAAGACTGCAGCTAAAATTTTGTCGAAATTAGAGACAAACATACTGTAACTACCTAGTATATACAGTAGGGTGCCGTCGATACAGTACTACTTAACCACAGGTACCGGGAAAGATATTATGATTAGTTCTGAGAATCTGGTCCACCCAGGTTGAGCCGAGTTGCCTTGTCACGTTGCAGACACCAATATCATCTTGGTTTTATGCAATATGTTTCTCTTTAATAATGTGTACATCCGCGAGTGAACTTCCTGGTGCCTTAGTTTTGGTTGAACCGGCGAGCAGAGTCGTCCAACTTAAGAGTGGGGTGACGGTTGCCTGAGGCATATAAACCTAAGGCGGGTGAAAATATGGGGGAGTGATGATTTCAGCCTGCATCATACACCCACCAGGCAGCCACAATTACAGGCGTCCCAGCCTAAACTGTGAAATTATCTACAAAGTTGCACGTATATCGAGCAGTGGTCCTTCCCTCTCTGTTATATGGCAGCGAGACATGGGTCACATACAGGAGGCACATCAAGACACTTGAAAACTTTCACCAACGTAGTCTATGTGCCATCCTCCGAGTTCGCTGGGAAGACAAGAGAACAAATGCCAGTATTATTGCTGATACCAAATGTAGGACCATCGAGGCTACCATTATCCATGAACAACTATGCTGGACTGGCCATG
This sequence comes from Homarus americanus, assembly GCF_018991925.1. Taxonomy (NCBI): domain Eukaryota; kingdom Metazoa; phylum Arthropoda; class Malacostraca; order Decapoda; family Nephropidae; genus Homarus; species Homarus americanus. Next base: position 808,422 of record NW_024751660.1, on the reverse strand, counting down.
TTACCCTCATGGACGATAGTAGACTGCCAAAGCAGCTACTTTACAGTCACCCAACGAATAGTAAACGTAATGCTGGTGGGCAGCTGAAAGGGTATAAGGATAGTCTTAAGACAAACCTGAACAAATGCCAAATCGACCCCCTCACCTGGGAGTCGATTACTCCACACTACAACGCTTGGAGGAGCACCACACAAGAAGGTGTCAATACTTTCGAGTTAGCCCGACTGCATATCGAGGCAGACAAGCGCCAACGCCGGAAAGACGCTGCCACCGCCCCTCCCGCACTAGATGTAGCCCTCCACATATGCCACATCTGTGGACGGCCCTGCCGGTCCCGTATCGGCCTCACGAGTCACCCCAGAGCTCACCAACGAAGGTGACATCCTTAATAACTCATATAACTGTATCATAGCTGAATGATCGTCATGATTCCTCATGACAGCAAAGTAGTGTCGTACAGCATTAAAGACCATCAACAGAGGGTTACATCTAAAACAATTATTAACATTAAACACTGAACATAAAGGCAGCGTTGTTGGTACATGATTTATGTTATTTAACCAATAGTTCATTAAAATTACATTGCATTATACAAGTTTTACATTGAACCTTTGGAAGACGGAGGTGAGGACCGCAGAGTACAAAAGCAAATGGTGAAAGCACACGTTTCTGAGACATGTTTCTGGTTGTAACAGTTATTGCCACTAAACCATGACAGAGCGTACACCGCCTCCCCATCTCAAGTGTCTTCCTGTTTAACTGGTTATCGACGTTGTCTCTCATAATACCCTGACTCCTGACAACGTTCACTTGTGATACCTCCAGGATTTCCATCGGCTCGTGGGTACCGTTTCTCTCTTAATAGAATAGAACAGACGTACCGCAGCGTCATCATATTGGTAGCGGACTTTACCAACTAAGGCCACATCGTCTCTAGATGGCGCTAAAACTGTCCCTGGCTCTCTCAGTCAAGGAGTCAAAAGTCAGTCTTTCGATCAGTGCCGGAGCAGCAAGACAGCCAATCAAAGAAAACTGATACAATAATATGTTTAACACCAACGTAACTAAATATTGTTGTTCGAATATTTGAGGTTACAGAATGTACTTTTGACAACTTAAGTTAAACATTACTCTTTAATTGAAACTAAAACATCGTTAACTCGTGGGGTCATTTCTAGCATTCAGAGGTGTGTGTACAATGGTGTCTATGGGCCTACATATTAACATAAACGTGTACAAGTCAGGTGTGTGGAGGTGATACAGGTTTCCCGCCACACCTGCATTATTGTACACGTTCAAATTCAGGTGTTCAAAGTTACCATGACTCTATAATGTCTGTGTGTGTGTGAGAGAGAGAGAGAGAGAGAGAGAGAGAGAGAGAGAGAGAGAGAGAGAGAGCACCCAAAACCTGTATATTCTACCGCTTTTAAACCTGTAACCTGACATCAACGTTATACCCACCAGCAACAACAACAAAAAAAAACTTAAGTTGATATTAGGAAAAAAAGAGATGCCGAACACGTAGTTATTTACCTGTCTAATTTATAACAACAAAAACTTCACCTGTCCGTATCACCTGCTCATACACCTCGTCAAATGCTTCCCTTAACAAATATAACAACCAAGGATCCAATACTCGGTAAAGGTAAGATTCACCTTAAATTAGTGAGTGCGGTTCTGGTCGCTCACTGTTATTTTCCTGTTAGTTTAAGGTTCCTCTATATTCTTTGTTCCTCCCCACACACAGAAGTGGCACGAGTAAGGTCATAGATGGATGGATGCCTGGTTGACTGAACGGATATAGACAGACAGATAGATAGAGAGGTTCAACACTCAGGAAATACTTGCAACACGAACAAAGAAAGGTGAACGGACTTGACCTCTGAGCCATGTAAGAAACCTCGCTGAAGAACACGGAGCTTTTTGAGGTCTGTCTGTATGTCTCCAAGATCATAAAAAAAGTCTCATCTCTAAACGAGCTGTTGGAGCAGTATGGATGCCTCTGTTGTGTTTTGATGTACTCGAGATTAAATGCAGAACAAAGAAGATTTAAATTTATCAAGTCTGGGAACAAAATCCAATAAAACTGGTGGTTAAATTTTCAAGAACGAATATTCCTGTAAATAACGGCTCGACTAGTATCGTTCCTTGACCTCAGCGGCGCCTGATACTGGGGGTTCATCTTCAAGGGTCAATCAGGGGGTTCAAACATTGGACCGAGTCTAATTCTGAGGGCTATGGACACGCTTTAAATGTTCTCTACACAAATTATCTCCAAGAAACAATCTCGTACTACTTTCAATCCTGATACGATCACTTAAAGACGTTTTTGGTATTGTATTTTTTATCGATATATTCAAAGTTGGTGTGAAGTGCATGTAAACACGGAGTGGCATCACACGGGAAGAAAGGGGTGAGGAAAGGAGAAAGGAATGAAAGAGGAAAGAAAAGAGAATGGATGAAAGAAGAGTGGGGGAAGAGAAGAAAGGGTGAGAGGAGGGGAGGAAAAGAGAAGAATGAACAAGAGGGAAGGTGTGTACAGTCGACAGATATAATAAAAAGTGTATAAACTTTCACACGGGAAAAATAAATCAGTCCAAGAGTCTGGTCAGGTGCAAATTATATATCAATGTATGTCTTAGAAAGGTTATTTACACGCGCATGATAATAGGCTGTCCCAGTATTCTAAATTTAGATTATCTCTATCCTACAACCAGGAGCGAACTCGTAGCAATGGTCTTAAATAAGAAAAATTTAGATTTAGGCGAGAGATAATTATCTAAACACTGATTTGGAAATAGAATAGTGGATGAGTGGAACAAGTTACCAAACATCATTATTAACTCGAATGCGCTGGGTAGCTTCAAACATAGGTTGGATGGATATATGAGTGATAGGGGTTGGGTGTAAACGGGACTGCCTAATATAGGCCAATAGGCCCGCTGCCGTTTCCTCCATTCTTATGTTCGTCGCCGCTTATCAACTAACACTGAAGAAATTATACAAATACCACATCTGGCCATGATGAAATACGAGTCACAGAAAACATTCACCAATATATATTTAGAAAATAAAATTCCAACCACACACACACACGGAATGACAAAATAACAATTAGTTTATTCTATATCTGTATAAAAAAAATAAACATTGTACATGAAGAATACTCTGCGTAGGTGCTACGCTTACTGTATATTGACATAATCAATTCAAACAGTGACTGATCACCGGCAACAACCACACAACGAGACCCAACATTCTACTCGGTCCAGTGAAGGTGTTTTAAACTACTGTACTTGCATTACGTAAGGAGTATACGGTTACATCAAGTTAAAGTTATATTGTTGGGTTATTTTAGGTTATCTTAAGTATGGGCCAGGCTATGTTGGTTAGGTTAAGATACCTCAACTTGCCGTGTTAGAATATTTTTAACTCGGGTAGATAGATTAGTTTAGGGGAGAAATGTTGTAACCAGATAAAATACTCACCAGCTTTTCGATTCTGAAGACGTCTTTCTTCGTTTCCTTGAAGTCGAGGATGTCGGTGCTGAGGGCCAGGATGGTGTAGGCCACCAGGGCACACGCCACCATCTGTCTTTGTGAGCACCGACCCATGCCTTTCTCGTCACCAGCAGCTAGGGGGGAGGAGAGGGTCTTCTTCCCTCACTGGTTATAAGGTTACCCACGGTCACCTTACAGGCTACCCACAGCGAAAGCTAAGGGCACTCCAGGGTGGTGTTCAGGGCAGGTCAGAAGGAAGAATTTAATGTGATCTGGGTGAGGCGAAGCTGGACCATACACCACGGACTAGTCTTCAGGATTCATTTGTGTGAGTGTTCATGGTGTGACAGCGTCCAGGAATGTGACCTGTTCCCGCTGTAGGCCTCACCCACCTATGTTTATAAGGTAACTTTAATAAAATATAAAATCATAATATAACGTTTTCATATTATGATAATGTACAAAAATATAAGATCATATCTGGAAAGCTTTCGAGTTCACTTGGTTGGGAAGATACTGGATTAAATATCAATGCGTCATATCATTTTGTAAACGATGTCGAATTATTTTCATCAAATCGAATCGATAAATAAAATACAGCTTAATGAAATAAGTGACAGGGACTCACCTGGACTGAATTGCACGAAAAGTAATGTTCAAGTGAAATAAAATAATACTAACATGGCTTTGGAAACTCCAGTCCAGCCATACACTATATTTTAAACTTTTAAAGTAGCAGACTTTTGTGCCACCGACATTGACTTGCGGATTTCCTGCTACACTTCTCAAAATAAACACGTTGAAGCAAGAAGGATCTCGGAGTACACCATAACACTGTTTACGGGTCAACGACCTGAGGGGTAAGGGGTAGTGAAGGCTTAAAAAAATAATGGTTTCTCCAGTACGATAAGCATTGGACCTTCAGCTACACAAGTTGAGCCTGGGAGGCCTCCTAAAAACTAGTCAACTTTACATAGCAGCTCTACAGTATTGAAATATGGTGGCGGCACACTGGGCAAGGACGGATCCTGGGGGTCCGGACCCCCGCCTTCATTTCATCAGAAAAGTCCAATACTTTTTCTTTAATGCAGTATTGTAATCGAGCATTATTGTATTGTAAAAAGTAATTACTATTGACCTCGAGTATCTCCTAATATCAAGTGCACATGGCCTCAAAATGTCCATGATATTGGTCAGATTTCCAAAAAATTCTGGGGGGAAGGGGGCTCCCAGTCTCCTCCCCCCCCCCCATATACTGTAGGGGGCTCGCTTTGCTGGCAATGTTCCCCCACCCCAAAAAATTTCGGACCTCCCTTTTGATATTCCTGGATCCGCCCCTACTGGGCACTTTCTTCTGTACATGTTGCCCGTGTTGCTGGCCGCTGGCCTACCGGCCCAGCAAGCAGCAGGATTTTGGCTGTTGCGAGAAATGGACAACGGTTTGGCGGCCAAGTTTGCTGGACGAGCTCTAGTGCTCAAATGAGCTTCAGTAAAAATTTAATAAACCATGAAACAATAATAATTTAAAATGTAAAACATAAATCGGTGACACATTTCCATTTATTCGTCACTTTAAAACTTGTTTAGTATTATTAAATCATTATTCGGGGTCTTCTTTGACCAGCCAGACGCGGCTTGCTTCAGCAATTGAAGAACTATAGCATAATCCTGCAGTTTTAAAGTGACGAATAAATAGAAATATGTCATTGTTTATGTGTTATGTTTTAAACTAAAATTTTCATGATTTATTTCAATTTTTACTTGAAATTAGATGAAGCTCATTTGAGGACTAATGAGCCAGCAAAGATCCCCGCCAAGCCGTCAACAGCCGTCACGCGGGACGTGTTTGGAGGACCCAGGAAAGTGCTCAGTGTGCCTCCACCTTAAGGACACGATACATAAATGTGAAATTCACATGGCGGAATTAGTGTTCTAGGTCGAAGTCCGTTGTCAGGGTTTAGCTTCACACATTCAGCCTTAGCCAAAGGTAAGCTTCTTTGAACACGTTTTGCCAAAGCATACTCAGCCGGTCGCTGTTCTTCAAGTTAGAAATTCCAAAATTATATTACTGTTGGCCTTGTTGTCAATGTATGTCCATTTGTACACAATATATCAATAATACCATAAACTGTACATGTCATTACATCACACGAGAGCCACCAAAATGTTACAGCCAATTTATACTAAATTCGATAACGTTTATTCTCGGTTATTAACAGTCATATTACAGCTACTTTCAAGAAAACTAAACACACCGTATCACACCACCACCACACACCACACTAGACGCCGGCCTTCCCTGGACCCACCACGTTAGTCACACCAGTTGCCGGACAAACATTTATCAACCAAAATTGTTTATTCGACGCAACGCCTTAATCAAAATCATGCGATAAATAACTCACAAAATGTTTATTATCACAAATTTATTGCCATCAGTATTTTTTATGAGGCGATAATCATTTAAATTTCATAGAAAGGTAAAGTGTTGCCGGTACCTGGCCGACCCCTTCACTCAGGGCTGCCAATATCATCCACACCACACCACTGCTTTTCTTAATGTCCCATAAAACTGTCTTTTCGTTTAGGGATTTTCAGATTATTTAAAAAAAATATAGAAGTTAATTAATATATTCCTTGAAATAAAAAACGGAATCACTTATCTGTATTTAGATTCTTAAATATAAATTTCACGAAGGTGGTGGATATGATCACTCAAACCACCTTATGACCTGACACACACACACAACGTAATTTAGTTTATTTATATGATTTATTGGGTAAAAATCATACATACATACATACATACATACATACATACATACAGTACAGTGATGAGTGTAAGGTTAGGTGTTTAATAATGACAGCATTAGGTTAAGTTAGGGTTATGTTATGTTAGATTATGATTGTTGGGTTACATATGGTAAGTGTTAAATGATGATAGTATTGGACTGTTATTCGTGTTCGAAAAGATAGTAAGACTTAATTAAATGTGGACACTAATATATATAAAATTACACGATTAGATAAAGCTAAATTAGGTTAAGAAAATTAGGTTAGGTTAACATAATACATTATTGACTAAGATTCGGTGGTCAAGTTAGAATGTTCATATTGGAGAGAGTTAAATTAGGTTGAATTGGGAGAGTATGGTTAATTCTTTTTGAGGAGCCAATTAGTGTCAGTTTGGTTTAAAGGGTTTTATTATTAATTTATGCTGGATTTGGATTGAGTTTTATAAGATTCTGTTACAGAATAAAATGATTGAATTTGATTGGAAAATATTAACACCGAAAATGCTCTCAGTGTCGAATTGGTCAGGATAACATAATTTAAGTTTAGAAGTGTTAAATTAGATTAAGATGCCATTTATGTTATTGCAATAATTAAATAAGGTTGGAAGAATAAATCATTGTAATTTGGATTCTAATGACATTATTTAATAAGGTGTGAATTTTTTGAACTTGAAATTAGTACATTCAATTTATGGATTGAGGTTGAGTTAAGATGGAATTTATTGATAAAATTTTAGATTTGGAAATACTTAAATCGAAAACATTTAAATTCCATACTGTGTAGAACAATATAGCCTGGGCCACACACTCGCCTACTCCTAAAAAAAATGGTAGTGCAGTTTTCATGTGCGTGTGAAAAACGTTGAAAAAAAACGTTTTTTTTCTGGTTTGTGCATATATGTGCGTTTTACTGGTTCCTTATGTTCGTGTATGTTAATGGGTTTGTTTGTTTGTTTGCTGTGTCGAGTGCCCGTACGTATGCTTTTGTGTGTATTTGAATGTATATTTTAGTGTATATGTGTGTGTGTATTTCTCTTGCCTCAAAACAAAATAAAAACACCAGAGAAACCCCTCTTTTAAGAATCCAAGCGATGACTGGCTCGAGTGTTGCCAGGGAATGGATACATTTTACAAGGTAGCTTTTTCTGTCATTTGTTTACTTGCCGGCTGGTTTCATGAGGCAGGTGTCGCTACTGTCACGAACACCTCATATTATTGTCACCATATCTGTTTCCTTCAGTTCACATTATCCCAAAAGTTTATTTCACCTTGACATTAACCACCCTAACGCTACCTTAACCTCTCCAGATACAGTTAGAGTTCAATCATCAGGTGAAATAAAATGATGACTAATCTTTATAGGTTAATTTTCATCTCCCTCTGGCGTCTGGAAAAATATTGCCACACCATTATTGTTGTCATGCTCCGTGCTTTTCTTACCTGACCTCTCATGTCCTACACATTTGCGCACCCAAGGGGTGGGCCCATGGAGCCCGGGCCCCCCATTAAACCCACGGTTCCTTAACCGTCCGTGGTCAGATGCTGGAATCCTACATGTCACCCCCTGGTCAGGCAAAAGTGAAATTTTTCTGCCTAATGGGTCCCATTTGGTCTGAAAATGAAGGAAATAAACCTCAATTTGCTTGTAATTGCCAATTTAAAGCTCCGGCGCGCGCCCAAGTTGCCAAGGCAGGCCTCTGAGATGACGGCACGCTGATTTCCTTACCACAGTGGTGTGGGGTTTCGAGATGTGGTCTCACACTCAGGATGGGTTGGAGAAAGGAAAATCACAATGCGCTCTGTATATATATTGTATTGGATGTACAGTCACCCAAAAAAGTCCTGTCGCGAACCACGATTCAGACTCGTGAACCCGAAGCAGTAGACACTGATACATTATTCTGCCCATAAATGCTTCGGATTCAAGACTCTGAATCTTGGGGCTTCATGGTTCGCGACAGGACTTTTTTGGGTGACTGTACAGTGCAGCTTGGTGCTGGGAAGTTGCAGCGTGGTTACAAGCGTGGAAATTAAGAAATAAATAAAGATTTTAAGCTAAAAGGAGAAAAAAATTGTAGAATATAAAGAAGGGGAAAACTATAAGGGAAAGCAAGAAAGGCGAGGAAGAAGGATAAAAAACAAGAAATTTAAGGAGAGATGGAGGAAATAAGACAAAGAACATCTCAAACTGCCAGAAATAATGTAGCCAGACTCAGTGGGCTAGCGGGTGTGAGTCTAAGGTGGAGTGGAGTTCCTCGACCACAGCCCACCTGTTACATCACCCTACCTCCACTAACCCATCACTGTACCGTTACCTTCCCGCCCGTGTTGCTGACTGGTGTGCATGGTTATGGGATAAACTTTCCTGAGTACACTTGAAACTTATAGATGTTATTATTTTTTTTATTCGTAGAAGCTGATGTGATATAATACTGTACATTGATCCTGGGTAGTGTACAAGGTGTTTACCATTAAAATGTATATTGCAATGATCCCACGTGGTTTTTGGGAGTCATGAATGGCCAATCTCCACAATGCCTGTATTATTTTTCGAGAAATTAATCAATAAAATCAAATTCTATGCCATTATATTAATTGGATTATACGATCTGTTCGTTATTTACAATTTCTAAAGGATTTATTTTCAAGTTGGCATCCCAGATAAGTAGGACACGTTTACCTGTGTTACCTGGGACACAGAGAGGAGAACCCTACAGTTATAATGTTGGGGGGAGGGGGCACTACCACTATATGGGAGAGGACCACTGTACCACTGTATGGGAGAGGACCACTGTACCACTGTATGGGAGGGGGCACTACCACTATATGGGAGAGGACCACTGTACCACTGTATGGGAGAGGATCACTGTACCACTGTATGGGAGAGGACCACTGTACCACTGTATGGGAGGGGGCACTACCACTATATGGGAGAGGACCACTGTACCACTGTATGGGAGAGGATCACTGTACCACTATGGGAGAGGATCACTGTACCACTGTATGGGAGGGGCACTACCACTATATGGGAGAGGACCACTGTACCACTGTGTGGGAGAGGATCACTGTACCACTGTATGGGAGGGGCACTACCACTATATGGGAGAGGACCACTGTACCACTATATGGGAGAGGGTCACTGTACCACTGTATGGGAGGGCACTACCACTATATGGGAGAGGACCACTGTACCACTGTATGGGAGGGGCACTACTATATGGCAGAGGACCACTGTACCACTGTATGGAAGAGGACCACTGTACCACTATATGGGAGAGGATCACTGTACCACTGTATGGGAGAGGATCACTGTACCACTATATGGGAGAGGATCACTGTACCACTGTATGGGAGGGGGCACTACCACTATATGGGAGAGGACCACTGTACCACTGTATGGGACAGTATCACTGTACCACTGTATGGGAGGGGGCACTACCACTATATGGCAGAGGACCACTGTACCACTGTATGGGAGAGGATCACTGTACCACTATATGGGAGAGGATCACTGTACCACTGTATGGGAGGGGGCACTACCACTATATGGGAGAGGACCACTGTACCACTATATGAGAGGACCACTGTACCACTATATGGGAGAGGATCACTGTACCACTATATGGGAGAGGACCACTGTACCACTATATGGGAGAGGACCACTGTACCACTATATGGGAGAGGACCACTGTACCACTACATGGGAGAGGACCACTGTACCACTGTATGGGAGAGGATCACTGTACCACTATATGGGAGAGGATCACTGTACCACTGTATGGGAGGGGGCACTACCACTATATGGGAGAGGACCACTGTACCACTATATGGGAGAGGACCACTGTACCACTGTATGGGACAGGATCACTGTACCACTGTATGGGAGAGGACCACTGTACCACTGTATGGGAGAGGACCACTGTACCACTGTATGGGACAGGATCACTGTACCACTGTATGGGAGAGGACCACTGTACCACTGTATGGGAGAGGACCACTGTATGGGGAGGGGCCACTGTACACTACCACTATATGGGAGAGGACCACTGTACACTATATGGGACCACTGTACCACTATATGGGAGAGGACCACTGTATGGGAGGGGGCACTACCACTGTATGGGAGAGGATCACTGTACCACTATATGGGAGAGGATCACTGTACCACTGTATGGGAGGGGGCACTACCACTATATGGGAGAGGACCACTGTACCACTGTATGGGAGAGGATCACTGTACCACTGTATGGGAGGGGGCACTACCACTATATGGGAGAGGACCACTGTACCACTATATGGGAGAGGACCACTGTACCACTGTATGGGAGGGGGCACTACCACTATATGGGAGAGGATCACTGTACCACTGTATGAGAGAGGATCACTGTACCACTGTATGGGAGGGGGCACTACCACTATATGGGACAGGATCAATGTACCACTGTATGGGACAGGATCACTGTACCACTATATGGGACAGGATCAATGTACCACTATATGGGACAGGATCACTGTACCACTATATGAGACAGGATCAATGTACCACTATATGGGACAGGATCAATGTACCACTATATGGGACAGGATCACTGTACCACTATATGGGACAGGATCACTGTACCACTATATGGGACAGGATCACTGTACCACTATATGGGACAGGATCACTGTACCACTGTATGGGACAGGATCACTATACCAAATATATGGTACATGATCACCACTCAGTAAAACTTATAGAGGTACACAATAGAGTTGGAAGAGTATTTCCTACCCTTCTTACACCATCTATCAAGAGGTATTTGTTACAATGGCCACCATCTCTCTCAAATCATTACAGTGTCGTCAAGTCAGTTTGGAACAAAGCTGCTGTGCTACTCTCTCAACACTATCTTGGGTTCTTCTCACACAAATTGCAATCAACTCCACAACAAAATCAAGAGAATACCACCTTGAACAGAATGCAACATTACTGTTCCATTCCAACCATTATGACATTCATCAATAATTCGTAATGTTTTGTATATTCACTCCACTTTTTCCTGTTTGTACTGAATTTGTATTAGAAGCATCATTCAACCACACCTCTACATTTTTCTCTTTCTAGTGTATGTCTGTTCTGTATAAGCTACGATAACTAATTTTAGGTGAAATACGCTGGGGTGGTTAGAATGTCAAAAGGACCTCGGTGCGTACAGTATTTTGACAATGAAGTGAAGTTTTTGGGCCGTGAGACTGGTGCCTACACTATGATACCTCAATTACTAAAGGATTAGAATGCCTGCAACTGCCTAGCTTATGTTATGGATGGGCAAGGGGTGACCTAATTGAAATTTATAAACATTGATCTCAGAGAGCACTATTCAGTTGAGTGTCCATTCCTGGAGCTGGCAGATGCTCACCCCACAAAGGGTCACAGCTCAAGGTTGAAGAAGCCACAAGTCCAGAAAATTGCTAGGGCAAACTTTCAGAGTGAGAATTGTGAACGCTTGGAACAATCTGCCAGTGTTTTGTGACGGCACCGAGTGTGGGCTCTTTCTAGACAGACTTGACCAAAACTGGCACAGTTTCAGACACATTCAGTAGCAAGTGCAAACCCAATACATGTGAACAGTGCGTAACAGAGACATGACTGACCACCCAGGCGGCTAACAGGCCGACCAGTGGCAAAGAGGATAAAAGTTAACCTGAGACTGTGACCTCTAGTGGGGCGGGGTATCTGCCTGTTGCACGATGATGTCATTGTGCAACAGCAACATAGTAAGTACTGTACTGAGAAAAAAAGTGTTCTCCAAAAGCATCATTACTCATTATTGTTCAGGCTAATCTTTGTAAAACATTACTGTACTGTACCTTAATAATTTCAAAATTATTATTGAATCACGCTCTGTGCCCCATACCTTTTTCATTCAGTATAACCATCAAATGAGAGACTTAGGGTAAATATGTACAGTATTTTAAAAGACAATATTTAATCTCAAACAAAACTATGGGTACATCTTGCAATATACAGATATATATTCAGTAAAAGCATTATACAAGTTTACAATTACAGTTGTTTGGTTATATGGAGTGATGAATACTTCAAGAGGATGAAATAGACAGGATTGTGTCTGATTACATTTTAGAAATATAAGCTGGAATGGTAAAACAACTTGGACTTCAAACTTGGGTGCCTCCAGGTGTGCTAAGTATTGTTTTCTTCAGCATCACAAGCTCAGACACATACTCATCTAATTCTTTTTAAAAATAATACAAATAAACAACAATAATGTAAGGTATAAAAATCTGTAGGAAACTATTTTATTTACATTAACTGTGCATGGAATTCTTTTCTACATACACAGCCACTACAAGTGAGACTCAACATTCTTAAAACACAGTGACTATGTACGTAATCAGTAATACTGTTTTACCTCAATACAATACAATACAGTACTATACTGTATATATACTGTACTAACATTGGACCCATGTAGAACAAACTCACCGGGAATAATAGAATGATGAAACAAGCCACTTGCTCCCTTCCCCTGACAATTACATAAATTAACAATAAACAAAAATTATACATAAGACATTGCTAATCCACTGAAAATTTTTACTGACTGTTACTCTGAAGTTCCATTGCACTTTCAGGTGATTGATTTCAAATGAACTGGCCACCAAGAACTACAGATTGAGTGGTTTACTCCGATTCTTTGTGGCTTGATGAGAGGCACACACTCTGATTCACAGATGGCCTTGGCAACTGAGAACTTGGTTGGATGGTCATAGTTTTAAACTGATCTTCAGCTCTTTGGAACAAAAAGTGTCATGTCCCCCTTATTTGAGGCAGATGGTACAGGGAAAAGTTAAGGGTGGTTGCTAATACTGTAATGAAGCCATTAAGCACAGAAAACTAATTTTGCTAAACCAGTACTTACTTTATCCCTTTTGCCACTGATCAGCTTGTTAGCCACTTGGGCTTCACATATCAAGCAATAATTATAGGTAATATATAGGGTGTAACAACTGAATGGGGACAATGTTCACCTTCTGTCCTGAAGTTGGTGGGTTGTGCCTGCTTCCATTTAAGCTGTGCATTGATACCTAATTTTACAACTGCAAAAGTGAAGTCAGTCAAGTGCAGTGCAAGACACACTGCCTCCTTGTGTACTGAAGACTTAATATTCGGTATGTTACACCCACACTGCCTCCAATGGGTCATGTCCTATGGGATCCATATTTACATTAATAATGACAAAAGTATTCTGTTACTTTAACAAATCTCCACCTAATAAATACCGGTTATATAAGTTTATGGAAATCCACTATGACCATCCAGTAAAGTCAAGATGAATATTGTACAGTTCTCATCTAGCACATTAGGACTTCATCTTGCATTATAATAGATGAATATTGTACAGTTCTCATCTAGCACATTAGGACTTCATCTTGCATTACAGTATAATAGATGAATATTGTACAGTACTCATCTAGCACATTAGGACTTCATCTTGTATTATAAATTTTTTGGGGTAATGTTTCATCAAAATCTTTCCACAGTAAAGCACAGTATATGTCATGACATACACTCAACCATCATTACACTGTACTGTACTGTGTACTCATGAGTAAAAATACAAATCAAATGAATAAAAGAAATGGTACAGTACTATACTGTATTGTACTTATTTAATCAAGTGTATAAAATATCCACCATTAAGAAAATATTTAGCTGTAGTACTGTAGTGTGTATGCAAATTGTTTATTTATTAAGTCATACCTTTTAAAAATACAGGAACAATATATTTTGACTAACAATTGCCTGGTTCTGACATGTTTACTTATATTCATTCTCCTCAGAAACCCATCACAATTTTGCAGTCCATTTATTAAACTACCTTCATGATTTTCACACTAAGTAATGTTATAAAAATGTAAGTTTTCACTATACAGTACACTACAGTATACAGTAAAGTATTATTAAATATTTTCTTGACTTGCATATTTTTCCAGAAATCTTTTGAAAAAGCCATTCTTTTCTAAAAAGCTCATGGCTCCAAATAATCTGTATTCTGAGATGTTGTCACCATTGAGGAAGTCATGGATGCTGACTGCCAGGAACATAAAGCCATACATCCACATGTTCTCCACATTGGCCAGCAACTGTTCAAAGGTTACATCAGGAGTCACTCCACCAGCTGTAACAACCTTAGAGAAAGTTTGCCAGTAACTTTCTAGGAGTTGTTCCAGGTTCTCTGATAGAAGTTTAGGATCACTGCTCATATAAAGCATAGACATGATGTCAATAACTGGATTGTCAATGCGACAAAACTGCCAATCAATTATGCTGGCTAAACTTTCATCGTCGGAGTATAAGAGTTGGCCGGCCCACATGTCTCCGTGAACGATTGTGTTTATTAGAGGAAATTTCCGAGAGGTGGAGCGGATCTGTTTAGTTAACGGAATAAAGGCCCTGAAGCTGTCGCCCATAGAAGATCCATCGTACTTTTCAGCTAGAGTGTTCAAATTGGGTAAGAAGAACTGATCATAAAATTCAGTGTTAAACTCAGCTGCCAAAGTTGATAGTGAGCTATCTTGGCCGTGCTGGTGTATGTAGATGACTCCTGCAGCATGAATCACTGCAACAGCCTGGAGTGCAGTCTTGGTTTGTGCAAAGTTGCTGCCATCTTTCACAATCACACACTTATATTTGTCCACGTTCAGATCACTCAAAACAATAGTTATGGCATCCTCTGTGTAACCAGCATAATAAAGTTCAGGAATAGGAAGAACTATCCCATTTTTTTTACATATATCCTGAAAATGTGGACTATTGGCAAACTGGTAAAACTCAACTTCACGTTTTGCTAAACCTCCATTTGATAAAAAACTTCTCAGGTCAGCCTCCTGAGGCAGAAACTTAAACACCAGTTGAGTTTCTACTGCTTCACTGCCTTCAACTGTATATTTTACCTTCACAAAGGCAATTTCACTCAAGAACCCCTCACGCCTATTAGGTAAAGTTGATGCCCAAGAATGAACTTCAACTGTGTTTCCAAACTTCTGTGTGAGCATCGTCTCAAGCCACTGTTGGTCTATCTCCTTATCATTCCTCAGGGGCTGTATGCTTGTGGCCATTTTCTGGAAGTTGATGATCCACAAATTTGTACTCAAAGTTCTGAAAGAAAATTAATACTGAGCTGCATCCTCACATTACAATGGTTTCTTTAATGTACTGAGTCTTTTTTGTAAATGAATTCTAAAATGAATGCAAATGTATGAAAGTAAAATTATAAGAGAATTCTCTAGATTCATGAGTTGGATATATTGTGAAGGCAGTCCCTGATGTATGAAGATTGTTTTCCTTTGTTTCACTTTTTTTTTTTTGCAACATCAGGAAATGTTGAGGTGCTCACACAGACATCTCAGGACTTCTCGTTCAGGTCAGTTTATAAAACATTGAAACTAAAAACAACATACTGTATTAAGAGAAGTTAATTTAGCTAAAAATAAAATACATGCAGTGAGTTAGATATCACAGCTCACAGAGTCGTTACGTGAAGAAGTACAGTAGCAAGATGCTGACTCAAGATATTTTCACTGGGAAAACTGATGTGTTTAGTATCCCAGAGTTTGATCTGATGTCAATGGAAAGAATTAAATGTTAAACGGACAAGTTTAGCTTTCCTTCTTCAGATAAAACTATATACAAAATTAAAGAACCAAACAGACTGTGAAGAACTACAGAAAGATCTCTATGAGCTTCAACTTAAGTTCTTGGGTCATTGTGAGAAGAAAGTGAATCAGGCAATGAAACTAGTAGGTCTTATAAGAAGGTCGTTTACATGGTATCTGGATGGTCCGTTGCTCATCACAATCTTCAAGAATGAGGTGCTTCCCCGTCAGGCGAGGTATGGTAGAGACTGTCAATTGACTGAAAATGTCCAAAGGAGGACCACCAGACTGGTGCCTGCTCTGCTGAACCTCGGCTACCCAGAGAGATTAGAACGCCTGCAACTGCCTAGCTTATACAGTTCTACAGACGGGCAAGGGGAGACCTAATTGAAATTTATAAATATCTCTGAAGGTACTACTGGGTTGAATGTACATACCTGGAGCTGGTGGACGCCCGCCCCACGAGGGGTCACAGCTCAAGGTTGAAGAAGCCACAAGTCCAGAAAACAGTAAGGGACAAACTTAATCTAACACTGGAGCAGGTTCCGATATATTCAGGAGCCAGTTCATGCCCAGTACTTGCCAACAGTGTATAACAGACGTGACCAAGTAATAAAGCACGGAGTGGACTTGAGGGTAGACTCACATTTTTAATAAATTTGTTTCTGATTATTTGTGAGAGTATTTTCCCATTATTATTTATTAGTATGTGTTTTGTGTGAGTGTTTCTGTGTGTCTACACTCACACTCTAATATATACAATACAGTAAGTCCTCGTTTAACATTGTTTCAGTACTACGTCGCAACTCTTTTGATACCAATAATTTATTAAACGCCCCGACGACTCAATTTAACGTCGTTTTTGAGTCGTCACGGACTACTTTTACAGAGCATCACCCTCTCTTGGCTTGGCGCACTACCTCTTACTAGTAGAACGTCACAGCGTCCCCAAGCGATGCCAAGCCAGTCTCTGTTACGCTTCCACATCATTCGTGTGTGCTCAAGTGTTTTTGCTTTAAATACTGTACTCTAACCATTCGAATTGGCTTCCAAGTGCCCATCAAGTGCTACTGATGCTAGTGTTGTGAAGAAGCAATGTAAGACCATTAGCCTTGCTACGAAAATGGAGGTTTAAAACTGGGAGGAGAAGCCACCCTCCTCCTCCGCTCCACTACCCACCACACACTCGCTCCACCACTTCGGTCCATCAGTGAGTACAATACAAAAAAATATATATATATACCTGTATATATATATATACTGTATACTATTTTCTCTATAAATGCCATTGAATTTCTGTATGTAATGTATTTCATGGGGCAAAGGGAGTCTCAGGAATGTAACTCCCATATTTTATCTATTACTTATGGGGAAAATTGATCCCCTTAACGTTGTTTCGTATAGCGTCGCTTTTTCAGGAACGTAACCTTAACGTGAAGCGAGGACTTACTGTACAGGTAAAATAAATAATTGTTCGTAACGCGCATAACTCTCGCCAATACGTCAAGGGTTCGAGCCTTGGCCCGGACACACATGAGAAGGGTGTTATCCAGTGTGACCCTCACTACCAAACACTACAGGTTTCCTCCTGTACTAACAATGGATAAAACCGCCCAAACGGCTAGTAAGTTGATAAGTGCCGAATGTGATATAAAAAAAACAAAAACCAAACACATAAAGGGAATATACATTTCTTTGTACTGTATACAAATAATGTATTGTGTCCATTGCTCTTGATATTCTGACCAAGAATGAAAGGGACACCGTGTCTCTTAAAAACAGATAGTGTAAATGAGAACATGGAATCTGTTTATCAAAAAAATTAAATAATGACATGAAGTGTAATGATACCTTCTACTGGACTGTATTTATTGTCTACCAAGTAGAGAGCAAACATTTATATTTTTCTAATACAGTGATCCCTCGGTTAACGAGCGCCTCGGTTAACGAGATTTCGGTTACCTTCCATAAGATTCTTAACTTCGGTTAACGGGCAATCCCTCGATTAACAAGCTTTTTACGAGCCGACTTCAACATGTTTTCGCTTGCATTTGGCGGTCCACCAGCTGTAGTATTAGTCCGCCAATACAGTAATCGGTTTTAGGGCTTAAATTCCTTACTATTTTAGTAAATATCAAGAAGTTTATACTATTCAATAATTTTAAAAGTTTTATATTAAATTTTTTAGTCATTTTAACAATTATAGAACATAACTGAAGGTAAGGAAACTAGTTTCATGCGCGCCATCCAGCCTGGCAACACACCAAACAGGGGCCAGTCTCTGTCTTTTCACTGGAGGTAACATCTTGCTTGAGACTCTCTTCAACTAAAAACTTTTTTTCTGTGTTTACAAGCAAATTATTGGTCATTTTGAAATTTATTTTACATATTGATAATATATAATGCAGTGCAGTGTTGATTTAAAGAAAATAATCTTGAATTACACCAAGAGAACTAAAATTTTATGGGTGAAATGGCGCCATTGAGTGACTTCTCTTCCACCCCAATGCCTTCTCTTCTCCCTTCTTCTCCACCCACATTCTAATTCCCATCATCATCATCCAGGAACCTTCTACATACACACCTCAAAGTAAGTGTACTTTTCTACCTTTTTTGTTGAAAATAGGCAATTTACGGTGAGCTGGAACCAATTACCCAAAAACCCATTGAAACAATGGTTTCGGTTAACGAGCAACCTGCTGGAACAGATTGTGCTCGTTAACCGAGGGACCACTGTAACTGTAAAGCAAACATTTCTCTTTATTTTTATTTGTTTGCAGTACATTCAGAACTTATTTAAATTTTCTCAAATTTACTTTAGGAAATTTATGATACAGTAAACTCAGCTGCCCTACAGTATGATGTGCTTCAAAATAATACAGTACATTATGTATCACATGGCAGTACTGTAGTCTTCTCAGAGTTCGTGACTTCAGTGTTTTTATTTTATTTATCATTGTCACCACTTATCAGCTTACTAGCCATTCGGGCGGTTGGTCCTTAAACATTACTGATACTGTAGTGTACATACAGTACTTTGAGGTAACTGATGACATTTTAACACAGTGGAAGGGTGAAAGAAAACTTACTACCTGTACTATAAAAAACACAAATATGTGTTCTCTCCCTCACAGGTATTTGTCAACTGCTATTCCTTCACCACACTCATGTAAATTGTCAATGTCTAATTTCACTTTTAAATGGCAATTTTTTTGCTGTTTCTTGATATAGTACTGTATATGGTGTGCTTAGCAAAGAACTGGCAAATCTTTTAGCACTGTACATGCATATAAGACTCTACATAATGGCTGCTCTGGCAGCAGATTATCACCACCTTCTGTGTTGCATAAAATAAAACATACAATACAGTACTGTAGAGTGAACATATACCTTTGCTCATGTAGAAGGTTCTCGCTGATTGGTCCTCAGGTGGAAGTAATTTGTGCATTGAGGATTAATTTTTTCTTATGATAACCTTGCAAAAATCTAAATACAGTATATTGCAGTAATCGACAACTTTGGTCATACAAATCAAATTCCAATAGATCAAAACTGTGATGGCTCAATTTACAATACACAATGAAGATTGTACTGTACAGGGGGTCCCTGACTTACGAACACCTGCCAATACGAGAGAGGTCCCATAAAGTTAAACTTTAATTATTTTTTTATGGGGACTAGCTCACCCAGGCACATCAGACAACACATTATGCTTTCAATATCTTTCCAGGCAATACTATTTCCTTGTTTGACAGCTGCCAACTACAAGTACACCACCGATTTTACGGCACCTTTGGTTTCTGAGCCTTGCCGGACCATCTGTTTTGCCGGATTAACAGAGGTCATATATAATAATTAAGCAATACACCTCTGACCCACTAGCTATACACCTCCCGGTATCATTAAATGAAATACAGGCTGTATAAATGATGCAGATTTATTAATTACTTACAAAGAATGTTGCAAAACTGCCGCTCCCAGAGTGGCAATTTGTAGAGTTTCACAAATACTGAAGATTTAATTACAAAGGTCTGGAAGCAGGGGGCTGTCAGGGTTGCTGTCTGTTTCATCTTGGACTTGTGGTGTTAAATATGTCCAAAATAAGCTGAGAATTACACAAAATCAAGGAGCTGTCACCAGTAACTGCAGAGTAAACAAACAAAGTGATCGCAGTTAACACGTAAAGCCATCTGTGGGCAGTCCAGTAAACTAATCTGGAGATCGCAGGAATTTTGTCCGGATTAAAAAAGGTGCCGGACCATCCAGTGCCGGAAAATTGGTGGTGTACCTGTACCTACTAACCTTAGCTGACGACATATTTTTAAATTTCATTTACTGTATTTATTTCATTCTATTTCTTCTTTTCTCTTAAATTAAGTGATTTTAGATGTACAGTCTCTCCTCGACTTATGACGGGGTTCTGTCCCGTCTACCAAGTCATAAGTCGAATTGGTCGTAAGTCGAAAAGGCGAAAATAACTCATAGAAATTCTAAAATGGGTGTCTCTTTTTCTTCTCAGCACCACGAGAACTCTCACTTTTACGTTTGCCAGCCATTTTAAAGGGAATTACAAATTAAAATTTTGTCAGCTCACAGCGCGATCACTAATGTCGGGACTCGAAAATACGTAATGTGAAAAATATTTTATAAGACCATGGCAGTCGTATGTCCAGGTTGTCGTAAGTCGAGGAGAGACTGTATCTAAGGACTTAGGCTATGATGTAGTGGGATTTTTAAACATTGTTCTGTAAGTACAGTATGCACATAGGGTATGTGTTTCAACTTAAGTACATTTTTTACTTAAGAATGTCTGTAGAAATGGAACTCGAACATAAACTTGAGGACTGCCTGTACTGTACTGTACTTATATTACTGTATATGCAGAAGAAACCTCACAGACTAAGAACTGGATCACACAGAAAAATTTTCTTTGTTAACATTGGGTGAGAAGTGCTGGTGTGGCAGAAGCAAATACAGATACTGTAAGTCAATAATGAAACTGATGTAAAATCATGCATCACTAGAGTCACTGCAAATAACTAAACCAGGATCAAAGTTTATTAAAAAAAAAGTTTCAAAAATATCTACAGTCACGTCCAAAGTCCGCTCCCTCCCAAACTGAAGCAGTCTTGACCCAAATGAGATAAAACAGCACAACTGCACCAGATACTGTAGCAGTCAGGGTAGTAAGTCAATTTGGATATTCATTCCCATGACTCAGTTTCACCACAGGAAGCAAACTTTTGTCCACGACTGTACAATACTATACAGTAATCCTTGCCTCAGAATACAAACAGCCCCCTGGATGAGGTAGCCTCTGCCAGAAAGTGTTCAGGCAGGAGCTCTTATTGGTCATTCATAGAATGATCAATTAGGCATAAACACAACAGTAATAAAAAGTTTAAAAATAGTATGACGATATTATGGGAATATTGATGTAAAAAAATAAAACAATAAATCATTCAGAATATTGTACTGTTCATGAATTTCTTCAAGTACAGAGAAATACCAAACTGTACAGGACAGTACAAGAAATACAGTACTGTACTGTAGCTATAACAGTAAAATACCCACAACAGTACAGTACAATACATTAAAATAAAAGTACAAGTATGATAACTACGACTGTACAATATTGCTATTTAGAAATATGAATAAAAATAATATAAATAATTGAGACTTCATTGAGAACTTACTACAGGTACTGCATGCATAAAACACCAATACTGTACCTGTACTGAACAGTCAGGGACAAAAGTTGGCTCCTCGTGGTGAAACTGAGTTACAGGAATGAGTCTCTGAACTGACTTACCCTGACTGTTTCATCTCGTTTGTGGTTGATGCTGCTTTATTTTGGCCGGGAGCAAACTTTTGACCCCGACTGTACAGTACCTGCATTACTTTAAGTGATCTTTTTGCAATTAACAATAAAATTATTACTTCTGTACAAAAAATTATGTTAACTACTGTATACTCGAAACTATACTGTACAGTACAACAAAAATATTAATGATCAAAGGATTTGATATTCACATGCGTCAAATTCTAATTTAGCATTAAGTTTAAAAATA
This sequence comes from Homarus americanus, assembly GCF_018991925.1. Lineage (NCBI taxonomy): Eukaryota > Metazoa > Arthropoda > Malacostraca > Decapoda > Nephropidae > Homarus > Homarus americanus. The sequence continues at coordinate 786,393 of NW_024751660.1, read as the reverse complement.
TCATAGTACTGTACGAGTACAGTATAGTATAGATATAGTGCAATGATGTTCCCACACTAGCAAGCAAATTATCACGCATCTCAATACTGTGTAGTAAAGTACAGTACAGCACAGTATCTGTCAACCGAAAATCTTGTTCATGAAATAATCCATTTTATAGAAGATTTGAGAATTTATAAATATGAAATAGAAAAATATAGAATAATTTTCTTATATTTAGCTGTCCACATATTACATGTGAGTATCGGGTAAATGGAGAAAATTGGACTGGCTGGGTGACTGTGTGGTGATGTGAGTAATGAACTTATTTGTCTTGACATGAGTGAAGAGTATGTTATATAGTGACTGTAGAAGAATGATGATAAACAAAGTTTATTGTACACTTAATAACATTAACAACGTTAGAGAACAATGAAGTAAGTTAGTGTACAGAAACTAATAATATAACCAAACTGACACAAGTACAGTACTAGAGATTATTACAGGTTGACAACCCTTTATCTTAAATTCCAAAAACCGAAAAACTCTAAAAACCAAAAGTTATTTTGTGGGTCATTTTTTTTTCCTTTTCTTTTTAAACAGGGATTAACCCACCCGGGCATAAATTACTGACTCACATCGGGGCCTGGTGGGCGAAAATGTAATAGTAATAATAATTATAATACAGTGACCCCTCGTTTAACGAACACCTCGGTTAACGTAATTTCGATTAACGAACTGCTTTCCATAAGGATCTTCAATTCGGTTAACGAAAAAAAATTCGGTTAACGAAGTTCTTACGAACCGACCTCAACATGTTTTGACTTGCACTGACCGGGCAACCAGCTTTAGTATCAGTCCGCCAATACATTAATCGGTTCTAGGGCTTAAATTCCTTACTATTTTAAAAAATATCAAGAAGTTTATACTATTCAATAATTTTAAAGGTTTAATATTAAATTTTTTAGTCATTTTAACAATTATTGAACATAATTGAAGGTAAAGTGACTAGTTTAATGAGCGGCATCCAGCCTCTTAACACAGCAAACAGGAGTTAGTCTCTCTCTCTGTTTTCACTGGAGGTAACATCTTGCTTGAGACTCTCTTCAACTAAACGCTTTTTTTCTGTGTTTCCACGCAAATTATTGGTCATTTTGAAATATATTTTACATATTGACAATATATAATGCAGTGCAGTGTTGATTTAAAGAAAATAATCTTGAATTACACCAAGAGAGCTAAAATTTTATGGCTGAAATGGCACCATGGGGTGACTTCTCTTCCACCCCAATGCTTTCTCTTCTTCCTTCTCCTCCACCCCCATTCTAAATCCCATCATCATCATCCAGGAGCCTTCTACATACACACCTCAAAGTAAGTGAACTTTTCTACCATTTTTGTTGAATTTAGGAAATTTTCGGTGAGCTGGAACCAATTACCCAAAAACCCATTGAAACAATGGTTTCGGTTAACGAACTTTTCAGTTAACGAACGACCTTCTGGAACGGATTGAGTTCGTTAAAGGAGGGGTCACTGTAATAATAATTATTCATAGTTAATGAAATTTTTAATTAAAATACTGTACACCAAAATAAAATAATAATAATAACAATAATAATAATAATAATAGCAATAATAAAATATAATAATACAATTAATAATAATAACAATAATACTATAATAAAATAATAATAACAATAATAAAGAAATACAAGAACGAAAAAAAAGATCAAAAGTGAGAAATGCGACCTAGACCTATGAATTATTATTACAGTATTATTATTATTATTATTATTATTATTATTATTATTATTATTATTATTATTATTATTATTATTATTATTATAATATCCCCCAGGCCCCGATGTGGGTCAGTGATCTATGCCCGGGTGGGCTAAAAAAAAAAAATAAATAAATAAATAAATAAAAAAAATCTGAAAACTGAAAAATTCCTAAATCCAAAATGCCTCTGGCCCCAAGGATTTCGGATAAGGGATTGTCAACCTGTACAAGCTTTCCTTAGGCAAGTGTTTATGATAGTACTGTATCCAGTTTATGTAATTATCTGTACTGTACTGTACTGTACAGTACTGTACTGTACTGTACTGTACAGTACTGTACTATATTATACAGTACTGTACTACTATGGAACCTTCTTGGTCCCAAAATTTTCATCAGACAGATACAATACTATAAAGTGTTCACAATACATTCATTGTTCATAAAATATAAAACAAAATATGTGTTGAATTTTCTGTTGACACAGTTCAACATCTACTGTGCTGTACAATTTTGTTATTGCCAAAACGTTTCCCTTGTATTGTATATAGAATTTTCTAAAGGCACCGTGAAGGTTCTTTTCTGATGGAGCATCAAACTTTCAAGGTTTCATCCTTCCTTGCAGCTTAACTCCTGTATAAGCTTTGTAAACACCCCTCTATCTTCTAAGAATTGAACTGCTGCTTTTAATCTTTTCTCGGTTATATTTCCAGCAGGGAGGAAGGCATGAATGCTACAACCTAGATTCACAAACCCAGATATCCAGAGTTCCTCTGCATTAGCCATCAGATGGTCAAAGGTAAAGTCAACCTTCATTTTATTATCCTCCAGAGCTCTGGTTAATGTGTACCAGTAATCACTCAATATCTCCTCTAAATGATGTGCTACCATGTAAATATCACTGCTCATAAAAAACATGGACATTATATCACAAACTGGATTACCAATGTTGCAAAACTGCCAATCTATAATGATGGCTTTACTTTCATCATCAGAAAATAAAAGTTGACCAGCCCAGAAATCGCCATGTAAAATCGTATTGAACAGAGGATACCTGAGTGGGTAGTCATGAAGAGCTTTAGTTAGAGGCATAAGAGCCCTGAATGTATCAGCAGTGGGCGTACCTTCATACATACTTGCTAGAGTTTGAAGATTGGGGATGAAATCCTCATCAAGGCTGTCTACGTCAACTGTCTCAGTGATAGCATCAAGGTGTTTTTTACAAGAACCATGCTTTAAATACACATACCCAAAGGCATGTACAAGAGCAATGGCCTTTACAGCTGCCTTAGTCTGGATAATTGTGCTGCCTTCCTTTACAATTACTGTCTTGTAGTGATCCACACTTACATCCTGCATTACAATGGTCATGCAATCTTCTGCATAGCTGGCAAAATAACATTCAGGAACTGGCAAGACTATTCCACTCCTTTGACAGATCTCACCGCATTCTGGACTGTTGAGTAACTTATAGAATGCTACTTCACGTTTAACAATGCCCGATTTCAAAACAAATTTCCTACTTTCAAAATCCTGTGGAAGAAATTTGAATACAAGTTTCTTTTCTGTCTCTTTTACACTTTGGTTTGCATAAATAACTTTTACATAAGCAATTTCACTTAAAAATCCTTCCCGGCTACTTGGTAATACACAATGCCACGATAGGACTGTAACTGGAGACCCGTGCTTATGCAAGAGCAAGTTCTCCAGCCACTGTTTGTTTAATTGTTTCTCACTGTGTAGTGGCTCCAATAATAAAGTGCCGGCCATTCTCCTTGAGATATGTTTTACTGGTGTTATAATGCCTCAATAATGATTCATTCACAGTCTGCAAAAATAAAACCCACCTTTCATAAAAATAAAATTTAAGAATATATTACAGTATATATGCAGTACAAGCACTAAGTAAAACATAAAATCAAAATAAAAACCAAAAGAAATCATATAAAAACTTACACAAAAAATCTTATTGTCAAACAGTACTAAGAAAAATGTGAATTTCTAACCCAAGTGGCATGATGGTGCATTAGGCCAAGCATAATTAATGTTACAACCTAAGAGCAGGATATTGCAGTCTGTCTGTATGTCAGTCAGTTAGTCTGCATATAAAAACCAGACAAAACAAGCATTGTTTTGTTTATTTTCATTAGTACAGTACTGTAATGTGTTTATCAATTAGTTCTCTAAATGAACTTCCTTGCTGACATCTACTTACAAGACTTTAGAATTTTTTTAAATGCCCCAGTCTTATCTAAGAGGGAGATCACTGCTTACAGTCTCCCTTTGCTTATTTTAGAGGAAGCCAGCAGATCTCATAACCCTGCTGACTTGAACATACAGTACAGTATAACCAAGCATGTGCATGTTCCCATATTCTTAACTCCATTTTGATTCAAGGATCTGTAATAAATGGGTTAATGCCCTACAGGAAAATCTTCTTCCTCTAAAATTATTTTTCGACTACACCCTCCTTTACAAAGCACAAAAAGCATGTTAAACACAAGGGTCTATGGTTCCCTGTTACTACAACACTGAATGAAAATACACTGTAATTCATAACTCCCAAAAAATGGAGGGAAAACATACTATTACAGCAGTTCCACATCTTGTGATCCTTCATTCACAAACAAATTCATGGAATTTTTATTCTATTAAGTCAGAATTATTATATTCACACAACACTTGGTATCATTACCATCTCATCTGTAAGAGGAGATGGGGAAATATTATTTATTTTGTGGTTTACTCATTCTACCCATACCCAGTACAGTACAGTACGTTCAGTAATGTTGTCCTGCTCCCACACCTATGTTGGGATATTAACATCACTGGTGACGAGTGCATGGGTTAACCATTAAACCTTACAACTGTTTACTGTTATCAGGCACTGTAAATTTTTTCCTAAGAAGAGCCTTACAGGAACTACAGGGTACTCTTTATTACCCTGTATATAAGAAATAAACTACTTCTAGAGCAAATCTATATCATATTTCACCAAAAATAAATTAAAAGTTAGTAAAGAGACAATACAATACAATACTGTTGAATTGTTGTAGTGCCTTACTTATACAGTATAGTACTATACTGTACTCAAAAGCCTTATATAGTACAGTAATCATTTTGTGCCTTCCTGTTTACTATGACTCAATGCAATAACTAGCGACAAGACAGCAAAAACTTAGCAAATGCTTCTTTTTCCTCCAAAAATGAGACAATAGCTTGTACTCTCCCAACAGTGATCTTGGAGTTTTCCACCAAGACTGACAAACTTGCTGACATAAACATAAAACCATACATCCACATGTCTTCTAAATTCCTTACTAAATCTTCAAATGAAATACCACTTGAAACTCCATTTTGCTTCAGAGCTCTCTCAAAATTATCCCAATAGAATTCTAATGTTTCAATCAAGTGTTCATTATACACAGAGGGATGGCTACTCATGAGCAGTAGTGTTAAGATATCACAAACTGGGTTTCCAACTTTGGCAAATTGCCAGTCAAATATAGAAGCTAGTTGGTCGTCATCAGAAAACATAACATTGCCAGTCCACAGATCGCCATGTATCAGTGTATCAACAAATGGATATTTATCAGACCAATTAACTAGGTCTGCTGAATGTGGAATAAGCGATTTTAAAGTATTGGCTGTAGTCGTTCCATCATAAAGTTTTACTTGTAAATCAATACCAGTTTTAACCAGTTCATCCAAAAAACTGGGGTCCCATGAAAAATCTACATAAAGTTTACCGTGACTCTGTATGGCAGCAATACCTGATGCATGAATTATAGCTAAAGGCTTCAGAGTACTTTTTATCTGATTCAAATAATTTCCCTCAGCAGGAGTTGATAACTTGTACCCATCAGTGTTTAGATCATGCATAACAATAGTCAACAAACTTTCCTTTATACCTGCCAAATATACATATGGAACTGGATTAATTAAACCACATTTAAAAAAAAAAGCTCTGACATCCTCAGAGCCAGCATATTTGTAAAATGCCACCTCCCTCTTACCCAGATTGCCATTCATCATTATCTCAACCAACTTCTTATCTTGTGGGTTAAACTTAATTACAAGATCTCTCTCTTCAGTACAACCTTCAGAGGCCGTATAAGATACTTTAACAAAACATATTTCACTGAGGAACCCATTCCTACGATCTGGTGATTTCACTGTCCAGGACTGAACCTTAACAGCACCTTTCTGGCTATGGCTTAACACCTTCTCTAGCCAATCCTGGTTAATCTCCTTTTGTGATAGCAGTGGTGATGGTGAAAATGATTCCTCCATTTTGATTCCTTTATATGGATGTACAAATCTACAGTACAGTACTGTACTTTCTTGTTTACTGGGTGTAGTTCAATGCCTGAAAAAAATTCTATCTCAGATTTTCCTTGTAATGTCAAATAAAGTACTGTACTGCACTGTACGGGCAGGATTATTATAAAATTAAAAGTAAGCAAGAATCAATTTATTGCAATCAATTTTTAGGTGAATAAGTCTGTCTGTTATTTTACATGGGAAGTTCTACAGCAGCACTAATCATTACTTCAATAATTTTTATTGTTCCTTTAATACTAGGTCAATAAACCAAATCGGTTATAGGAAATCAGGTCAAAGTTCAAATTAATGTGAATGAAGAGAGGGCCTGCACTTACAAAAAGTTTGATAAAATGGTATGACAAAAAAAGTATTTCTTCTTTCCTGCATATGTGGTAAATAGTGGAACAGTTAAGAAGCCTTGTAGGAAGTGATATAAATACATAAAAGTACTGTACATTCCATACATTAAATAAATTACAGTATATTTGCTACAAATATCCATTACTTCACTGAAGAAAGAGTGCACAGAAAGAGATTTCATTGAGTGAAGTATGGTACAAAATCCTATTCTATGTCTGATGGGGAGATATAAGCAACCTGTGAGATGCATTTTCTTAAAACACCTGCCAGAGCTTACCTTACATACAGTACTATAAAACCTCCTCACACGTTAATGACAGTACAGTATACACTATACAGAGGGACTAGGTAGGATTAAGGTTAGCTGCAACCTGCCAAAGATTGTTGTGACGGCTCCGAGTGTGAGCTCTTTCAAGACAAGGCTCGACCAACATTGGAGCAGGTTGAGATACATTCAGGAGCCAGTGCATGCCTTGTACTTGCCAACAGTGTGTAACAAGAGACGAGCCCGACCATCCAAGTGGCTAATGAGCCGATCAGTGGCAAAGAAGACAAAAGTAAAAAGCAAGGATCACTTCTTACCCAGTCAAATCATGGGAGATGAATTAGTCCTCTAAGACACAGTTTGACTCAAGGATTTGTGAGGTATAAAATCAGGAGTCAAAATGTCCCAATGTAGATCAGAGACTTTCTACATGACCGCAAGCAGTGTGGTGATTAATGGCACAAAATCATCATGTGCACCTGTCACAAGCGGGGTACCACAGGGCAGTGTATTGGTCCCGCTGCTGTTTGTTTGCTTCATAAATGACATGCCTGACGCTGTACATTCCTTCATACAAATGTTTACAGATGATGCCACGTTATTTCGGAAAATTAAGAACCAAGCGGACTGTGAAGAGCTGTAGTGGGATCGCTGTGAGCTTCAAGAATGGTCAAAGAAATGGTTGCTAAGATTCAATGTCAGGAAGTGTAAGAGGCTGCACCTGGGACGTACCAACGGTAAGGAGGCGTATCATATGTCCCAATGAGACAAAGAAACTGCATTAATTGAGACTGAATGTAAAAAGGACCTAGGTGTGTACGTTGACAATGAGATGAAGTTCCTGGGCCATTGCGAGAAGAAGGTAAATCAGGCAACTAAATTATTAGGTCTTATAAGAAGGTCGTTCAGATATCTAGACGGTCTATCCCTCGCAACGATCTTCAAGAGTGAAGTGCTTCCCCATCTGGAGTATTGTCACCCCGTCTGGTCCCCGAGATATGCAAGGGACTGTCAGTTGATTAAAAATATCCAAAGGAGGGCCACCAGACTGGTGCCTGCACTACCGCACCTCAGCTACCCTGAGAGATTAGAGCGCCTGAAATTGCCTATCTTATACAACAGGCGAGCAAGGGGAGACCTAATTGAGGTGTATAAGTATCTCAAAGGACACTACTGTACTCAGTCGAGTGCCCTTACCTGGATCTGGCAGATGCTCGCCCCACAAGGGGTCACAACTCAAGGTTGAAGAAGCTGCAAGCCCAGAAACTGTGAGGGGTAACTTTTTCGGAGTGAGGGTTGTGAACTCTTGGAACAATCTACCAGAGAGTGTTGTAACGGCACCGAGTGTGAGCTCTTTCAAGACCAGACTTGACCAACACTGGAACGGGGTCAGATACATTTAGGAGCCGGTGCATGCTCAGTACTTGCCAACAGTGAGTAACAGAGACGTGACCTATCGCCCAAGCAGCCAACGAGCCGTATCAGTGGAGAAGAGATAAAAGTAAAATAATTACCCAGTCCATGCCACTTAGACGATTTCCAGGGATTCAGCGAGGTAAACAACAAAAATGGTGCCGGGAGGAGAATTGTGAAGCGGGATAGAGTAAATAAAAAGATTGTCAGGTTCTATGCATTGTCATTTCCATTTCTGTGTTTAATATCATGTTATTAGCATTATATAAAAAATAAATACAAAATAATGAATAGAACCTAATAAAACCTGACCTAACAAACCCAACCAAATACTCCCCATTTTGTCACCAATATCAAATCTGTTCGTCACCACAGTCACTGGTATTAGTGACAAATTGTTAGTTATTATTTTACACGAATAGAAATTACACGTGTATACAGACGACTTGAGAGTCAAGAAGTATTGTATTATTATTATTATACATGAATATTAATTAATGAAGAAAACGATTAAAACATTGGTAAATACAGAACAAAATAATGAAGGTGATTTGGCACAGCGCATAAACCGCCGAGCAGCGAGATGATTGCAGGCATATTAACAATGTTTTTATTTCATATTTTCGTCTTTAATAAATTGTCTTAGTGCTTTTTTTTATTATTTTCTATCCCAAGCAACAGCTATTTTTGTGTATATATTGATGGGAATGAACGCAGTGACGAGACAGGTAAAGCAGTGGTTACGAAACGGGTTAAAAATAGTGGTAACGAAACGGATTGATGATGATATGGGCAGACCCCATCCAACCTATGGGTATGTTAGGTTCTATTAGGTTCTACAGTATGCAGTGTCATTTCCAGTTTTGTGTTTAATATCATGATACTAGTGTGTACAAAAAATTTCAACCAATTCGGACAATTCCTTCTGGTGGCCACCTACACCTTTACCCTCTTTAGTCTTTACTTATGTGAAAATTTACAGAGCCGACCAGCAGCTACAGGAATAAAGTACCAATATGCCTACATATAAGGGTAGTTAATTCACTAATTTTAGAATTTACCTTCACGAGATGGAGAAGACAAGTGTTACAGACAATGGAGAGGTATATGTTATTGATTTACATACAGGCTAAACCATTGACGACCTTGGCTGGATATTAAACTAACAGTAAGTTCAGTAACTGACAGCAGCTATCCTGAAATACAAAAACTCACAACATTAAACAAGAAAAACCTTTAAGCTGAAATTGATGTCCATTTATTGAATTATTTCATGCTAACTAATGTACAGTCTCCTTATTTTCAAACTGAGAAGATGAAACCTCATATTACTAAGAAAATCCTTTAAAATTAAGTTTTTATATCATGAACTTGTTTTCGTATTTTAGAAGTACCACTGGCATTGTGTTTAACATTTATTTAGAGGGATGGGGGTAAAGGTAGGTCAGGTTTGGTTACATTAGGTCAGGTTTGGTTACGTTAGGTCAGGTTTGGTTACATTAGGTCAGGTTTGGTTAAGTTAGGTTGGTTAATCTTTAGGTGATCTGACAGGTGGTGACGAGGACAAATTAAATTAAGTAAAGTAAAATAAATGAAGTAAAGTAAAATAAATTAAGTAAAATAAATGAAGTAAAGTAAAATAAATGAAGTAAAGTAAAATAAATGAAGTAAAATAGGTAAAATAACACAAAAGCTTCAGTATTGAGAATCCGGATTATGAGACTTGGGTTAAGTCTTCAGTAAACACAACAGACCTGTGAGTTGAGGCTGGGAGAACAGGACCCAGAGTTATTATATACTTTTATCCTCTAAATAAATAAAATACAAGTTCATAGACATTAAGAGCTGTTGAAATAAGAACATGAAATTAATACAAGTTCATAGACATTAAGAGCTGTTGAAATAAGAACATGGAATTATAATTAATAAGTCAAATCCTTTCCCGAGTGAATGAATTAAAGTCGTTTTTTATAGATTTTGTCAGTATGTTAACTTATTGAACACCTATGGCAGAAGAAGAAAAACATAATGTCCTCCAAACTACTGAAGAACAAGCTGATCATCCCCGAGACAATGAACATAATGATACGGCACAAGAACAATGTAAAATCTTCCACACTGCTGAAGAAGTTAATGAGTGTCTTAAGGAATTTCAAGAGAAAACTCGTTCCAAGTTCATCCTTGATGTCTGTTCACCAAAGTTTGGAGATGGAAGTAAGGGTATTAGTTCACTTATTGCCATTAAACGATTCTCGGGAGTTTAATAGTTGCAATCAGTAATTTTGACAATTCTAAGACACCTTTCTTTAATGGCATTTATGGTGCTAATTATGTAAAAACGATATATTTAAATTTTATTAAGTATGTTCAAACACCCAGAACATGGAACGATTGAGGAGCCCCATAGTTTGATTAGGCTAGATTCTACACTTTTTCGATTTTTTTTGGGTGTTTTGAACACTTTTCACCTTGATTTTTATCGCAAATCTCTAGATTCTGATATTGGAGAGGGGCCTATCTCAGAAATTCTTGATTTGTGCCGGAAGTGAAGGTCATATTCACTCATAACACCAAAAATCATCAGAATAACAGTTTCAAGTTCGATTTTGTTTAGTGGCAACAAATAAAAATCTACAAAAGTAATTCCTTTCAGGAAATAACAGGTATTTTACTTAAAATGATAAGGAAATAGTAGTACATTATTGGGTAATATTTAAGAACAAGGGTCTGGGTTAACCAGCCACCTAGTGAAAATCTATATGAGAAAACATATCTTACCATAACTTACCTTACTCTTTCATGGGTTAGAGTCATCTTGTACCCAAGATAAATCGCACTCAAAAAAGTTAACTCGTACCCACGCCAACTCGTACCTAAGATAACTCGCACCCAATTCACGCTTTGATTTTTTTGAGATGAAAGCACCGACAGGCTTGTTAGCCACTTGGATGGTTGGTCACATCTCTGTTGTACATAGTTGGCAAGTACTGGGCATGTACTGGAGTGTATAATTATTTGGTTTAGCACATGTCCTGGACATTATGCTGAAAAATAGGTTATTCTTGTATAAAATTTAATTGAGTCGACTTTCTTTTATGGTATTTCTTGTGCAAATGAACAGTTATGAAGATATGCTCCCTCCATCCAACAATTTTGAAGTCCACAAAAGTGGGCAGGGCTTTGAATTAGAGGGGAATTTTGGGGTGAAAGAAGGCATGTGGCATTACCCAACCTTAAAAAGTTAAGCTAACCTAACCCAACTCATTTAATGCCATGTTTCTAGCCAAAGGGCAAAGACCTCTGGATCCCCCCCCCCTCCCCCCTGCTCTCATGGTTGGTGAGGGTGACAGCATAGTAGACACACGCTTTTGTCGGCAGATGTTAATTTTAATCGACCCAAATATTGCTGATATGATTATATTTCTGCTATTAGCAATTTGTAGAAGAAAATTTATTCTGAATTAAATGATATATAAGAACCTATTTTCATCCTGAAGTCCAGGTCATGTGCTAAACCGAATATTAACCTGTACTGGCTCCAGAATGTATCTGTACCTGCACCAGTGTTGATCAAGTCCGGTCTTGAACGATCTCACACTCCGTGCCATCACAACACACACTGGCAAATTGTTTGAAGAGTTCACGTCTTTCACTCCGAAAAGGTTTGTCCTGACAATTTTATGAACTTGTGGCATATTTAACCTTAAGCTGTGACCCCTAGTGAAGCGGGCATCTGCCAGTTCCAGGGTATGAACACTAGACTGAGTAGTGCCCTCCCAGATGTTTATAAACTTTTCTTGTCACCCCTGGCCCTTACCTGCAGATAGTATAAGCTAGGCAGCTGCAGGCCTTCTAATATCTCTGGGTAACTGAGGTGCCATAGTTTAGACACCAGTCTGGTGGCCCTCCTCCGGATATTTTCTAGTCGAAGTGGAGGAATAACACTTTTCGTATTCAGGTTCTTTCTCTACCTTTTCCTGTAAATAGAGACACTGTACTTCTGTCCCTCGTCAGCTTTACAGTACAATGCCACCATGTTTGCACGCGATTGTTGACAAATGCTACACAGCGTCCAGCTGGCAGGCCCTGAATACTAAGCAACAGAACACTTCCCAGTCAGTGAATGACCGATTGACCTTTCTTCCTTTCCATACAAATCTACCTAACCAAACATAACCTATTTAATCTAGTCTAAAATAGTAACAATAATAATAATATGTGGTGATACAGTGTAAACCTCGATTTAACAGCATCGATGGGACCTGGACTGGACCTGTAAAATGCTGTAATGTATACACAGACATAATATTCTAGCATTTATATACAGTACAGTAGAAGTCCAAAAATCCGGACTGCTTGGGGATTGGGTCAGTCCGGATTTTCGGATTTTCCGGATTCTCAGGCAGCACTTTTAAAATTCAAATTTAAGGAGGAATAAAGAAGAGATGAACAGGTACATTTTGATAGTTTATTCATTCGCAAATATAGCATGCTTCATTTATCAAAACGAGCAGTTTTAAAGAAAAAGCTGTGAATTCTAGAATTTTATTCTTTGTCTTCTTTATATCATAAATTGTAGACTTTCCAATGTCGTATGTTTCCATTAGAACAGTATTGCTCACACCACGTTCTAGTTTCTTAATTATTTCAAGTTTGTCACTCAATTTCAACGTGTTCTTCTTTCTCTTCTCACAACAAAGTTTATCTACTTTAGGTGCCATTATTATGGGCTTGTACAGTACAGTACTCTGTAAATGGAAAGAGTATGGTAGGACTCAAAATTACATACGTTGTCACAGTTTGATTGCTCGTTTTAAAATGGCGACTGCATGGTCGCTGTGCACCTGTGGTGCTCACGCATGTGCACATATGCACAAAAGCCAACTAAAAATTTTTTTTTTTCGAAAAGTCCAGATTTCTGGCATCCGGATTTTTGGACTTTTACTGTACTTATATATTTATTTATTCACAATGATTACAGTATACAGTACACTACAGTATATGAAATTATTTCAGATTGGAAGCCTGATATTGGGGAGAAGAGTCGTTTGTACTGGAGACATGAACAGGCAAAGGTCCCATTTGATGGTGTTCCATTCATGTTTGGAGGTGTCAAGTCTTGGCGGTGCCATCAAGGACCAGACTTTGGCAAGAGAAGGAAAGCAAAATACAGAGAACAGCGGGACAGAATAGAGGTAACTACTGTAGTTAACTGTCAAATTGTATCTGTAGTTTCTGTGATAAAAATTAATTTACCTAGTAGGTTTTAGCTCACTTGGCCAAACTCTAAGATTCAGCTTGTGTAGTGACCTAAATCTGAAGTCTGTTGTTTATCTGCCGGCGACTTCAGTTCTTTTGGAATGATGTCACAGTTTTAATATACTGTACTATACTATAGCTATGAGTCCTGAAGTGCGTTTTGTAAATGAAAATTGAAGAATTCTGTCATTTCTAAAATATTTTTCCATAAAATGATTTTATTAAGCAGGCATCACAACAATTTACAAAAATCATATTCTTCATGATATTCCTGTAAATTTGTTGTCAAAAGTTCATTCATTCCTCATGCTGTGACTGCTTTGGTGTTCCCCTTTCACATGAAGGCCATAAGATATCTATAATGAAATATACTGTACAGTACTTGAAAAATGTGTAATGTAAGTGTACAGTACAGTGGGGTATGCTATAACGAACGGATCCTACTACGAATATTCCTATAACGAACGGTTTTACCTATAAAATTGAGAATGCTATAACGAACGAAACTCCTACAACGAACATTATTTAATTTTTTTTTTTGCTAATTTATTGTTTTTTTATTACAAGTATTAATGATATTCTTTATTTCAGGGGTTTAGATGCATATTTATGCACTTTTTTACAATTTTATATTATATTTTTCAGTGTTAAGTGGTTGTATTTGGGGGCCTGGAACGGATTAATCCTATAACGAACGAATGCTATAACGAACAAGGTTCTAGAACCAATTAGATTCGTGATAGCATACCCCACTGTATATCAAAGTAGCCCTTTACATTAACCTAGTGTGATTCTAGTGTCATTTTATCTTGTTTTGCTTATGTCTTTCATATCTTATCAAAACCAAGGTATAAGTATTGTGGTTATTTAAAAAATGCCATTCAGAATTTGTCGGTATGCTAATGAGGTTTTATTTTCAGCGAGAACGCCACGTACAGATCAAACGCAGGACACCACCGGTGTCAAAGAAGATTGGTTGCACTGCCATGTTGTATGCCCACAAGTTGGTCAAGTTCCCTGGATACAAGGTGAACTCCCTATACATATGTACTGTACAGTATCTTGAATCCTTCCCAGTCCATTGAACCGGTCACCAGACAGAATGATCAGAGACACAACAGCCACAGATTTAAGATAAAGAGATCTAAGTTAAACAGAATGGCCCACAGCAAAAGGCAAATTGGTTAAAGATTTTTCAACAGTATTTAGTAAGTATTTATGCTATACAATACAGTACTGTAACTGAATTGGTATTTTACACACATCCTATGGAACTTTTAACCCTTTGTGTATGGGTTCCCCTCTGAGTTGAATAAAATCACTTAGGGTTAGTGAAATATAATTTTAAAGGTGGCTTCCCTGCAGTGAAGGAGTTAAATATAGTTTTATTCAATTAATTGTGAAGTAAAAAGTGGTCCCTTAGGTATTACTGTACCAGTACAGTACATTGAAGATGCTCTACAGTATAAGGTACTGTATGTTAATAATTATGCTATAGCGTAGAGTAGTGTACAATAAAAAGTACTATTTTACATGAGTTAAGAGGTCTAACTATTGCATCTTCACTAGGATTAAACTTAACAATCACATTTCACCACACTGAGGTTTTGTATTCACCCAGTAAGGTAAACCATTGGTCTCAAATCATATTGGCTTCACATTGTAGGACATTACAGTACTGTATATTGATTTCAGAAGAGCTAATATATAAAAGGCCATTGCTTAATGTGCACTATGTAGCAGTGTATGATCCCGCCATTACTGTTAGGTTGATCCTGAATAAAATTTGGTTATTTGAACTTATTATAGTAACTCCTATTACAGGTATCAACAGATAGTGAGCCATCTAAACGAAGCAGAGATAAGATGAAAAAAGCCCTTCTGCAAGAGGCTCTTACTGAACCTGGAGTTCAGATGGAGATTTTGTACCAAGTTAGACTTCCCTCGCTGGCTGCCCACAACCATCCTGTGCCTAATGATGTAAGTCACTGTATGTATAAGATAGTTTTATAGTAAACATAATTTTGCTTGAGATGGCTTGGTTGGTTTTCATATAATAGATTAGGTGAGGTGTTACAGAAAGTAACAATATTCAGTGGAAGTCTGTAAGTGTCTTAGCAGTAAGTACGTACGGTATACGTATACAAATATCAGCAGAATGCAGTACAGTGTAATGAAAGGATTATAGGTCAGTGTTAGTTGTGTTTAATAAATGTGTTTTATTATTTACTTATTATTCTAGATTACCAGAAAACGTCGAAGAATTCAAAAAGTCAAATTCACTGCCAAGACAGAAATAGCTGAACTTGTCCCTTCCCAGGAGGCAGAATTAACTGACACAGATTTCCTCCATACATTTAGGGTCACAAAAAGTGTTTATGAGGTAAGTATTTTGTCCTTTAAATTGCTGGTGGACGTAAGACTCAAAAGTGGAATTATTTTAAGATCTTGTGTTTCACTAAAGATATCTTACATTAACCCCATCAGTATTATGATATAACCCCTTAAGTCAACATGCTCAAGGAGTTAAATCATCATACACAGAAGGTCAACTCTTGCTCAAGGGGTTAACTCATTATAATCAAGGAGTTAAGTCATCATACTCAAAGGGTTAACTCATCATACTTAACGGATTAACACATTTGGTGTTACTGTATTACTCATAGTTGGTTAGATGGAGGATTCACATCTAACAGACACCTCGATATAACTGACTTTGCTCTCCTCTAGTCTATTAAATAGAGTTTCCACCATACAGTACACTATCATATCTTAAGCATCAGGTTAAAAATAAAAACTGTAGATGTTAGGGTTGTGATGGTCGTTGGTGTGAATATAACTTTGCCCTCCTTTTTGCCCCCACTACAGTAGTGTCAAAATATACAGGAGGAAATTGTGCTTTAGGTAATGGTTGATAGATGAATCAACAGGAAAGAATTATAGAAATGTGATTTTTTTATTCTAAGTTCCTAGTGGGAGAATGGCAGCATGAGGTGGCAGAAAGACTGATGAAGGAAGGAGTACCAGTGGCCGAGTTGGACCAGTACAAACAGCATGTGTTAGCGGCTTTGTATTATTTTGGCTCAACTGAAAAACTGGCCCCAGCATCAGAAAGGTAAGTTGGGTTATGCTAAGAGTTCAACTGAGAGTGACTACACTCCTCGCCATTGCATTATGCAATAGGTGGCCGACTGGAAGTGATCTTTGCTGAAGTGTCTCGCACCCCTCCACGCCAGCCAGCTGGGGCTGAGGCAGGCATTGTACATCCGGCAGCGAAGGGAGACTCGAGGACAGGTCAGCCAGCAATCAAAACGTTCACCAGTTCCCCGCTTAAATTTTGTGAACGGAGATTTATGAGTTTTACCCCCCCCCCTGAAATTGCCCCTATTTATTGCCACATCGCCCGTTGTTTCTTTGCTTTTTTACCACAATGGGCAAGAGGAAAGATTTAACAAAAGAGCAGATAGCGTCAATTATTAGTCTGCATAAGGGCAAAAAGCCTGTAAAGGAAATATCAAGAATTGTTGATGTGAGTGAACGATCTGTTCAGATTTGGATTCAACGATTTCGAGATGACGGCGGGTTGGCAATACCAGTCCACAACAGACGGCCAGGGAAGGCTCGAAAAACTTCCCAATGCACGTTAACTGTTCTTAAGAGACAACTTGATGCTAATCCACGTCTGTCAGCACGGGAATTGAAAGAAAAAACCTGTACTTATAGGTGATGGTTCTGTAAGGACTGTTCACCGCCGCATCCATGACGACCTGCAGTTTTGCAGCCACCGCACACTCAAGAAGTCACTCCTCACCCTTGTCCAGAGGCAGCATAGGGTCTCTTTTACCAAGGCTAACGTTCAGTGGGATACGACCAAGTGGCAGCACGTGATGTGGAGTGACGAGGCAACGTTTTCTTTTACTGGAAGTCATACTTTTAATGTGTACAGGCACCCCGGGAGTGATTTGCTTGACCCCAAGTTCACTTTTAGCACAGTTAAGCATCCTGAGTCACTAATGGTGTGGGGTTGCTTCTAGTACTTTGGAACTGGAGATCTTGTTGTGCTACCTAGGAATGTGATGATGAACCAATTTAACTACTTGGAGCTGCTTTGTGATTATTTGCCCGGGTCTTTTGAAAAATGCCTCACTGATGTCACACAGCAAAACCTGCAATACAGTGGCTTTTTGACTGTCAGGTAGACTTCACAAGTGATTGGCCAAGCAAATTGCCTGACCTTAACCCGATAGAAAATAAGTGGAGCATCATCAAGTTTCGTCTACAAGGCAAGGACACAAATACCGTCCCCAAGCTGGAGGTAGCCATTTGTGAGGAGTGGAATAATCTAGACCCACAAATAATCCACAACTTAGCAGAGTCAGTTCCTTCACGCCTGCAGGAGTGTATCAAGAGAAAAGGGAGGCTACCGGAAGTTTGTTAACTTCTCAGATTAATTTTTTATTACTATTTCATCTTGTTGTTTATGTCCGTCATGACCCCGCGCATAATGCAATGGCGAGGAGTGTATATTTCTAACCTAGTGCAGGTCTCGAGTGACTCATGTACACTCAACAAGTCTTTAAGGTGACAGTCAGGTTCCCAGGTACAGTACCTGCATCCTAAATTTATCACTGGAACCTAAAAATGTAAATAAATGTGAAATTTAGGTAAACTTTTCAGTAATACAGGAAACATTGTAAGGTGACACTTATTATGTCAGTTGCCACTATAAAGTAGAGGTAGACTGTTTGGAAGTCTTTGGTGCCACACTTCCCAATCCTGCTTAATATGACTTGCCTACCAAACAAGACTTCCAGCTCAACATCATCTTTTGGTCTATCTCTCATTGGACCATCTTTAACTTAGTCTGAAATTCTTGTCAAAATATCAAACACCAAATTTTTGAGGATGGTGGTTATTAATTTCCAAGCCTGGAATGGGGAAGTTGTTTTTCAATATTCTGTTCCCACTGTTGGCATTTCTAGAGTACTGTATACAAGTGTTAAAAAATATAAATGTAACTTTGTACTCTTTGCTAGTTACTCCTTGAGGTTCATTTATGAACCTCAAGCACAGTACTGTATGTCCATCAGATCCACTCAGAGCAGGAGCTGAGTCCCATCTTAGCTGATACCTCATCAAACATATACATATTGACATGTATCCTTTGATAAGTAACCCTAAAGCCCCGGGTTAGGGTGCTGCTGGCAGTAAACCCCCAGCATGGGATAAATTGAGAAAAAATCAACTTTTCAAAAAATAATAAAAAATTGGTGGGAATAGGCGGACGTTTTGGAACATCAGCCGGGGCGCGCTGGTCGGACGTTCTACAACGTCACCCAGGGCCTAAGGGTTAAGAATCTGTAAGATACTACTTTTTCAGCCTGTACAGTATTTGATGATAGTGTGACTCATCAAGTAAGAGACAATGTTACAAAATCACTTACAACCTCCCTATTTAAACTGGCTTAAGTAAACACGAGTTATCTGAGATCAACATTCATTAAAAATTAAGTACTGATCCTAAAATTCATTTTTAACCAAGCCTGGATTAGGCAACTCATGCTTCCTCCTCTCATTGGGAGTACTACTTGAGCTGGAACTGAGGTGTTCATCTTAGTACAGGACTGTAACTTATTTTCAAAGCAGGATTGAAGAATGTATGTGTAATGGCAGGCTCCCTAATCTTCTACCTGCTTTTTTATTTATTTATTTAGAGCAGCAGTTCACAAACACAGGGTCACATAGAGGACATGGGGTCGCTGGGCTCCCATAGAACTCATGAGGTCGTTGGAGTCACCGGGGTCTTGCAGCGGTTACATGTGATTATTATAATATTTTTTAGTCCATTGTTTAGGACTGAAGGACGTGGATTTAAAGGGGACCAATAAATCAAATGTATCTAGTATTGTTGAGAAGATTTATTCTAATTTTCAATTTCAGTTGATTTTTAGATCCCAATTAAGTTCTGGTTTCCTAAGAATCCATATTTCACCCCCAAAGACTTACCGGTACTTAATATGCTGTACATAAGTCATTCATTGCAATTAGAAAATGAGAATTCATTATTTTTTCCCTTTTTTGTTTTTCTTAGAGAGAGACAGATATACTGTATGTTTTCATTTTCTTTTCTTCCTACTCTCACACTTACAGAGGCATCTCTTATCCTTTCCAATCACTTGTAATTTACATCATCACAAAGAAGTCTTCAGTCAATGTCTGATAATCTTTCTCTAGGTTACACTCTCAAGGGGTCTTCTTGAAGGACATGATGTTTACCAAGTGGCTACAGTACTGTACAGCACTGCAGTTCCGATGACTTGGTTCAATATTATGATGAGTTGGTTAGGTCAGGGATGGAATACCAGATGCATATCTTTTCTTTTCTTTTCTTCATTTTAGTTTCTTTTCACCTGTATAGTAAGCTATATCATGGCTTATCACAGTTAATAGTGAGTTTATTCTCTTAACAGATTCAGCATGTCACCCATTGCTTTTCTGAATACTGCTGTCAGGTTTGCTGACTTCCTCATTAGACAGCAAGACATATATATGAACATGCCACGACTGGATGAGAGGTTAGTGTAATAATCATGATAATTCTTTCAATTTGCAATATTTCTCGACTATTATTTCACACTTGTATTCATATGCATGAAATTCTAGCATGACCAAATAGAATAACTTGATCTACTGCACTGTATATACAGTACAGTATATACATTTTGAGATGTTTTGCTTTCACTGGATTCGATTTTTGTTGTACAGTAGTTTTATCTGAAAAAGGCGAGCTAAACTTGTCCATTTAACATTTTATTCTTTCCACTGACATTAGATCAAACTCTGGGATACTAAACACACAGTTTTCTCACAGTGGAAATACAGTAATATCTCCGTTAGCCGGAATCCCTCAAACTCGGAACTCTCCGATAGCTGGAATTGAATTTTTCTCGGAAAATCGTTCCCAAAGCCGAAATTTTCCGGAAAATTACAAAAAATTTCGGGGATGAGGGGTTTTTTCCGGCTAAGAGAGAGTCGTCTCGTTATCTGGAAATCTCTATTTCCAGAATTTTCCGGGTATCGGGAAAATTTTCTCAGAATTTTACGGAAAATGTGCCCCTCAGAAAATCGTTCCCAAAGCAGGAAAGTTCCAGCTTTGGGAACGATTTTCCGAGAAAATTTTAATTCCGGCAAGTTATATTAAGCTAAACCAAGTCAGTGACATTTTATAAACGAAAAACTTAAGCTCCCTGCCTTTCATAATCCTTGAGTATGCGTTAATTTCCCCTCCTGGCTGTCAACACCCCCACCTCTGCCCCTCCTCCCAGCCAGCAGTGGGGGAGTAGATGACGTTGATAACGATTAATAGGATGAATTTTGTTTTGGGCTTAAAGTTTTCTTGTATAAATTATCTAATACTTGACTTAAGAGAATATGACTTGCATTATTGGAATCCTTGCAAGATAGCAATTAATTTGAGTATAAACATCTCATAGTTTGCACAAGAGATAAAAATTTTAGTCCTTTACCATAGTACATTGAGTACAAAATGAGTACAGTAGGGTCGGGATATATCGTGACTTTATATAAAAAAAAAATTATATCACGTTTACCAAAATTATTGAAATTTTCTTTTATATAGCGATAAATTTTTTTATTTCGCGAGGGAAATCAGTCAGGAAATATTTCAAATGTACCGCCATGGCAAACAAATGTGTTATTTGCTCACCAGAGGCACCACCGTGGCTGCTCACTCACACATTCACTCTCACCTGCTCAGTCTTTCTGAGTGAGTGACGAGAAAGCAGCTGACTGCTGAAGATTACGACTTCTAAGGTGAGTGTAAATGGGTTGCTAGTGACGTGAAAAGTGAAGTGAAGATAATGGAAAGCATAATGGAAAAGATTTTATACTGTAACTAATATTTTTGGTGTTTGTTTATGATTGTTACGTGAGGGTGGCAGTGTGTCGTCTGTTGTTCTCGGGATGGCGAGTCAGCTGCCGAGTCTGGTGCAGATTCCAATTTCTAAAGCGAGTGTAAATGGGTTGCTAGTGATGTCAAAAGTGAAGTGAAGATAATGGGAAGCTTAATGGAAAAGATTTAATACTGTAACTAATATTTTTGGTGTTTGTTTATGTAGGTGTGGGATTGTCAAGTGAGGATGGCAGTGTGGCATCTGCTGCCGAGTCTAGTGTTCCTTGATGTTGATATTGAAATAGCCTGTTGTTCCCGAGTCTAGTGTTCATTGGTGCTTTAGTTAGTAAGAAAATGAACTCGTTAAGTAAAGTTTAGTCACTTTTGAGCCTTCAGAACCTAACCCTATTTTCTCCATTAATTACATGTACGGTAATTATATACTGTTGCGATTTAGTATACTGTATAGCAAACATCATTGGACCCTATCTCGCGATATATCCCGACCCTACTGTACAGTAATGTGCTGCTCAAAATTATGCTTTTTTCACAGGAAAAATTCTGGATCACTAGCCCTAGTGGTCAGGATATTATGGTATTGAATGTTATGGAGTATTTCAAATAAATTTTTTGTTTAGTTCTTTACATAGAGACTTGGGGATAGAAACTGATAATATAATTTGAGCTTATTAATACCAGTCCCCTTCATATACAGTACAGTAAAATCCTTATTTTATCTTATTATTCGGCTTGTCGTTTAAGGTTATCATATTGGAAACGTCTCACAGAGAATCATTATGTCATCAAATTCATCTCTTTAACATAAATAAAGTTTATAACGAATGTTGTGAGCGAGGGAGGAAGAGGGAGAAGGGTCCATTGGGGGTAAATGTGACCGAGCCACCCCCTCCTCCCCCAAAGGGTCGCCTCTCTGTTTGTCTACTGTACTGACTCATTCATGGTACAATATTGTTTACATATTTGTTTTTCATTAATTAGTAAAGATACGTTACTGTAATAATCTGTGCGTATTAATACCTGTAGTACCCTTCATATACAATACAGTATAGTACTATGTATATACCTCTTAGGTAAAATATGTCATTCAAGACTCCTTCAGGTCATAAGACCCACTAATCCCCTACCCAACAATGGGTGACCTGACTTTGCTTCAGGTCAGGTTAGTAACATGACCCAATAATCTCCCACCCAACCTTCATCACAAGTGTTAAGATGTGATTAGTTATGTATTACAGTCAATTGAGTGAAGTGTCTGCCTATTGTAGGCTAAAGATGACAGGATCTGCTGGTGAATATAATATATTCAGTAGTATACATTATTATGTTTACAGTATGAACAATATTGTACAGTGGTGTAATAACTACAGCTCCTATCAGTTTTAACACAGCTCTATTCACGTCCATTTCATATAGAGCTTTTGTTTTTTTTTAAATATAATGATTTAACCAAACTTTTAGATAAAGTATTCAGGATTATCTAAAAAAAAATGGTGTGTAATGAAATATTTCGTTTAAGGATATCTTATTGGAAATGCCTCATAGAAAATTTATTAAGGATCATTATGGTATCAAATTCATCTCCCTATCACAATTAGCCACGCTTGAGTGAGGAAGGGGGAGAGACTAACCACGCAACCCTCACCCCCAAAAAGGTTTGCTCCGCCAACAATACACCGGCTCACATTGCCCACACTGTGCTACACACACACCAACATTACCCACACTGTGCTACACACACACCAACATTACCCACACTGTGCTACACACACACCAACATTACTCACACTGTGCTACACACCAACACCATCCACACATCACACATGCACCCTTACATCACACATACACACCCTCCAACTCCACCCACACACCTCTACATCACTCACACACACCCTCCAACTCCACCCACACACCTCTACATCACACACACACACCCCCAACACCACCCTCACCACATATCACCCACACCATCACCACCCCCCAAACATCACACACCCTAACATCACACACAACCCCAACATTACACACCCACACACACCCTCCAACAACCACCCACACACACCCTCCAACAACCACCCACACACACCCTCCAACAAGCACACCCCCAACATCACCCCCCCCCCCTCCCCCCCACATGCACAAACACATTCCAACACCACTCACACACCCCCAACAAGGGAATTAAGACAGCAAGCATGAGGAGTGAGGGTCTTATTGTATGACACATCTGTGTGTGTGTGACTGCAGGGTAGCGAGTTAAACATCAGCTGTTGAGAAGCGCTTGGCAAAACTTATTTCCACTCCCTCTCTCTAATTACCCACACCTTTCTGTTTTCTCACTCCATATTTTAAAATGTTATGTAATCTAATATTGAAGGGATACAAATTTGCTCATTTATCACAATCTCCTTAAAAATCCTTTAGGTTTTGTGTTTATTCAAGACATCTTCAGGTTATTTGACCCACTAATCCTCCACCCAAGAAAGGGTGACCTGACATTCCATCAGGTCAGTAATATGAGACCACTAATCCCCTATCCTACCTCCACTTTACATTGCATCACGTCAGGTCAGTTACACGAGACCCCACAGCTCTACGGGAGTGAAAAATATCAGGCTTTACTTTAACACACAGCTTCATTCACGCCCATATCCTATAGATATTTTATTTTTAATTGTATTTATTTAACCAAACTTTTAGATAAACTATTCTGGATTATTAAAGTAAAGAAATTATGTTTCTAACTTAATTAGAACTGCATTTACAGACTCCGGTAGTTTAGACTCAAGGAAAACATCTCCAGCACCCAGAAACGTTCTGGGGAAGTGGGCTAGTGTCCGTCTCTGCAATATGTCTAGTCTAGACACTCAGAAAATTTTCCCAGTAACCGGAAATGGAATTTTTCCAGGTTTGAGAAAGTCGTCTGGTTATCCGGAAATCTCTCATCCCCGGAAGTGCTCTGCACCAATTGTTCTGGCTAACAGGGATATCACTGTATCTTGAAGCAGCATCTTACTACTGTACTTCTTCACGTAATCATTCTGTGAGCCATGATAACTAACACACTACCTGTATTTTATTTTAGCTTAAATAAATATTAAGACAGTAAAATACATTACAGTACTGTACATTATTTTTAGTTTAATTATCTTTATAAACTGACCTGGTCCTGAATGGGAAGCATCTCCTGATACTGCAAAAAATTTACAAAAAGTGAAGAAAAAATCATAACTTAAGAGTTTCCGTAAGCACCTCAAAAAATTGGGGTAAAATTGTTTCTTCTTAATTTTATATTTTCATAAGCTAGATCTTCATAAGTCAGGGACTGCCTGCACAGTATATTGTTTCTTATGTGAAAATTAGTTTTGCATATTGTAATTTTGTACATTGTAAAGTTTTCAGGAGCAGAAACCCTACGATAAATGAGGACTACTCTACCTGTAGTGTATTGACATCACCAAATTAACTGTTCATGTTACATGTTCTCTGGGTTGACCATACAGGTCTAAGCCCATACTTTCTTGGCCACACTTTAACTGAACAGGTGGCCTCATTGTTCACTCTGCATTCTTACTGATGTGTGCTTCATCTCTGTTAATAGTAATCCCTGGAAACAACATGTCTGTATGTGGCACAGGATGATATAACAGATTATTACGGTAATAGCAGGTAATTAATGCTTCATGGCCAGTCCTCCCCAAGGCCCCAGAATGACCAGAGGGCAGCAACTATGTATGAGCAAAAACTGTTAAACTTGAACTAGAAGTTCCTCTCTGCTGTATTGTCCAAGGGGGGTGAACCTGGGCTTCTAACTGCCCCTTTTTATGACTGTTGTTACTTTTGATGATGTTTATTAATCACAGATGAATCCCAGCTACTATGTCAAAGTATCCTGCCATAATATAGAATTTAATGAGTAATCTTTCTTTTTTCTTTTTTCAAGATATAAAAAAGTATTATCTCTGTGATATAGTAATATCTTGTATTTATTGACTAGGTTAGTTATAGCTGAGGCCATCAAAAATGTTTCGGGCTTCCCTGGGGTCATGGGAGCGATGGATGCAGCACTTATTCACATGCGGACACCACCTGGTCCTGAAAAACAAGATTATTGCTATGACAAAAGTAAGGCAGGATTCAAGTGTGCCTTTGTTCTGCAGTTCATAGTGGACCAAAGACTGATTTTTCGAGATATTCATTTGGATGCTCCAAGTGCTGGCCCTCGTATTCAAATATTTCAGGTGAGCTATATACGAGTACAGTACAGTATATATACGTATATACAGTACGTATATATATTACTTAAACACCAAAAATAATTAGTCAGCACTCAATCTGCACGTTGGTTACATTTTTGTTAAACACTGAGCAAATAGAAACTGTAAAAAAATACTAAGGGCCTATGGGAAGTAGGGGGTTAGGCTCCAGGCTCACAAGATGACCTTCCTCATTCACCCAATAAGTTTACCTTATTCACCTCATGGTCACCGACTAGAGATGATCATGCTGAGAAAAGGAGGCCAATGGCCAGTGTAGGATCCCTCCATTGTTCTTGATAATTTTGTCAAGGGCTATTTTGAAGCCCAATACTGTTCTTGGTGCCACAGCCATAGGTCTACCAGCCTCTGTGTTAAGAAGTATTTCCTTATATTTGTTCTGAATGGTAACTTGGCGAGCTTGTAGTTATGTCCTCTCATGTTGGTGGTGCGTGACATCACAAAGAATGTCAGGATTTTGCATGTTTCAGTGGGATCTGTATGAAGGGTTGTTAGTTCTCAGCCCTTCAGTCTACTTGGATAATTGAGATGACATAGTTCCAGAATCATTTTAGTCACTCTGTGTTGCTCCTTTTCTAGTATGTTAGATCTTTCTGGAGGTAGAGTTTCCAAGCTTGTATACAGTTATCCAGACTGGGAAGTACTTGATCTTTGTACGGTTGAAGGAGCATTTTCCTATCTTTGTATTTAAAGGAATGCTTTATAATTCCCAAATCTCGGTTTGCTCTCCTCACTGCTGCCCCCACTCGTTGTGCTGCTTTCAATGACTGGTCTATCGCAATGTCAAGATCTCTCTCCTTATTGGCAGTACAGTGAACCTTAGAAGATCCGGACTAAAGGGAGAACCATCTGTCCGGAAAAAACGATTGTCCGAATCTTCCGGCGAATGTACTAAATGTATAAAAAGGAATTTTGCTGTCCTGTGGGAAATTTTAAAGTTGCCGGCATTTTTGCGGCTGGGACAGTAATTTCCTTTACCTGTATTGTAAATATATGTGTGTGTGTGTGTGTGTGTGTAGACACAGACACACAAAATACTGTATACATACAAATAAATAATAATAGGAAAATCCTCTCACAAATAATGAGAAACAAATTTATTAAAAATGTGACAGTCTACCCTCAAGTTCACTCCGTGCATTATTACTTTATTAATAAAGCACGGACTTGAGGGTAGACTCACATTTTTAATAAATTTGTTTATGATTATTTGTGTGAGTATTTTTCTATTATACAAGGTATACAATGCAGGTAAAATAAATAATTGTCCTAATGGCAAACAAATGTTATTCGCGGATTTGGCGATTCGCGGCCATTTTGAGAACCTAACCCCCGCGAATTTCGGGGATCCCTTGTACATATTATCCTGATTACTGTGGTTAGTTATATAGACATTTCCTGTGAGAAAGCCATAATTTTGAGCAACATATTACTGTACTAACTTTGTTTTCAAATGTACTACACTAAAGGACTACAAATTTTATCTCTTATGCAAAATATGTAATGTCTATACAGTGGTCCCTCGGTTAACGAGCACAATCCGTTCTAGAAGGTTGCTCGTTAACCGAGGGACCACTGTACAGTGGTCCCTCAGTTAACGAGCGCCTCGGTTAACGAGTTACCTTCCGTAAGCTTCTTAACTTCGGTTAACGAGCAATCCCTCGATTAACGAGTTTCTTACGAGCCGACCTCCACATGTTTTAGCTTGCATTTGGCGGTCCACCAGCTGTAGTATTAGTCCGCCAATACAGTAATTGTTCTAGGGCTTAAATTCCTTACCCTTTTAGTAAATATCAAGAAGTTTATACTATTCAATAATTTTAAAAGTTTAATATTAAATTTTTTAGTTATTTCAACAATTGTTGAACATAATTGAAGGTTGGGTCACTAGTTTGTGGCACGCCATCCAGCCTGCCAACACAGCATACAGGCATCAGTCTTTGTGTCTTTTCAGTGGAGGTAACATCTTGCTTGAGACTCTCTTCAACTAAATGCTTTTTTTCTGTGTTAAGCAAATTATTGGTCATTTTGAAATTTATTTTACATATTGACAATATATAATGCAGTGCAGTGTTGATTTAAAGAAAATAATCTTGAATTACACCAAGAGAACTAAAATTTTATGGGTGAAATGGCGCCATGGGGTGACTTCTCTTCCACCCCAATGCCTTCTCTTCTCCCTTCTCCTCCACCCCCATTCTAACTCCCATCATCATCATCATCCAGGAGCCTTCTACATACACACCTCAGATTAAGTGTACTTTTCTACTTTTTTTGTTGAATTTAGGTAATTTTTGGTGAGCTGGAACCAATAACCCAAAAACCCATTGAAACAATGGTTTCGGTTAACGAGCAACCTTCTAGAACGGATTGTGCTCGTTAACCGAGGGACCACTGTACCGCAAAAAATATTGATACCCTTTAATTTTTCACATGATATTCATACTCAAACGTATTTCAAGGATAAATAAAACACGTTTACAGACTTAAAATGTTTTATTCTACTACTATTTAGTACTTAGTCAAATTTCCCTTACATTTTATTACCAGTTTAAGTCTTTTTGGCATGGATTCTGCTAACATTTGAAAATACTCTTCATCCATCTCAAACTCCCACATGCGCTTGATTTCCTCCTGTAACTGATGTACATTTGATATGTCCCATGTTGACAGCTTCCACTTCATCTCGTGCCATACATTCTCGATGGGGTTTAAATCTGGTGAGTTTCCAGGCCACTCCAGCAATGTAATAGCCCTTTCATGAAGCCAAGTTGTCACACTTTTTGACCTGTGACAGGGGGCACCGTCTTGCATGAAGAATGTGGACTGGTGAAGTTGATAATACTCCAATAAATGTTTTTCCCAAGACAGTCTTGTAGCGATCAGATTTCATTGTCGTGTTTGTGGGGAGGAAATGGAGGCTAGCACGACCACATTTTTCACTGAATGTTCCCCACACCATCTCACTTGCAGGATGTTTCACGGTTTTAATGGTGCAATGAGGATCATACCGGCTGGTGTTGGTGGGCCTTCTGACTGTCCGTTTCCCTGCAGTCACGACGCAAAAAGTGCTTTCATCAGACCACATCACAGAATTCTATTGTTCTTTGCTCCAGTGCTGGTATTTTCTTGCAAAAGCAAGCCACTGACAGCACATTCGGTCCATGGGAAGTGGTTTTCGTGCAGCTTGATGGAAAGGCAGATGAAGTTCCTTCTGAAGGCGATGTTGAATTGTTCATTCTGATACGTCTTGTAGGAGAATGGGCTTTCATATTGGGATCTCTCATTATCTCAAGCCTCAGTAGTGAATCAGTGCATTTGGAGGTCTTCCTGGTGATAATTTCCTTGGTGGAATAATGTTGGCGGGAAGGTTGCGTGTCAATCGCTTGAGCCTCTTAATCGTTGCCGTTCCTTGTCCTGTTTTCCTTGAAATTTCTTTCACAGTGACTTTATCGTCTAACAGGGCAAGGATCCGACCCTTCTCTGCCTCAGACATGTTTTTGGGAGCCATTAATACAGTTTTGAAAGAAAATTTGGGGCTAATTGTGGGTGTGTCTTAATTTGCACTCATCAGCTTGGTGAGCGAAAATTAACGCACACCCTGATCAATAGCAAATGGGGCACGGCCAAGTTTCTCCCACTTCTAGTCGAGTGGGAAACACCATAGAGATGTCAGATGTTATATATTCCCGCCTTGACAAATTTGGCAGGCTGCTTTTCTCGCGGTCAAAGCATGTACAATATATAAACACAGTTAATTATGCAGAAGGGAGCAATATTTTTTGCGGCCATGGTAGTACCGTGGTACTCATTGCGTGGCTCGCGACGACTTAATTTGCTGCTCTTGAAATTTTTTTTACTTATATTGTATATGTACAGTAAAAGTCCAAAAATCCGGATGGCAAAAATCCAGACCACCCGAGAATCCGGACTTTTCGAAAACTTTCAAACTTTTTAAATTTAGCGGGCTTTTGTGGGTTACGTGAATGAATGGAGTTACTTTAAAAAAATAATTTACATAATTCTAATAATAAAAGTAATTGTAAATTAAGGTAGCTAATTTTGTTGGTTTTGTAATTAGCTTGTCCTGAAATGTAAAATTTGAGGCACTATAAATCTTTTGTAATAATAATAATAATAATAAACGGTTTATTAATAGAGTTGCAGCCGGTGGCTAAAAATATACAGACTTACATTTGATTTAGACATAATGATATAATATGCATTGAATACATTTACAGGGCTGTACAGTGTGTATATGTGTGTATGCGTGAACACCACAGCTACACAGCAACAACAAGCGACCACTCGATCGCTACTTTAAAACAAGCAATCGAACTGTGACAACGTATGTAATTTTGAGTCCTACTCTTTCCATTTACAAGCCCATAATAATGGCTCCTAAAGTAGATAAACTTTGTTGTGTGAAGAGAAAGAAGAACACGTTGAAATTGAGTGACAAACTTGAAATACTTAAGAAACTAGAACGTGGTGTGAGCAGTGCTGTTCTAATGGAAACATACGACATTGGAAAGTCAACAATTTATGATATAAAAAAGGCAAAGAATAAAATTCTAGAATTCACAACTTCTTCTGAGCCTTACAATAAAATTGCTGAAAGAAAAAGTTTACATCGGCCCAAATTAGAAAAGCTTGATAAAGTGTTGCACGAATGGTTTTTGTTAAAACGATCAGAAGGTATGGCAATTTCTGGGCCGATGCTTATTGCCTAAGCAAAGTCTTTTAAGGAGCAAATGAACATTGAATCAGAGTGCGCATTTAGTGATGGATGGCTTAGGTATTTCAAGACTCGTCATGGTATTAGACAGTTAGATATTGCTGGAGAAAGACAGTCGGCTGATACACAAGCAGCAACAAAATATAGTGCAACATTTGAACAAATTGTAAATGACACAGCCGATCAAATTTATAATGCTGATGAAACAGGGGTTTACTGGAAGTGTTTGCCCATAAAGACTTTGGCTGGAAACCAAGAATGAAATGCAACAGGTTTTAAGCTTAATAAGGAAAGATTAACCGTTCTTGTATGTGCTAATGCTTCAGGTCAGCATAAAATTAAGCTTTTGGTGATTGGCAAATTTCAGCACCCACAGGCCTTTAAAGGAATTGTGCACTTGCCTGTGTCCTATAAAGCCCAAAAGAGTGCTTGGATGGACAAAGACATATTTCGCGATTGGTTTGTTCATGATTTTGTTCCATCAGTTCGTCAGAACTTAAGGAAATTGGGGAAGCCTGCAAATACGAAGTGCCTGCTACTTCTCGACAACTGTAGGGCCCACCCGCATGAATCAAAATTAGTGTCTGATTGCGGGAATATTTATGCATGTTACTTGCCACCAAACGTAACATCATTGATTCAACCCATGGATCAAGGAGTCATTAGGAACTTTAAATGTCACTATAAAAATGATTTTATGACGAAAATGATGAATAAGAATGTCAACCCTACAGAATTTCAACGCAGTTTTACGATCAAGGATGCAATATTTTCACTCGTGACTGCATGGAATGCAGTCACGAGTGAAACACTTTTAAGAGCGTGGCGAAAGTTGTGGCCGAAAGTGATGTTTGCAGATCTAGTGTGTGATCAAGACAAAGATTTTGAAGGATTCCACATAAAGCAGAGGGCATCTGAAGTGCAAGAACTGATGGAGACTGTTAAATTATCTCTGGAAGACAACCCTCTACGCAAGCTTAATGCTGCTGACATAGAAGAGTGGATACACATTGACGATGATATTGAAGTTGCTGCCACTTTCACTGATCAAGAAATCATTGAAATCATTACAACTCCTGAGAAGATAGAAGAGAATTGTTCAGAAGAATCTGGTGAAGAAAACGACAAAGTTGAAGAAAAGATATCTTGGGCTGCAGCAGAAAAGGGCATTGAAGCAGTCATTAAATTTGTGGAACAGAACCATAGCTTCAGTCTTCAAGATGTCATGCATGCACACATGGTGCAGAATAATCTTATTACAAAGAAATTACAAAGTCGTAAACAAGGTGATATACGAAAGTATTTAAAGAAAGCAGTGTCAAGCAGTGCAGCAGATGCAGTAGAAGCTGCAAGTGTTCCTTCCACAAGCAGTGCAGCAGACGATATAGAAGTCGTGGAAATCAACGAATAAATATTTATTTGTTGTTTTGTACTTTGTATTTATAGGAAAATGTTTCATTAATAAACTACAAATAAATAATTGATTTGTATAAAATAAATTCTGCTTTCATTTGTTTACTGTATTTTTCTTTTACAATGTTCAATTTCAAACATTACACCCCTCTTTTTTCGTAGTGAAAAATGTTTGTTTACATTTTTGTCGTGTTGACTTTATTTTTCTTTAAAACTGCTCGTTTTGATAAATGAAGCATGCTGTATTTACTAATGAATAAACTATCAAAATGTACCTGTTCAACTCTTCTTTATTCCTCCTTAAATTTGAATTATAAAAGTACTGCCTGAGAATCCGGAAAATCCGAAAATCCGGACCGACTCAATCCCCAAGCAGTCCGGATTTTTGGACTTCTACTTTAGGCTACAACAAGCAGTTGTATTACGCTAATTTGCTGTAGATGCGGCTCTCTCAATCTATGTGCTATCCGTATGTACACTGTATCTTGCTATGAATGATGGATCATATGCCAACTCAGTCCTTTAGAAACACTTCTAATTATCAGCTTAATAATAATAATAATATTGATCCTTATTATTACTGTGATAATTGCTTTTAATCTGTGTCCTGGTAGCAGGGCCTTTGCTTCAAGGTCCCTGTAAAAGCCCCGTTCCTTTACCTGGGTATAGGCCGTTATGGCTCGTATCATCCACCAGGCAAGCACAATTTATTTCATCCGAGCAAGAGATATACACCTCAGTGGGAAGATTTCCTTAATAATCACATCTGCTAATTGAAGTCTAAGTAAAGTGAGATATGGAGGTGATCGTCAAGGATGAAAAATCCAGCCAGCCGCTGGCACTGGGGGAGATCGGCCAACAGCCATCCTTCATCAGGCACCGGCCACGGCTGAGGGCGTCCCTCTGTCGGAAGACCTACAGGTCTTCCCACATCAGGCACCGTAAGGAAGTCCTCTATATCCCAATGGCTGACTGACACCACTACCACCACCACCACCAGGAAGGTCTTCTACACACCTGTGGTTAACTGCCACCACTATCAGGAAGGTCTTATACAGTGGTCCCTCAATTAATGAACGGTTCAATTAACAAAATTTCAGTTAACGAATTAGCTCCCATAAGGATTTTCAGTTCCATTAACGAACTAAACTTCGATTAACGAAAGCCTTACGAGAAACACGCTTTGTTGTGATCGGCTAGTCTGCCAATACAGTAATCGATTCTATGTTTACATTCGTTTCCAGTGGAGTAAATATCAAGAAAGTTGCGCTCTTGAATATTTTTACAATTTTTATATTAAAATTATTGGTAATTTTGAAATTTAGTTAACATATTGATAATATATACAGTACAGGGAACAATTTTTGTGTGCCCATCAGCTGATCGAATCACCCACCAACGCTTCTCAGTTTAACGTTGTTTATAGTGGAGTGAATATCGAATTTGTTGGTCTCTTGAATATTTTTGCATTTTTACATTAAAATTATTGGTCATTCTGAAATTTAGTTAACATGTTGATAATATACAGTGCAGAAATTATTATGAAACATGAAGAAGGCATTAGATCCAATGCACTCTGTAAAGAATATGGCATGTCATCATCGACTGCCTCTACAATCAGCTGTTTGATATGTAAACAAAGCTGCCGGGAATACGACATACAGTTTTTTATATATTATTGTACATTATACTGTACAGTACAGTACAGTACTGTATTTAGTTTATATTTAATGTTTTGTTAATTCTATTACCGGTATGCAGTACTTTGTATGTACTTTTTCTGTGAGTTGGAACCAATTACCCAATATCCCATTAACATGATAGATTCAGTTAACAAAATTTTCGGTTAACAACCAACTCTGTGGAACCAATTGTGTTCGTTAATCAGGGGACTACTGTATATGTACACCTGTGGTTGACTGACACCACTGCCACTACCACCAAGAAGGTCTTGTACTCACCTGTGGTTGACTGACACCACCAGCAGACAGCAGGAGGGACAAGAGTGAGGAATCATCATGGTCAGAAAGCATCAAACGTGAGGGTTACTTCATGACTCTTTCCAACAACATTTGATATTGTCATTGAACTAGACACTCACTTCAGAATACTGTAGTACTGTACAAAGTTGTCGAAACTCGAAATAATTATTATATGAAATTTGTTATAAAATTTTTGGTTATATCACACTATGATTTAGATATATATAATAATTTCTTAACTGTTGGTTTTCTTTTGCTCCTTAAGATATATTAAGTACAGTATTACAATTGTCGTGAACTTAAGACATACCGAGTCTTACAATTGTCGTGAACTTAAGACATACCGAGTCTTACAATTGTCGTGAACTTAAGACATACCGAGTCTTACAATTGTCGTGAACTTAAGACATACCGAGTCTTACAATTGTCGTGAACTTAAAACACACTCAGTTTGGTTGAAACTGCCTTAACCTTAGGTGGTCAACTGAGTACAATATTTTCTGGGGAATAGTGATCACTTTCGCTTATGAAACTTTATTAAGTTCAATAATTAATAGTAAAGTCTCATAGAGTGGAATCAGATTTTCCAGTGAGCTGTGATCTTGATCTTTGTCTGGTGGTGACCGGAGAACAAAAGTGCCTAGTCTAGGACAAGGCGGACGGCCGCCTGTGAAATTTTTGTTAAGATGGGTGGAAAATGTGGACGCTCAATTGGGAATAAAACACAGACATGCTAGAAAATGTACTTCCAAATCCTTGGTTTCATAATAAACACAGGGAACCAACAAATTCTAAACACTGTATTTTAACCAGCAAGTTTTCAGCTGAAAAATATTAATAAAACCACCTATCACATTTATGAAATTTCATCATAGCCTCGGTGTATCGGACCTGAGACTTGAGAATGGTTGTTATGCAGATTCCGACCAGGACAAGCCGGAGGCATTGAACAGTTTCTTTTCCTCGGTGTTCACAAAGGAGGATGCGAACAATCTTCCTGCGTTTGAGAACAGACGATTCGACACCTCGCTTACCCACAATGTGTTCTCAGACGAGGTTATAAGAAATAAATTGTTAAAGCTGAAGGTTCATAAGAGTCCCGGCCCTGACATGGTGCATCCCAGAGTGCTAAGAGAGTTGTGCAACGAGCTTGCTGAGCCCCTGAAGATCCTGTTTTGTTGATGCCTGGATGAGCAAAAGATCCCCAGTGATTGGAAAATAGCTTATGTGAGTCCTATCATCAAGAAGGGCGATCGCCACTCCATGAACAACCATAGACCAGTGAGCCTGACCAGCATAGCATGTAAAGTACTTGAGAGCATTTGAAGAGATGCCATGATGGAACATATATAAAGCAACCTTGTAAAGGACTGCCGTGCTGGCAGCCCTTTACAAGGACTTTATGCCGGAACGTTCCTGTTTAACATAATTACTCAATTAATATAAGGTAATGGATGCTTGGACACAAATTCTGGAACAGGGTGGGAATATCGACAATATATGTCTTGATTTTGCCAAGGCTTTCGACACCATACCCCATAAAAGGCTGAGAATTAAACTGGAAGGGTACGGTATTCGGGGAAGTGTCCTAGCGTGGATTGGAGACTTTCTGCATGATCGCAAGCAGGTGTATAGTGATTAATGGCACGAAATCGTCATGTGTACCCGTAACAAGCGGGGTACCACAGGGCAGTGTACTGGGCCTGTTGTTGTTTGTTTCATAAATGACATGCCTGCCGCTGTACATTCCTCCATACAAATGTTTACGGACAATGCCAAGTTATTTAGGGAAATTAAGAACCAAACAGATTGTTAAGAACTGCAGAAAGATCTGTGTGATCTTCAAGAATGGTCGAAGAAATGGCTGCTAAGATTCAATGTCACGAAGTGTAAGAGGCTGCACCTGGGTCGTACCAACGGTAAGAAGGCATATCCTATGTCCCAACCGGACGAAGAAATTT
This sequence comes from Homarus americanus, assembly GCF_018991925.1. Taxonomy (NCBI): domain Eukaryota; kingdom Metazoa; phylum Arthropoda; class Malacostraca; order Decapoda; family Nephropidae; genus Homarus; species Homarus americanus. The sequence continues at coordinate 750,711 of NW_024751660.1, read as the reverse complement.
CATTAATTGAGACTGAATGTGAAAAGGACCTAGGTGTGTATGATGAAAACGAGCTCAAGTTCTCGGGCCATTGTGAGAAGAAGGTGAATCAGGCAACCAAATTATTAGGTCTTATAAGAAGGTCGTTCAGATATATAGACAGTCCATCCCTCGTAACGATTTTCAAGAAAGAGGTGCTTCACCGTCTGGAGTACTGGTCCCCAAGAAATGCTAGGGACTGTCAGTTGATTGAAAATGTCCAAAGGAGGGCCACTAGACTGGTGCCTGCCATTCGGCACCTCAGCTACCCTGAGAGATTGGAGCGCCTGAACTTGCCTAACAGTGTTCGAAGAATCTTGAAAGAGACTTTCCAAAAGATGAAGGTTCATTATTACTTTTGTCTGTGTACATCGTGTTTCACTGCAGGAAAACAAACAAACAACTTTCTCAAAGGTGAATATTGAATAATTGTAGATCCATAACATAACGATGATGACAAAAGTGCTAGGTTACGTGACTATATTAAGTGTTATTATATCTGGAGATATTGCTTCAAATAATGAAAAACCTTACTGATGTGTTATACAGTATGTGTATGTGTTAGTTAATGTATGCTATGTGTAACTTTTAGCACTTACCTAAACACTGATCCTGTTCAACGGTGAAGGTGCAGTGGTCTTGCCTCTGTGACAGCTGAACAGAGAATGACCCAGCCAGAAGTGGTACAACACACAGACCAAAAGGCATGACTCTCCTAACTAGTTCAGTGATTATATTATTATTGTAATACCCAAGATTCATAAATAAAAAAATGTTAACCATCAAACAAATGAATACAACAGATTCTTACAAAACAACAAATACTTACAGCAAACATACAGTAATATTAAGAAGAAAAGCAAAAATGAATTCACCTTTGAGCTATTGTAGTGTACAGTTGGTCCTCATATTACGCGGTTAATGTAACCCGGAGGGTCCCGCGGAAAGTGAGGAACGCGTAAAGTGAACAACATAACATATGGGATTAATTGAAATGGAGTCCAGGCCGATCCCCAAACTCCACTTTTTGACGACACACAACTATGTTGTAGTAAAAATTTTATCTTAACTTTATGATGGTATGAAAAAACAAGTAATATAGAAGAGGTTAGGTTAGGAAAGATAAAGGTTAACATAGGAAAAATAAAGGTTAGGTTAGAAAACTAAAAATTTTGTGTAACACTTACGGTAGTAGAAGAGATGGGTCGGCATACGGGGATGGAGGCTGGTTCCGAGGCAGAGGGCAGATTACTGGCCCTCAGGTGAATCACCATTACTAGGTGAATCATCATCACTGTCACTTACAGTTGTCAGGGCTTCCCTGACAAATCCCTCAAAGTCAACTTCACTGTCACTATCACTGGCTTGGGCTGGCTGTGGTGGGTTGCGGGTGAAGAAATCTGTTATGCTTTGCAGGTAAGGAAAGGTTTTTCTCTGGGGGTGGTGGTCCGGCGGAAGCCATTTTACGGAACAATGGATGCGCGTTTACACGGAGTGGCCTTGAGGGATGAAACTGCGCGGCTAGGTCAAGCGTCGTCTTTCCTCCCTCCCTCCCTCCCCCGGGTGGACACGTCATAATACTTTAAGCCAATTACAGCTAGCAGCAGAGGAGGGTAGGGATGCATGGCCAATCACAGGTCTGATACGTCATATGACGTCAGTGATAACGCAACAAAGACACACACTGCGCAACCTTACCGCGCCGCTTGCCCAAGCGGAGGGAGGAGGAGGGAGAGGCAGGCAGGCGGGCGGGCGGCGCGTGGGGAAAATCTAAAAATAGCGTCGCGCCGGACACTCTCCGCGTAATGGCGTTCGCGACCGCGGAATGTAAGAATGTTAGGTTCTGGCAAGGCACCGCGTTAACGGTGAAACGCGGAATGCGGGACCGCGTAATATGAGGACCAACTGTACTACCTGCTCCTGCATTGAACAAGTCAACTTATCATAAAGTTCTGTACAAGTGAAACTACAAAAAAAGTGTAAATTCATAGCTGACTGTATTTTTTTTATTTGATATGTTGTACTTGAGCCCTAATGCATTCCAGTACTAACAGACCCCAATGTAAATGAGTGTAGTTTTGGGCTTGGTATAAAAATAGAATTTTGGGATAAATCCTCCATTTTTATATTTCATCCTCCAGGAATCAGGTGCTTGGTTTACCTTACAAAATCTTACAAGTTCAGAAACACATGTTGTTGCCCCAGCTGTGTATCCTCTTGCACCAGCCATCATGACACCTCACATGAATGATGTTTTATCTTACCAGGTGGGTAGAGCCTCTTTTCTGAAACAACTTTTTTAAAAATAATTGATACTAAACTATATAAATATTGTACAGTATATTTTAATTGGACCATTGTAAAGTTACATATTGTACTTGTTTAAAATACTTTTATTAATTTTATGCTGATCAGAGTTGTCAGGAAACTGTAATCATGTGGAAGAGCGAGTTGATGAGGTACTGTAATAGTAAACTTGTCAGTGTTAGTTAATTACCATTTCCTCTTAAAATGGAGTTTCATAGAGGATATGATGGCATTATAATTTTTTCTACTTGTTTTTCCAGGAGGCATTGTTTAATGAAAACCACAGAGAAGCTCTTAAGTTGGCCGCTAATGCCATGGCCTTGTTCAAATCTAGATTCAAGCGTATGCAGCAATTAGACCGTCATGTTGAAAACAACAGCAAATTTGTGAGGGCCTCTTGCATTCTTCACAACATTGCCTTACTAAATGAACCTGAAACAGTAAGTTTATATTTTGTATCTCTTTCACTACCACACTATACTGTCATCCTGGAAAATGACTTTGGGGATAGTCATGGACTGGTATATGGAAAAGGTTCTGTTTAAGGTACACCTGTATGAACAGTAATGACATGCACATTTAACTTTCCACTGTCAGTATTACTTTAATAAAAACTTTTCATTATAACAGGTACTGGATAGATTGTCACTGGAGTACAACAGGAGGGTGGATGATGAAGGCTGGCATTTTGTTGGAAAGGAAGAAACTGTGGCTGAGTTTGGTATACTCGGAGGTGAAGAAAAAAGACATTATCTTACCACTGTCATGACTGGTCGCTGTGATGGCCTCCTGTCTTATGTCCAGTTTCCATCACAGTTAGAATGTTAGCTTGTAAAGCTTTATATTACCCAAGGTGATACTGTATACAGTACAGTATGTATTGTATTCAGCAAAACCTCTGACGTGCAACAATGAGTGTGCAAGGTATTGCAGCTTTTTTAGTGTTTCCTGAAGAACCTAATTGGACAATTATACCGTGTACGTTATTGTACTGATTTCCACCAATTATTACTTGAAGATTTTTTTATGCTTGTTTGAACTTGTATTGATCTGTAAATATGGACCTGAAACATGATTTATTCAACTGTCTATGTATGTAAATAAACAATTATATTAATAATAATGAAATAATTAACAAGCTTTTTACTGTTCTCCCCAGAATTTGTAAATGTGTAAAGAGTTCCAGATGAATCAGACAGTCACTGTAGCATACAGTACTGTACGTACATCACTATTAACCAGCTCTCCATGTGTTGTTCATAATACTGTAAGACTAGTCAGAATCTTATAGGTTTCTGGCCTTTATGCAAAGAAGATTACAGTACTGTACTGAATATAGCTACAATAACATTATAGAACATTCCTAGTACAGAAGTTACAGCTGTGATAACTATGTAGCTACTCCAGCACATTGAAGTTAACACTTAAATTATGTTTAATTATATCACCATTACTGAGATAACTGTGTATACTTAATTCTGTAATAATATTAAGTACAGGTAACTACAGTAAATGTTCTTTGACACAATTATCACAAGAAGTAGAGGGGAGGAGTGGAGGTGATTTTTTTTTTTTGGGGGGGGGGCCACCCCCCTACATCCTTGTGTAAGGTGAAGCGCAGAAGCGTTTACAGCGCCCAACAGGGAAGCATGCTAAGTTCATGCTTGCCTTTTTGTCTCATTAGTTAAGGGTGCAGAAGCCTGAAGAGTCAGTGGTTTATGTCTAAGCAAGTTATTGGAAGTTCCAACAACTTGTCCCTGAATACGAATTCACAACTTTCGATTTACAGCAGGTACCTACTTTGCTGCTAGGTGAACAGGGACCAAGGGAGGCTGGGAAGTGTGTCCGAACAACTTTCCACCGGCCCGGGAATCGAACCCGTGACATCTCGCTTGCGAGGCAAGAGCGGTACTGTTCTACCCACCGGCGCCCCCAGTGGAGGCGAATGTCATCCACACAACAGCAACCAAGGTACAAAACTTCCTGTTCCTTTAACCCCTTCAATATGGGGACACTAATTTTAATATTTTATTTGGCCAATACCAGACAATTTTATTCAGCATAGAGGGGATCCTGTAGACAAGTGGTTAAACACTGTAAACCCCCAAAATTGTATATAGAGAAATTGTGGCATAAAGGAGTTTTGCAGTTGGTCAGAAACACACACACACACACACACGAGTGAGTGAGGCAAGGACTCGCCACCCCAGTTCTCGTCACCACAGCCGCTCTCTCCCTCTTAATAACATCGTAGTGGTCAATAACATTCTGCCACCTACTTTTGGCAGTGAGTGACATCCCTGGGTGAGGAAGGTCATGTCCCCAACCTCCTGCAGTGAGGGGTGCTACTTCCTCTGCTTATTTGAACTATTATGACATCTAGTGATGGAGAATTTGAGTTCACAGGCTTTGATAAACTATCCCATTAAACTATTTCATTTGACTATTGTGTTTTGGGTAATTTGAGTTTTCTAAGACTCAATTTCCTGATAAAACAATAAATAAAATAACCACGTCACTAAGTACAGCTGCAGGAATGACACACTAGAGTCAGAGGTTTAGTTCAGTGTCGCCTCCTCCGTGTTGTGTCTAAACGCTACACGGACACAATGAACCATAAACAGTGTGGCCTATTATCAACCTAACAGTTATAACACTTTATATAACTTGTGAGTTGAGGATTTGAATAAAATACAGGATAATAATTCTGCACTCACACACACACACATATGTTAAGTTGATATATAATTGATGTCAAATACAAGATGGTGTCCTCAATATTTCATTTATGCTGTGTTGTGAAGCTCCCTGATAAAGTACTGTGTGAATTTCTTGAAGGTACAGTAGTTATGTAATGAGGCACAAGCCTGGTACAGTATCTGGAATGTCATCTGGTCTAACATGTCTATAGAATCCACATTTATGAGATATGGTGTTGGCCCAGTTGCTATAATAGGGATTACACCTCAAGCCATCAACATTGAAACTGTGTGCTGAGTCTTCACATTTTTTTTACTGTATGTAGCCAACTGGTCAGGACAGTGTGATACAAAAGAGAAATGTGCGACAACCCACACAGTTGAAATGCCTGCTTGTATCCTGGTTGATGCTGTCGATAGGGAGAAGCTGCAACACAATACTGTACTTCATGAATTGATCCATTTCAACTAGATGGCTGTCACAATGGACTCATTAGTACAGTACAATAACTGGGAGGATTGCCCCATCTCAGGTAATTGCTGAAATAATCTGTTGCAACAGGCACACATCAATTTATGAAGGATTTTGAAGCAACAAATCACCCACTGTATTAAACAAGACTTTAATGAAACAGGTTGTAGCAATTTTAAATTTCAAGAAAATGCCAAAGCTGGCAAAGTACTAGAGTGATATATTCAAAAGTTTTGGAGTTTCAGGGAATCTGAGATTTTGACCTCAGTAATGTGCTCAGATACGAGCTATCTCCAGTTTCACTATCTTTGTTGGAAGATAATGGTCATATATGCACTGCAAAAGCAAAATTAGCATTGAAAAGGAAGCTACAAATAGAAACCTGTAGCTATCTGGTGGAACATCCTCATGTTATAATATTTGATGGTTGTGCTTTGCTGTGGGTTAATCACTGGCCAATGAATGGAACACACAACTTTTATAGACAATCTGTTGACACACCTACTGTACATATTATTGATAAACTGTATGTGGGTGATTTTTACCTTCTTTCTGGCAGATATTATGACCACAGAATAAAGGGATGTACACGCCCTTCAAGAGCTGGAAAAGGTGTCAGAAGACATCACTATAGTTACATTTGAACACACCTTTACCATCACAGAAAGTGGGATTGACTGTAACTGAAAACAAAGTGCACCTTACAAGACATCTGTTGCTATCAGATATATCATCCTGATTTGTTGACAAAGAAAGGGTGTTGTATATGATGGACAGGATCTCAAAACAACGCATGAAGATGTGATTACAGTATTGTGCAGCCGGCAGCATTCTTGGATTCAGAGGGGGCAGGTAGCATCAAAGTTGTATGTGATAACACAGATGCTTTTGTGTTGTTAACCTGCAGTTTGTCCATGGTCCCTACTAGTCCAGGTAGTTCCACAGGTGATAATCATGCTACAGTCAAGAAGCATCAAAGTCTGGCTGAAGACCTGATGCCAGTCCAAGTTCTGACAAGATGTGACACTGTTTCCAATCCACTGTATTTGGTTTGGCAGAGGTACAGTTGTGAAAAGCTTGAAAAGAGATGTCATTTATGTAAACTTGGAAAACTTGACTGCAATATCATATGTCATTGCTGAAGCTGTACAGATCATTGCAATATGCTATGGACCCAGAGTTTCTCAGGATATGTCATTGTTTGCTTTGATGTGTGGTCATCTCAATGTCAAACCCCAACATCTGCCCCCATGCTGAAGTCTTCCACTACGCATGTTCTTTGGACCCTCACTTCAGATTTATTTTCTCAAAACTAAATTTCAGTGATGAAAAATAAATTATATACAGTAATACATAAATACTTGAACTGGCGTTAGGATGAAAGAAGAAAAAAATAAACAGGTACAGTAAAATATAATACCTCAATTGGTGTATAATGCGTCTAACACTTACCTATAATTTCTTAATGTTTTATCTTATTGTTTTATGAAGGAAGTCTGAAATCACAAAGGTGAATGGTCACGTGTTGCACTGTACTGTACAGTACAGTACTTATAAGGGAAAACGGGCTTGAACTACTGTTGAAGCCTTAGGAAGTACAGACGCAAAATAGGTGTGATGTAGTATATTATGCATAAGAAACAATTATGTTAAGTAAATAGGCCTACAATAATGCATCAAGCAGAATTCACAAAATAAGTATAAAATATATATATATATATATATATATATATATATTCATAAAATCACACGGGGAAAGGGAAACAACGGAGCACCTTAACTTTCGTCTTTATTATATTTATTGAACACTTAAATGGATAAAAACTATCAAAATTCCCAAATATTAAACATTTAAACCTAATGTACAGATGGTGGAAAATTTTGGGTAATAAAAGATTAAATCTGCGCATTGTTGGATTGCCCCGGGGGTTACAGCGTACGACATAAACCAGGCAAACTTAACCCAACTTAAAAATAAGTCAAGGTTAAGTTCATTAAGTTAGGTTTGTTTTTATCGTCGAATTATGCATATCCCAAGGTTCCAAAATCGCGTGTAACATACTGAAGAAGCTATTAAACTCGCAAGGCACTTGCTATAGACGCATGACTATAACAAAGATCAAATTCGAACACAGGAAACGCCAGGCTCTAGTGCCAGCAATCCTTGGAGGAGCTGTGTGTTGACGGCTGGCCACGAGGGTGTTGGTCCGTGCTCCATAACGTGTTAAGCTGAAAAGTTAAACACTTTAGAAGAAATTTGTGAAAATTCATCAATTATCTACTGTGTATAAGAATAAATTAAATATTTTATAGAAAAAAAAATGGAAAGCTCAAGCAAAAGAGAAATTGATCCATTGCTTACTGGAATAACGTACAAGAAGGGCGGCTCAGGTACATTCAACGGGACAGGGACACCATTTATTTTTCGACTGACAGGAACCACTGTATCCTAAATAAGCTAATAAAAATTTATCAAGAGTATTTAGGTTACTTTAGATTCGCATTGTTACCTAAACAATGTACAGCAAAAATTGTTGGCTAAATTTAAAAGCTCAGTTCGTGGAATGTGTTTAACGTATCAACCATCTTGTGAAGTGATTCGCTGCCTCATACGGGCGTTAGTGGCATAACAAACTTTAATTGTTTACAGCATGAACCAAACTAGTGTAAGACTTTAGTGTTTATTGATGACTAGTAGGTGAACAAACTAGTGTACGCGCTCTAAGAGTAGAGCGAACAGTGGAAGGTAAAGCTAACGATATTTACAAGGCGGCGTTACTGCAGTTAAGGTAAGTAATTTATTTATTTAGTTATTTATTTAGTATTTCAACAAATATGTGGTAGCAGTGTCTCTCCTAGAGCCTGTGAGAATGTAAACAAGGGCGGGCTGCCTCATCAATCACTTCATCCTTCTGTCATTCAGTTTTTTTACGCCAATATGGAATTTTGTTGGATCTTGGAATTTTTTCGACTTGTGATCCTGACAAAAAACAATGCAACACTAACCAACACTAACCAACACTAATCAACCTAAGGTACCCCACCAAACCTGACTGAATGGTTTTTTTGGGGGGGGCTAAAGTTAGGTTACGTTTGGCTATTTCTTTTAAGTTGGTTTATATTGGACTTGGTTATTACGGTACCTATCACAGGTAGGTTAGGTATGGTTATTTATTCAAGTTGGATTAAGATAGGTTTGGTTGATTCGTATTATATAATTTAAGTAGGAAATCCAAGTTGGCGCATAACACTCAAATTGATTCCATTATTAAGACTTAGAAAGATCTCTAAGGTATTATTTTAGTTTCGGTCATCCTCGGTTAGGTTAGGTTACACTAGTTTAGGTTAGGTTAGGTTGGTTTGGATAAAACAGGGATGATGGAAAACGCGTTCTCTCACAACCTAAGAAGAAAACAAGGGAATTAATTTGTTCGCAAGCTGATTTTCCCCCAAATTTGTAGCTGCAAACTTGAGGGAACTTTACCTAGTATCTACCAAAGTGTGAGTAGCGTACCAGAAACACTGTACATCTAAATTATCAGATACAATTAGATGTTGACATACAACACCGCCCATCATCACTACATATAACACCATCGATCATCACTACATATAACACCATCCATCATCACTACATATAACACCATCCATCATCACTACATATAACACCATCCATCATCACTACATATAACAACATCCATCATCACTACATAAAACACCATCCATCATCACTACAGATCGGTAAAGTAGTTTCCGAGATTCTCGTGCGGACACACACACACACACACAAACAGACATATTTCTTTGTTTTATAATATATATATATATATATATATATATATATATATATATATATATATATATATATATATATATATATATATATATATATATATATATATATATATGTTACAGTGGGAACAGAAGAGGGGTAATCATACTACAGAAGACACTGCAATTGCTTATGTGAAGCCTTAATGTATACAGTACAGTTGTTTATTTTATTTTTCTTGGTGAGAGAAATTATATTACTTAAGAATCAAAACTTTTAAATCCTTTCAGTTTTTCATTCCATTGCTTACTAATTCATTTAAACCATCGCAATAAAAGCAAAATAGTGTAATATTCATTATGTTATTCGCATATTAGAAAATATTTATATTTTTGTTACTTACTACACTCCCCCTCGTAGCTCTTAGTGATGCTGTTGTCCCTGCAGGCAGCAGCCTTGAGACCACAGTCACTACCGTAGGTCACACCGTCACTGCCACACACCGGGGCCCAGATGGCTGGGCAGGGGCGTAAGCATGGATCTGTAGATGTTCATAAAGAGTAATTAACTAACTATGGAAACTGTAACACTGTGTAAACATTTTACAGTGTTTGTGTGTTTATTAAGAGTAAATATTTATAATTAAATTTAATATCAACTAAATCACCTGATGTACGGAACTGCACAGTACGTGTCAATATTTATATGCTTATTAAGAACAAATATTTGTGATCTAGACATCTAAATCGCCCGATGTTTTCGAACTGGTTCCAATTTCTGTGACCAGCACTAGCAGGTAGGCCCTATTGTATACACCCCCTCCCCACAGACCGTGTTGCAGGTGCCGAGCAAAGAGCGTATAAGGGAGGCAGTTGTCGCTCCCGTGTTAGTGTTCTCGGTAGTCTGGACGATGTCCAGGTATTATTTGAAGTAGGAAGCTGAAACTGCGAAATGTTTGGGCATTTTTTCAATAGTGACTCATACATATTGTGGGTATTTTGTTTATGACATGGTGGGGGGGGGGGGGCAGCGTACAGTGAACGTACCACTACTTGTGATACGGCGACGAAAATAATAATTACATGCAGGCAGTTAGCTGAACACGACAAAGTCTTATTGTTACAACGTTTATGTTCTTATTAAATAAGTGTCAATTATTATGACTCACTGATACTATGGTTTAACATTTGGTAAAGAGGCATTCGGAAGGGCAGACTCGCAAAATATGAAAATAATATACTTTTTTAAAAGAACAGTAAACAACAAAACTAAAAGTGTAGTAAAACAAAAGCTCCCAGCTGAATGTTTTGATCTTGACCTTTGGTTTATTTCCTCATCACGGTAGACCAAAAGTTGGGCTTGGTTTGATGTTTCCTCAACACAAGAGAAATAAGTTCGATCTGGTGGACTAAACGTTGTCAAAAAATCAGCTCTTCATGCTTTACCCAAGAGTCATCCTCCGATCTTGTGGAAAGGACAAGTGGAGATCATACCCGAGCATAAGGGAAACATGGTTTACTGTACCTACCTCTGCGGTTGGAACCAATAGTACCTCTTTGGGCATCCGTGACTGCCACCGTCACAACTACCATCAGCAGGACGAGTCGCCTCCAAGTCATCTTGCCTTAAGTCACCTGTGGCCCGCGTCACAACCTGAGGGAAGCACTTGACTGTACTACAGCTAGAGTATCTGGCACACAAGTCAAGCTGATACATTTAACAACCATGTACAGTAGATGATTCCTGATCTGTAGTTTGATAGCCGAGAAAAAACAAACACACAGGTATATAGAATACAATGAAATGATTAAATTCCACCCACCCAAGCTGCTTTTAAAATACAGACCGAGAACTAATCTAATTTTTTACATGGCCCTTAACTCCAAGTTTAAATTGATAATTTTCGTATTTTTTTAAAAATTCGACCAATAATATAACAGTAAATATAAACTGGAGGTTTTCCATGATTTATGAAGCTAAGCAGTGTTCCTTGTGTAGTATTATTGTGACACAAAGGACAGGGAGAGGTCACACAAATGTTGTTACTATGAAAGCTTAAACCTTTATCAGGAAATACATTCCAGATGGAGTTTATGTAAAATTCAGCAAATTCCAGAAAGAGATAATGTCCGTCCAGGCCTCGGTCACCCCCTCCCCCCACCAGACTACTTTTAGACGCAATTTATTAGACATTTACGTCGGCATTATTTCACCATGAAATATCTATGAATGTATTACTATAAGAATAATCTTCATTCGCCTGGTTATTATAACTTCATCTAGCCCGTTTAAAGCAAATTAATGTGTTGTATTTTCACCCAAGCCTACAGTATATAGTCAGACCTTGTTTTCACCGATTGATGGCCGAGACATAGCAATCAGCTTTTTTCTTATGATCATCTAATACCTCAGTTGATAAGTGAAATGTTGAAACACAGTTATTATGGCGTGTGGATGGCGTTATGGTGCCCTGTGACGTCAGAGTAAATTGATTCAGCGTAAGTCCATCTGTATTAGAGAAAACTTACTATGAGAGCCTAGTGTGTATCGTGTGCTATTATTATATTAATAACTGGCACAGCAAGCAACAGATAATCAAACAATATCACAATCTTATATAAGGAGCATAACGTGGATACAAGAGACCCGGTTCGAAGATGTGGGTTGATTCCCTACAATAAAACACCACTAGACTACTGCTCAAGATAACCAAAGATGGATCAGTAAAAACGAGACGTGGGTAGAAAGCTTCACACACTAACCAACGAAGACCTTACCGGAAAAATATAGTTGATGATGAAGCAGCAGAAGCGGAACACCTTTGTGGACAACAGCCAAAGACTGACCTTTATATATGTCTGGCGGAAAGAGACTGGGATAGCAACAGAGGGCTGCAGGAGGGAGTCGTGAAGAGGCGTCGTCCTGTTATCAGCCGGTGTGGTGTGGTGGAAGCAGGGTGCGGCTGACTTCAATTAACGACATAATAATCTGTATCAGTGACCGACACCTAAAACTTCAGATATTACGGATGTGATGTAATTGTATGCATGATTCATCCAAGTAATGGTGTAATATTACTGTCATCTTGAGGACTCTAGCAAGTATCTGGTGGGATTTCCAAGGCTATTGCTGTCTGTTTATCTTAGGCTTCCTGGAATCAATTCTGCAATTCATGTTCTTCAGAAGACTACATTTTGTCGTTTGGATTTAGTTACTGAGAACCATTGTAAATATTTCAGCCCTTGTGTGTTTGGCTACACGCGGCTGTACAGTATTATTATAATCTACAGGATCATCTGTGGCGTCAGGAGTTTCCGAAAGTAAGAAATACATAGAATTTATCGCTAACCGGCAATTATATACAGTATATATTACGACAGGTGAACCAAAATATGTTCCTCAACTGAATGCTTTTGATACAACCATAAATTTGGTGGGCACATAAGAACACACTGTATATATAACGCGCGCGTGTGTGTGCGAGCGCGCGCCATTGGCGTAAGCGCGTATTAGGAAGATTCAGATTTGCCCCCGAGGGGGCTAGTTTATTGGGCACCCCCTTACATCCTGTGCAAGGTGAAGCGCAGAAGCGTTTACAGCGCCCAACAGGGAAGTATGAAAAGTTCATACTTGCCTTTATGACTCGTACATTGAGGGCGTAAAAGCCTGAAGGGTCATAGGTTCTGTCAAGTTACATAAAGTGAGAGAATGATGAGTGTGTGGGGGGAAAGTTCCCGGTACATTTTATCTGTTTATGGCAAAGAGTGGCAGGTCCCTAATAATGTCAAATGCCAGGCCTGTGACTAGGAGGAGGGATAGGTATTAGGAAGGTGCGCAGTGGAAGCGGTGACTGGCAGCAGTAACTTACCTGCTGACTCATGTTAGTCCACATACAGTAGACCTTGGTAGGACATACTGTATGTACATGTAACTCCGCACCTAACATGCAGACATGAGCTAACTCATGAACATAACATAAAAAAGCTTCAAATTAAAGACCTTCTCTTAACACTCGGACGTTAGGAACAACACTAAATAATGTGTGAATCTCTGCCTTGGGCGACACTCGCTCCTTACACCCAGAGATGGACGAACACACGTGATAATTTTGATGAAGCAACAAAATGATACAAAACTATGAGTAAAGGTTAAGTTTACTTATACTTGAGTTTACAGGTTTTTTCATTGTACAGACTTTAAGTTATTTCCACAATTTATCGCTTTTGTGTTTACAATCTCCAGTATTTTTTTCTTTTAGTCCCTATGCCGCCAATTGGTGACGTCACCGTGAAGTAAGTTTTGTGGCACTGTACAATATTTTATTGGTAATTTGTATTAAGTGAGCCCCTAATAATGCCGTATATGATGGGTGCCACCTTGGCACCCTTGGGGATTTTTTTATATGCCAAAGTAAAATGTCCGCCAAATCAAATAATGAGGAAGTCACACGCAATCTGTTTATTATAATGTTTTACAGTATTGTACAGTATATATTATTGTTTATATTCAGGCACAGTCAAAAGAGCAAGCATACAATATACACTTGCATTCTTAACAGTTTTGAAAGCAAGTTTAATAAACTGGTAATTATCAGATAAATAACATAAATAGAATAAGCAAATGTGACACTGTTAATTATAAAATTATTTACAGTGTTTTTATTCTCCCATTATAACATTCTTCGGTGACACCATGACCTGCAGAGGACCAGTTGTTATACGTGGCTGTGCTCAACACCCACACTATGTACTGTACTGTAGGTGACACACGTGAAGGCAGAGGCACAGTACTGGTAAAAGTAAATTTGATACATCTGAATACTTTTTCTCTTGTCCTCAATGGCGAAGAGGATAAAAGAAAAAGAAAAGAATAACAATTAAAATACGAAGATATAATATAATCTATTAAAGAGATGTGTTGATAAATGAACAACAAATAGTAGTCGGTAAAAAATTAACACATTATCAAAACTATCTTAACACATATATAAAATTGATCTTAAAGTACAAGTTAGTTAAAACAAATACAAATTACTACAGTACATGTGCACAGATAATAAATTTTATTAGTTTTTAATTGCAATTACCGTGAATTTACTGATATATAAAACAAGCAAATTTATAAAAAAAATTGCCTTCGTTTCAACATACTCTGGAAATAATTATGATTTAAACAAAGACCCCAGTAGAGATAGTCAGCGTTACTTAATGGTATGGATGACTATGTGGGGGACACACGGATACTGACAACCAAGACGTAAGGAAAAATACAACCAACTCCCAACCAATATAAATGCAAACCACAATCAATATAAAACCATTATACAACCAAGTCGCAACCAAGTTACATTCGCCATAACCCAAACACAAAAGGCGTAACGAATTGTCAGTTTTAGTAAAAATAAAAATTGTGTAAGTGGACGAGTTTGTGTAACTTGTACTTTACTTTTATCCTCTTCACCACTGATCGGTTCGTTAGCGGCTTGGGCGATCGGTCACGTCTCTGTTAGGCACTGTTGGCAAGTACTGGGCAGGTACTAGCTCTCTGTTATACACTATTGGCAAGTACTGGGCAGGTACTAGCTCTCTGTTACACACTATTGGCAAGTACTGGGCAGGTACTAGCTCTCTGTTACACACTATTGGCAAGTACTGGGCATGCACTGGCTCCTGAATGTATCTGTACCTGCTCCAGTGTTGGTCAAGTCTGGTCTTGAAACAGCTCACATTCGGTGCCGTCACAACACTCTCTGGCAGATTGTTCCAAGAGTTCACAACTCTCACTCCTGTACAACCATTACCCAACTGTGTGTGTGTACCTACGTCTCAGAGCAGCGTGCGTAGTGGTGGTAGTAGAGATGGAATTAGTGGTTGTGGTGATATTAATGATTGTGGTAGCAGCGGTATTGGTGGTGATAGTAATGTTTGTGATAATAGTGGTCGTGGTGGGTGGGGTTTAAGAGTGTGGACAGGACAGTACAGTATAACAGCCCGACAGCCGGTAACATACTCGAGGCCTCCTGAAAAGAAAAACAAATTTGAGAATATTGTTAGTTTGTTGTAAATCTCTCCCAAGTATAACTGAGAGAGAGAGAGAGAGAGTTTAAGTAAAAGATGGTACTCTGTAAAGAAGTATGTACCCGTGCTTCCTCAAGTTATTGTTCACTTTTGGAGTACAGATTAAGATATGTCCTTATGATTTCTATAATATTTTTATTTTTAAACATGTGGTTTACACACACACACACACACACACAGTCAAATTTAGGCAAGAAACTGATAAACTCACAACAAATCATCTTACACAAGGCGAAGAGTGGTTGTGTGCGAGGCGGTGAAAAAACTGGCGGGAAGACAGGGAGTGAGTCGTCTTGAATAGTTTCCCCGTCAAAATCATACTGAGTTCCGTTTTCTATGAGTTCCTTAGAGTTTGAGGAGGCTTCTACTGAACAGAGTACAGTTTCCCCCACAGTGGTCTCCAACACCCTGGTGAAGCAGAGGGACTTAATATGTTGCTATGTTATGTCTCTTGATGTGAACACAGTTTACAAGGTTTCTCATATTCTCTTTCATCCTTCTTTTGTAAAGTCTAGGTATATGAACCGGAAGGGTGTAGTGAATTTCTCCCCTACAAACGCTGTTCGTCACTGAGTAGCCGACCCTGTGAATTCCCCAGTGTATGCCTCGTGGTCTGGGTCAACCAGCGCCGCCATACATCACGGAGGTCAACTACTAAGCCACGCCTACCTCCGCTATTTAAGACCTGACCTCGTGGTGACCTCTCTCTTCTTCTAGCTACAGCCACAGCAAGCAACACCACCTCCTCCGCCGCTGCCTGGCGGTCCTCGCTCCCGCCGGCGAGCATGGCGACCCACAAGCTGTCCTCCTCTGAGCATCCTCACCAACCAGCTCTCTCTACATCACGCTTGTAACCATGCTGCCTTCCCAGCACCAAGCTGCATTGTACATCCAATACAACGTGTATACAGAGAGCACATTGTGAGTTTCCTTTCTCCATCCCATCCTGAGTGTGAACCCAAACATCCCATACCCCACAAATGGTGACTCCCGGAGATTCGCACTCACACAGGATGGAGGAGAAACAGATCACGCTCCCAGTCTTCAAGCAACATGGAAGACTGGCTTATCCACCCAGAAGCAGCTCTCATCGGCTCTACAGCTACTGTCTCTAAACCGCAGGTTAGACACCCTAGAGCAGCACTGCTTCTCTAAGCAGACACCAGCTCCTCTTCCTGCCCCACGCACCACGTCCTACCAACCCCAGCACACCCGTCCTGCCTCAGACGCCGCCCCCAGCCCAGCAGTACCCCCTGCCGCTCCTCCTGATGCAGCCCCTGCTCCCGACGCGACCCATGCGCCTGAGTGCGGACCAACACACCCCTCTTTTCTCCCTCAGGTACTCCCTGCTACTGCCCTGCACCCTGCTGCTGTCATGGACCCAGCTGCTGTCACCAGCCCTCATCCGCTTCTGCTGACGCAGCCCCTGCTCCTGACCCAGGCCCACACACCCCAGCAGGCGCATCTGACGACTCTGTACCTGCCGTGAGGGAAGCACAACATTCATCGCCTCCACACACCCTTTTTCTCCCTCTCTACTCCCACAGATATTGTGTATCTAGACAGTTGTCTCCTCTAGCGGCCGGCTCATCCACGCCATCGCCGTTATGGCTCACATGTGGCATGCACTGCCCATTCTCCCTCACATGTGCTATGCAACCCTGCAGACAACAAGTCTCCTACACCGCCTGGAGGGAAGGGGGGAGTACTGTAGTGGATTTCTCCCCTACAAACGCTGTTTGTCGCTGAGTAGCCGACCCCGTGAATTCCCCAGTGTATGCCTCGTGGTCTGGGTCAACCAGCACCGCCATACATCACGGAGGTCAATTACTAAGCCACGCCTACCTCCGCTATTTAAGACCTGACCTCGTGGTGATCTCTCTCTTCTTCTAGCTACAGCCGCAGCAAGCAACACCACCTCCTCCGCCTGCCTGGCGGTCCTCGCTCCCGCCGGCGAGCATGGCGACCCACAAGCTGTCCTCCTTTGAGCATCCTCACCAACCAGCTCTCTCTACATCACGCTTGTAATCATGCTGCCACTTCCCAGCACCAAGCTGCATTGTACATCCAATACAACATGTATACAGAGAGCGCATTGTGAGTTTCCTTTCTCCATCCCATCCTGAGTGTGAACCCAAACATCCCATACCCCACAAGGGCACTAGAGGGAGTGAACATAATTTTACGGTACCTCGTGTCCTCGGTCAGGAGAAATGCATTTTCTTCTTTACAGCTACAGCAGACTGGAACAATTTACCTGACTTCATCAAAACCAGTTATGGTATTGAATAGCTCAAAGGTAAAACTAAATGCACAACACATCTTTTTCCTTTGCTTTTATCTTTTTCACGACTGATCGGCTCGTTAGCCGCTTGGGCGATTGGTCACGTCTCTATTACGCACTCTTGGCAAGAACTGGGTGAAGCTACAGGAGAATAATTGCTATAATATTAACAATAGAATACTATATTTTTGAAGTGATCCGCCAGCCTTGGGTAGTCCTAGTGCAATGTAAGCCTTGGTGAACCTTTAAAACTTCCATTATCACTCCTGTAGACATACTATTACTGATTAAAGACTGCCTTCCACGGCCTTCCTACACCACGTACAGTATATCCTCATTGTTTATATTCATGTTGCACTGTATACCTGCATAGTTTATATACATACCTATCCAATTGTAAACCTGCATGATAATTTTACTGACAATTATTATTATTATCTCTCTCTCTCTCTCTCTAACTTACGGTACAGAAGTAGCGGGGATGCCCAGTTGGTTCATGTGTATGTGTCTAAGAGAGTAAGAGCCGCCAGAGGCCAGGGGCACGTCTCTGGTGCTCTTCCAGCGCTCTACGTGGTTGGTGATGGACTCCTGCACCTCCGAGTTGAGGAAGCAGTAGAACACCGTCACCACCAGCCCCTGGAACGTTATATGTAGCTCAGTGTACATAAGAACTGTTATTTGTGCTATTAATAACATGTTAAGATCGTCACTAATGTCATTACCTGGTCTTGTAACATTAAATCTTACTGTATTTATCAAGACAGTCTCACCGTTACCACCAGATTTTGTAACGTTACATCTGTTAATTTTACGTACTGTACAGTCACACCGTCACAGTATTACCAGAGTACCGTAACGTTTAATGTAATAAGAGTCGTCAAAACTGTTACCACAAACTCCCGTAACGTTATATTTAGTAACACGTACAGTACATAAACATCTTCACACAGGTAAACAACACTAGAGGTGTATCTTACCTGTGTGGAGAGTACCGTGGCCCTGACGTAGGCTATCACGAGTGCCAGGGTGCCTTGAGTGGGTGCCAGTAGGAGGAGGACATGCGGGATACCCAATAGAGGCATCAACACCATGAGGGACCTAAGTGCTCTCAGTCCCTGCTTCACCCACGGCTGTGCCTCCAGCGTTGTATTCCTCGCTCGCAACTTCTTCACCAACACCTGTCAGAGTTGTTACCTGTGACATGTATTTTAATTATCTCCTTAAAGTGTAATAATTGTTTTAAATTTCCTTATAGACACAAAAATAATTATCTAAGGCTCTTCTGTTGTTTGTATAAATAAGATCACACACACACACACACACACACACACACACACACACACACACACACTCACTAAGATAAATGACTAAGACATAAAAACTCTTCAGAACAAACAATTGTTCGATTACTGACGACCATGACGTGTGCGAGGAATAAGGTGTTGAGGGCCAGCACCAGCAGGACAGGACTCCGGTGTACCCAGTTGAGGGAGGACTCTGTTACCCAGGGACATCGTATCTGTTCCTGACCAACGCCTCCACCACTAGTACCTGCACCGCCACCAGTACCCTACAGGAAAAAATATATGGTGGTTGTGTTAGGCAATCATTGGTCGAGTCAGTTTATAATATTGCTTAGAGTTTGTTCGTGTACTACCATGGTATACCTGTACTATCTGTCTACATGGTGTACCTGGACTGTATATTTACATTATATTCCTGTACTGTCTATGTGGTACAGGGAGACATAATCAAGGATTCTCAAACTTTGTTACGTTAAATATTATAAACACCGTCAATACCACAGTATGCTAATGCAGCGGCTGGGTGAATATTGCCCGAGCCACTACGAACAGCGAAGAAAACGTTAAGTGAGAGAGAGAGAGAGAGAGTTCCGGCGCGCCAGAAATCCAGGAGCAGCCTACTCAAGCAGACGCTCGACTATAGGAAGCTCCCGGCAATATTCAGTTCATTACATTAAGCTCGTTAATTCCATATTATAACGCACTGTAGCACGAGAAGTTAATATGTCGCCTTATGAAGACCCGACTCCTCCTGACGTTGCTATAGGAATCTTGCTAACAGTGTTTTTACTTAGATCCAGATTCATCTTGGTAAAGTCTCATGCAATTCTGACATGTGATTTATTTATTCGTTTCTGTATAGGTACGAGGCTAAGAGATTCTACACACACACTGAAGTGAAACAAGTATATAATTAGGAATGACGTGAGAATTGAACTGAAACCTTACTATAACAGTTGGCTTACATGAAGATTAGTTACCCTTTGGTTAGGTTAGGTTAGGCTAGGTTAAGTTTAGGGTGGTTAATCTTCAGGTGATATATTTGGTGATGCCTAATCTTCACGTAATCCTATAATAATATTAATAAAAATAATAATCACCGACATATTGGATTAAGTTAAACCCAGGAGGATGCTAGTTCCAACCCGGGATATTTTTAATCACACACTTGGGTAAACGGCGCTGAGAGGAGGGAACGCTGAGCCAGGTAACCGTCGCTGTCTCTTGGATCACATGGTCTTTAGTAACTGTTATGAGACGAGTAATTTTCTCTCTCTCTCTCTCTCTCTCTCTCTCTCTCTCTCTCTCTCTCTCTCTCTCTCTCACCCCCCCCCTTTCTTTTTCTTTCTCTACCCATGTTTTCTTTTAATCTCCCTCTATCTCGCCTCCTACCCTCCTCTCATTTACCCCCCTCCCCCTCACGTCTCCTCCCCTTACCTCTCTCGCTGGTCTGAAGATTATCCTGACGAAGGCCCAGACGAAGGTAACAGGTAATGGAACACCTGTAACCGAGACATAATTCAGGTTAATCCGTTTTTTTTTCTTCTCGGTAATATCGCGATAAAAGTTGACACCGGTTTAGCGTGTGTAGAGACGATGCAGGTATACACTAAGAACTGGGCCCCACATCCAAATAATGGTCAGGTTGAGGCTGAGGCTGGGGCCCATTTGACTAATCCCTTCACTGTCGAGGTACATTGTTTTTATACCTGGACGGACTATATTCATTGTATGCCTGTATCGTTAATGTATACCTGTATTATCTATATACATGCATGTTGAATCAATGTAAACTTGTATGACTATTATACTGAGAATGTATGTATGAACTCGTAAGTTGGTATTAAGGAGAAGTTAGGTTAGGTTTGCGTTATGTGAAAGTCAGGTCAAGTTAGATTAAAGTTAAGTTAGCTTTGATTAGGTTAAATTTAAGTTAAAAGTTAGGTAAGATTAAAGTTAGGTTAGGTTGCGTTAGGTTAGCTTAAGTTAGGTTATGTTACGTTAGGTAAAGTTAGATTCAAGTTAGGTACTGACCCCAGCCAAGCAGAAAGTAGGTTAGGTTAGGTACTGACCTCAGCCCAACAGCAAGCTAGGTTAGATTAAGTTAGATTCAAGTTAGGTGAGGTGAGGTTAAGTTAGGTTAGGTTAAGTTAGTCAAATTAGGTACTGACCCCAGCCCAGCAGCAGGTAGACTCGCAGCTTGATCTTCTCCACGTAGAACGTCTTCAGCACCAGCAGGTAGAGGTAGAGTCCTGGGGAGGTGACACACTCATTATATATACCCTAAGATGTCTGTCTCTGAGTCACCTAGGATCTGTGAGTCAGCTAGAATATCCGTGAGTCACCTTGGATGTGCGAGTCAGCTAGAATATCCGTGAGTCACCTCGGTTGTGCGAGTCAGCTAGGGATAACATGAAGGTTGGAGCGACTCAGGCACACACCCCGAGCACACCTGAAGATAACTCCCAATTATTTCACCTGGGTTAAGTTAAGTTATGTTAAATTAGTTTTTATTAGGTTAGCGTATTTTATGTTAAATTATGTTAGGTTATGTTAGATTAGTTTGGCTTGTTATGTTATGTTAGTTTAACCTATGAAGTTAGATTAGGTTAGGTTAGGTTGGTATAATACAGGAGGTGTAGCTATAGTTAGAAGTTATTAGTTGTAGGATGTAAGGTGAGGAAGATTGGTAGTTAATTATTTACTTGTTAATATATATTCTTAGGGGGAATTTTCTAAACACCAACTCTAAGTACAGCTGTTTATTAGTTAACTCAATGGTATGGACACATTAATAGATCATTATATTGAAGTTACTAGACAATTACTCTCGGACACAAACATGAAATGGATACACTTCCCACCGTAAGTAACTCACACTATGGATCGCTCTGACAATGATTCACATGTGACCTGACGGAGGCCCAGTGGCTGGGGAAGCTGCAGGTGCTGCTGGACTATCCCTCCTATGGGAGACTCTGCTAGCCGGAGAGGGAAGTCTCCCTCCCGACCTCGACTAATGACGAGCGTGACTCCTGTCTATCTCTGGGAAGGAGCTGTCGGCCCCCTCCCTGTTATAACAATAATGTGCTCCATGGAAGGAGCTGCAGGGCCTTTATATTGGAGATCTCCAGCCGGAAGATGTCGTCACTAATCTGGGTCTCTGGTCAGGTGACAGGTGTACTCCCTGGAGGGTAGCTTCTTGGGTAACACGGTCATGACGCCGGGTTAGCTAATGACGTGGTGGTGAGAACTCTGGGTCAATGTGACCGTGACCTCTCCTAATTAACACTAAACTGGTTAGATCTGGACAGCTGTGTTTGCCCAGGTGCGTTTTCTTGTCGCCGGTCGGTAATGCTTCCTAATTATTACCACCCAGGTGTGTCTGCCCAGGTGTAATTTCTTGAGTAACATGGGTCATAATGCCTGGTTAACTCAAGTACCTTGTAGCCGTGACCTCTCCTGAGTGTCAACTTACGTGGGTGACCCCGTGGGTATCTACTTACTGTTATATGTGCTGTTCTCTGCGCTGCAAGTTATGGTCTGATAAACAATCATAACATTGGTTACTATAAACTTGAAATAAAATGTAATGTTTTGGTGTGTACACTATGTATGTATGTACTGTATGTATGTAGTGTAATGGTCAGCATGCTCGCCTCGCAAGCAAGTGGGCCTGGGTTCGATCCCAGGGACAGGTGAAACTATGGGCAACTTTCTTTACACCATTTGCCTCTGCCTACCCAGCAGTAATTGGGGACCTGGATGTTAATCGATTTGCGGATCGTGTTCCGGGGTAATGGTTAGCCAGTGCAGTTGGCGAGTTGTCCGGTCTTCTCAGACTATTCCTTGACACTGGGCCATACAGCTCGTTAACTTAGGTTGTGGTTGTTGTGTTGGCGACAGCTTCTACACCTTAAACATATGGGCATGGGGGTGGGGGAAACTGCAGTGGGAGAGGGCAAACAAAGTAAAAGATTACAGGGAAATAGTGTTAGGAATGATGACAAAACTAAATTAAACAGGGAGTTTAAAACTAAACGCGGTAAAGGGAGGACTCAGAACACGACTAACTTAAATGTCTACTACGCGAACAGTAGAAGTATGAGAAACAAAATGGATGATATTAGGCCCTTGGTATGTACCGAAAAAATCGATATAATAGCATTCACTGAAACATGGATCAACCTAGACTCAAGTGAGTTGCCGGTTGAATACCAAATTGCAGGTTACAAATTGTTCCATACCGATAGGCAGACCAGGAAAGGAGGCGGAGTAGCAATCTATGTTAGAGATAATCTGGTGTGAAATAAATAAGGAAATAAAAACTGAGCGGAATACAGAAACAATTTGGATAGAATTAATCGACGGTAGGGAAAAATTAATCACAGGAGTAATATATAGACCTTCCAATTTTGATAGAATCATTGAGCGACTTATCTGGGATGAAATGCGCAGGGCTTCCATACACAACAAAGTCTGTATAGTAGGCGACTTTAACCTTGTCCAAATAGATTGGACTGACCTTACGGGTAACTCAGAATCAGAGGATTTTCTCGAGACGATCCAGGACTGTTTCCTAAGTCAACATATAACCGAACCCACCCGGGGTAATAATATACTCGATTTAGTTCTGTCGAACAGAGAAAACCTCATTAGCAATGTCGAGGTAGGGAACGAACTTGCAAACAGCGATCACAAAGAAATTAGATTCCAGTTAGATTTTCAGGGCATACGTAAGGAAAATTCCACTAAAGTACCAGATTTCAGAAGGGCAAACTTTGACAGTTTAAAGAGGCAGCTGAGAGAGGTGGGTGTCGCTCTTGGCCGTGAACCTGATAACGAGATCTGAGATTGCCGAGTTCCACGACAATTTAAATAATGAGTTACTTAATGCACAAAGGCAGAACATACCATACAAAAAACTCAGATCAGACAACATTGACCCTAAATGGATAAATAATTATTTAAAGAACATCATTGGCCAAAGGAAGGCTATAGGTAGAAGGATAAAGCGTGGCGAAATTTACCTCCAGGATTATTATAAGATATTGACGAGTAGGGTTAAAACCGAGATAAGGAAAGCCAAGAGGAATAATGAGGTAAGGATAGCAAGGGAGGCGAAGACAAACCCCAAAGGATTCTACCAAATGTATCAAACTAAAACACGAGAAAAGATTGGACCAATACGGTCAGATACCGGCGAGCTCACTGATAACGACGGAGAAATGAGCAATAATTTGAATAAATATATTCAACAGTTTTCACCACCGAAAATTTAAACATGATACCCGAGGCACCGACTCTATTCAGAGATAGTGAAGAAAACAAATTAAGCGAGATAGTAGTGACTAGTAACGATGTTAGTAAGCAAATAGACAAACTAAAGCCTAATAAGTCACCTGGTCCCAATGAGATATTTGCCAGAGTATTAAAGGAATGTAAGGAAGAGCTTAGTATGCCCTCAGCAAAGTTGTTTAACATGTCCTTAAAAACAGGTGTAGTACCAGAATCCTGGAGGATAGCGAATTTAATACCGATTTTCAAGAAGGGGGATAGATCACTATCCTCTAACTACCGCCCAATCAGTCTAACATCAATAGTAGGCAAATTACTGAAAGCAATCATTTCAAACTCTATTCGAAATCACCTGGAGAAGCACCGATTGATCAATGATTCCCAGCACGGCTTCACAAGCGGACGTTCTTGTCAAACTAATCTATTAACATTCTTTTCATCAGTTTTCGAATTGGTGGACGAGGGGCACAATTATGATGTGGTATATCTCGACTTTAGCAAAGCCTTCGACAGAGTCCCCCACGAAAGACTAATTAAAAAGGTAGAAGCACATGGCATCAAAGGTAACATCCTTAAATGGATTAGGGCGTGGTTACAGGACAGGAAACAGCGAGTGAGCATTAACGGCACTAAGTCCCATTGGAGCAACGTCACAAGTGGCGTTCCCCAAGGCTCAGTACTTGGACCATTATTATTTATTATATACATAAACGACATAGATATCGGCATAGACAGCAACATAAGTAAATTTGCTGATGACACTAAAATAGGACGTGTTATTAAATCTGACGAGGACTCCGCAAAACTACAGGAAGATCTAAACAAATTTTTCGAATGGTCTGAAAAATGGCAGATGAAATTCAACATGGACAAATGTAAAGTACTCAGTATAGGAGATGTAAACAGGGAAACCAGATACCAGATGAACAACGATGCCATAGAGAAATCCGACTGAGAGAGAGATTTAGAAGTAATGATAAGTAGGAACCTTAAGCCAAGTAAACAATGTGTTTTTGCTTGTAATAAGGCTAATAAAGTACTTGGGTTCATACAAAGGAGTGTTAGTTACAAGACTAGCGAGGTCATCCTAAAACTGTATCTTGCGCTTGTGAGACCACACATGGATTACGCAGTTCAGTTCTGGTCACCGTATTACAGAATGGATATAGAATCCTTGGAAAGAATTCAGAGGAGAATGACAAGACTAATCCCGGGCATTAGGAACCTTGAGTATGGAGACAGGTTAAAGCATCTTAATTTGCACTCCCTCAAGAGACGTAGAGCGAGGGGCGACCTGATAGAGGTGTATAAGTGGAAGTCAGGGCTAAAGAAAGGGGACATTACAAAGGTACTCAAACTATCCAACCAGGAGCAAACTCGTAACAATGGTTTTAAATTAGAGAAATTTAGATTTAGGCGTGAAATAGGTAAACACTGGTTTGGAAACAGAGTAGTGGATGAATGGAACACGTTACCAAATATCATCACTAACTCGAATACGCTGAATAGCTTCAAACATAGGTTGGATGCTTATATGAGCAATAGGGGTTGGGTGTAAACGGGACTGCCCAGTATGGGCCAATAGGCCCGCTGCAGTTTCCTCCATTCTTATGTTCTTATGTTCTTAAATTCACGCCTAGGTGGTCCTTGGGCCGGCCAGCCTCGTTACACGAGAGGCAAACATTGTTTATGTATGTATTTCAATCTAAATTTTAAAGTATTTGTATTTACATTTACATTTTATTACGACAACTTACTGCCTTAACCAACTGTTTTCAAAGTCAAATGTTTATCTTAATTACCCTTCAATTTTCCCTCGTCAATTCATTAACCATAGCAATTCCCTATATTTACCCGTTCTAATTTGCCCAATATACCCTAAAAGAGAGCTCAGGTTCTCAACTGGCTCAGCCATGTTAATATTGTTATTATTATACACTCTATTTGAGTTTTTCTGGATAAATAAACTGTTTCAAATCAATTCAAATTTCTCTATATCTCTGTCTCGTAATAAAGCCTGGAGCTACCAGTACTGTACAGGGTGTCTCATAGGTGGCGCTCAATAGTACTGTACAGGGTGTCTCATAGGTGGCGCTCAATAGTACTGTACAGGGTGTCTCATAGGTAGCGCTCCATAGTACTGTACAGGGTGGCTCATAGGTGGCGCTCCATAGTACTGTACAAGGTGTCTCATAGGTAGCGCTCCATAGTACTGTACAGAATTGGCTTATGGGTGGCGCTCCATGAGCTACTGTACAGAGGTGTCTCATAGGTGGCGCTCCATAGTACTGTGCAGGGTGTGTCTCATAGGTGGCGCTCCATAGTACATACCAGGGTGTCTCATAGGTGGCACTCCACTAGTACTGTGCAGGGTGTCCCATAGAGTGGCACTCCCATAGTACTATGCAGGGTGTCTCATAGGTGGCGCTCCATAGTACCATACAGGGTGTCATAGGTGGCACTCCATAGCACTGTACAGAAAGTGTCTCATAAATTGGCTCAATAGTACTGTACAGGGTGTCTCATAGGTAGCAACTCCCATAGTACTGTACAGGGTGTCTCATAGGTGGCGCTCCATAGTACTGTACAGGGTGTCTCATAGGTGGCGCTCCTGTGCTGTGCATGTCTCATAGGTGGCGCTCCCATAGTACTGCAGAAAGGTGTCTCCATAGGTAGCACTCCCATAGTACTGTACAGGGTGTCTCATGAGTGGCGCTCCATAGTGCTGGCCAGGGTGTCTCATAGGTGGCACTCCATAGTACCCTGGGGTGTCTCCTCAGCGCTCCATGCTATGCAAGTGTCTCATAGGTAGCACTCCCATAGTACTGGCCACAGGGTGTCTCATAGGTAGCGCTCCTTAGTACTGTACAGGGGTGTCTCATGGAGTGGCGCTCCATAGTACCAGCCTGCAGGGTGTCTCATAGGTAAGCGCTCCCATAGTACTGTGCAGAAAGTGTCTCATAGGTAGCGCTCCATAGTACTGTACAGGGTGTCTCATAGGTGGCGCTCCATAGTACTGTACAGGGTGTCTCATAGGTGGCGCTCCATAGTACTGTACAGGGTGTCTCATAGGTGGCACTCCATAGCACTGTACAGGGTGTCTCATAGGTGGCGCTCAATAGTACTGTACAGGGTGTCTCATAGGTAGCGCTCCATAGTACTGTACAGGGTGGCTCATAGGTGGCGCTCCATAGTACTGTACAAGGTGTCTCATAGTACTGTACAGGGTGTCTCATAGGTGGCGCTCCTGTACTGTACAGGGTGTCTCATAGGTGGCGCTCCATAGTACTGTACAGGGTGTCTCAGGTGGCGCTCCATACTGTACAGGGTGTGTCTCATAGGTGGCGCTCCATAGTACTGTACAGGGTGTCTCATAGGTGGCGCTCCATAGTACTGTAGGGTGTTCATGGTGGCTCCATAGTACTGTACAGGGTGTCTCATGGTGGCGCTCCATAGTACTGTACAGGGTGTCTCATAGGTGGCGCTCCATAGTACTGCTGGTGTCTCATAGGTGGCGCGCCATAGTACTGTACACTCAGTGCAGGTGTCTCATAGTGGCGCTCATGTTGCACAGTGTCTCATGGTGGCGCTCCATAGTACTGTACAGGGTGGCTCATGAGCTCCATAGTACTGTACAGTGGTGTGCCATAGTTACACACACACACACACACACACACACACACACACACACACACATACACACTTACCAGACGTCAGTAAAGTTGGCCAGGTGGAAGAAGTGATAGAGGTGAACTGCAGAACACCGCCCCGCCCGCGTCTGAGAGCAGCATCTGAGGTTGGGGAGGTGGTGCGTGAGGTCGATGGGGTGGTGATGTGTGGTGGTGGTGGTGGTGGGTGGTGGTGTGTTGGTGGTGATGTGGTGGTGGTGGTGGTGATGTTGGTGGTGGTGGTGATGTGTTGGTGGTGGTGGTGGTGGTGGTGGTGGTGTGGTGGTGGTGGTGATGTGTTGGTGGTGGTGGTGTGGTGGTGGTTGTTGTGGTGGTGATGTGGTGGTGTGGTGGTGGTGGTGTGGTGGTGGTGGTGATGATGGTGGTGGTGGTGTGGTGGTGGTGTGTGGTGTTGGTGGTGGTGTGGTGGTGGTGTTGGTGATGTGTTGGTGGTGGTGTGTGGTGGTGGTGGTGGTGGTGGTGGTGGTGGTGGTGGTGGGTGATGTGTGGTGGTGGTGTGGTGGTGGTGGTGGTGATGTTTGGTGGTGATGTGGTGGTGGTGTGGTGGTGGTGATGTGTTGGTGGGGTGTGGTGTGGTGGTGGTGTGTTGTTGGTGGTGGTGTGGTGGGGTGGGTGGTGTGGTGGTGGTGGTGGTGATGTGTTGGTGTGGTGTGGTGGTGTGGTGGGTGGGTTGGGGTGGTGGTGGTTGGTGGTTGGTGGTGGGGTGGTGGGTGTTGGTGGTTGGGTGGTGTGGTGGTGGTGGTGGTGGTGGTGGTGGTGTGGTGGTGGTGTGGTGGTGGTGGTGATGATGTGTTGGTGGTGGTGGTGTGGTGTGGTGGTGGTGGTGGTGTGGTGGTTTGGTGGTGGTGGTGGTTGATGTGTTGGTGTGGTGTGGTGGTTGGTGGTGGTGTTTGGTTGGTGGTGGTGGTGTGGTGGGGTGGTTGGTGGTGTTGGTGGTTGGTGTGTTGTTGTGGTGACTGATTTTGCTGATCTATCTCACTCCTCTCTTCACTCTGTCTCTCTGTCTCTCATTGCAGTGGCCGAGGCAGCGATGGAGCCAGGAGAGGTCGACCAGGTAGCTCACCAGCAGGTTGATGTGTAGGGTGTTCCTCACGCAGCGAAGGTCTCTGCGTGAGGTCAAAGCGGAGATGGTTACTCACTTACAAACGGCGCAGGGAGACGGGAGAAGATATGGGGAGAGATAGATGAAAGGAAGAGATTCAGGGATGGACGGAGATACTGTGATAGAGAGAGAGAGAGAGAGAGAGGACATGGGGGGCAGAAGACACAAATCAAATAATTCTCTAATGAATATAAACACACACACACACACACACACACACACACACACACACACACACACACACACACACACACACCAGGACAGTTCAGGTGGTTAGTAATAAGGTGAGTTAATTACACAATAGGGTAAAAGATTTTTCAGGTGATCAGATTTATAAAAATACTAGACAAAGATATAGTGTGTGGTATGATACAACAATCAGTGGTGTTGTAGGTATAAGGATAAAAGTGGGTGTATGAAGGATTAATACAACAATCAGTGGGTGTTGTATGGTGTATAAAGGGCATGAATAATACAACAATCAGTGGGTGTTGTATGGTGTATAATGGGCATGAATAATACAACAATCAGTGGGTGTTGTATGGTGTATAATGGGCATGAATAATAACAATCAGTGGGTGTTGTATGGTGTATAAAGGGATAATAATACAACAATCAGTGGGTGTTGTATGATGTATAAAGCATGAATAATACAACAATCAGTGGGTGTTGTATGATGGGCATGATATACAATCAGTGGTGTTGTATGGTGATAGGATGAATATACAATCAGTGGTGTTGTATGTATAATGGGCATGAATAATACAACAATCAGTGGGTGTTGTATGGTGTATAAAGGGCATGAATAATACAACAATCAGTGGGAGGAAGGAGGAACAGTACTTGAGTCTGGTGAAGATGTAGATGCCGATGACAAGGGCGGTGACGGAGGCAGCGTACCCCAGCAGGTATATTGTGGCCAAGTTCCCCGTGGTTGAGGCGTCCCATGTAGCCACCTCCAGCATGTTCTCTCTGTCTGCCGGTGGTGGAGTTATTATCTCACTGTCATGTTTCCCTCACTGTCATGTTTCCCTCACTGTCATGTTTCCCTCACGGTCATGTTTCCCCCACTGTCATGTTTCCCTCACTACCATGTTATATTCCCTCTCTGTCATGTTTTACCCACTGTCATGTTTCCCTCACTACCTACTTTGTCTTCCTCACTGTCATGTTT
Organism: Homarus americanus; assembly: GCF_018991925.1. Taxonomy (NCBI): domain Eukaryota; kingdom Metazoa; phylum Arthropoda; class Malacostraca; order Decapoda; family Nephropidae; genus Homarus; species Homarus americanus. Next base: position 720,515 of record NW_024751660.1, on the reverse strand, counting down.
CACTGTCATGTTTCCCTCACTGTCATGTTTCCCCTACTGTCATGTTTCCCTCACTCGTGTTTCTCTCACTGCCAGGTTCCCCTCACTGTCATGTTTCCCTCTTATGTTCCTTCACTGTCATGTTTCCCTCACTGTCATGTTTCCCTCACTAACTCTGTCATGTTATGTTGCCTCACTGTCATGTTTCCCTCACTAACTCTGTCATGTTATGTTTCTTTATGTTCTCCTCTAACTCTGTCATGTTATGTTGCCTCCCTTTCCCTCCTCATGCTATGTTTCCTTACTGTCGTGTTTCCATCACTATCATGTTTCCCTCACTGTCATGTTTCCCTCACCATCATGTTCCCTCACCATCATGTTCCCTCACCATCATGTTCCCTCACCATCATGTTCCCTCACCATCATGTTCCCTCACCATCATGTTCCCTCAACATCATGTTCCCTCACCATCATGTTCCCTCACCATCATGTTCCCTCACCATCAAGTTCTCTCACCATCATGTTCCCTTACTAATACTCTATATAAAATAACATGATATAATATGATGTTAATTAAGAGCCAAACATCTAAATATTGACGAAATACATAAACAACACAACAGTACTCTGACATGATAGTATATAAGATGTTGTCGCGATGATGTTAGTTACTAGATGTTGGAGGAAGACCTACAGGGAGTTAACTACTGACGGGGGAGTAGGAAGAGCACATACCAAGAGGTAGAAGGTGGGAGAGGAGAGGGCGGCAGCCGGAGTAGTCGCTGTGTAGGGACCAAGATGCCTCAGCACCACACTTGACTCACGTTCTCTGTGAAACAACACCGTAAATCTTAAAGAAAAGTTTGTGATTATTTCAAGATGTTGATCAATGCACAGAGGACAGGAGTAAAGTGGGAGAGTAATAACAATGATAGAGACACAGAGGAGTAAAGTGGGAGAGTAATAACAATGATAGAACAGGGAGGAAGGGGAGAAATAACAATGATGAGACACACAGGAGTAAAGGGAAATAATAACAATGATAGAGACACAGAGGAGTAAAGGGAGAAGTAATAACAATGATAGAACACAGAGGTAAAGGAGGTAAGTAATGATAGAGACACAGAGATGGAAGAGTATAATAATAGAGACACAGAGAAGTAAAGGGGAGAGTAATAACAATGATAGAGACACAGAGGAGTAAAGGAGAGTAATAACAATGATAGAGACACAGAGGTGGGAAAGTAATATAATGATAGAGACACAGAGGTAAAGGGGAAGTAATAACAATGAGAGACAGGGGAGAATAATGAGACACAGAGGTAAAGGGGGAGTAATAACAATGATAGAGACACAGAGGAGTAAGGGAAGAAATAACTGATAGAGACACAGAGAAGAGGGAAGAGTAATAACAATGATAGAGACACAGAGGAGTAAAGGGGAGGTATAACAATGGAGAGACAGAGGAGTAAAGGGAAAGAGTAATGATGAGACACAGAGGAGTAAAGGGGGAGAGTAATAACAATGATAGAGACACAGAGGAGTAAAGAGTAATAACAATGATAGGAACAGAAGAGTAAAGGGGAGGTAATAACAATGAGACACAGAGAGGGAGTAAGGGAGAGTAATAACAATGATAGAGACACAGAGGAGTAGGGAAGTGGAAGCAATAATAGAGACACAGAGATGAGGAGGTATAACAATGTGAAAACACAGAGGAGTAAAGGGAAGAGTAATAACAATTAGAGACAGAGGGTAAAGGGAAGTAATAAATGATGAGAGAGAGAGAAGGGGAAGAGTAATAATAGAGACACAGAGGAATAAAGGGAAGAGTACATGATAGAGACAAGAGGGTAGGGGGGAGTATAACAATGATAGAGACACAGAGGTAGGGGAGAGTAATAACAATGATAGAGACACAGGGAAAAGGGGGAGAGTAATAATGAGACAGAAGGGATAAAGGGAAGAGTAATAACAATGATAGAGACACAGAGGTAAAGGGGGAGTAATAACAATGATAGAGACACAGAGGAGTAAAGGGGAGTAACAATGATAGAGACACGAGGAGTAAAGGGAAAGTATAATGATGAGACACAGAGGAGTAAAGTAATAACAATGATAGAGACACAGAGGAGTAAAGGGGAGAGTAATAATAATAGAGACCAGAAGGGGAAGGTATAACAGTAGAGACACAGAGGAGGTGGGAGTAATAACAACAATGATAGAGACACAGAGGAGAGGGAAGGTAATAACTGATAGAGACACAGAGGGTAGGGGGAGAGTGACACAACAAATGGATGTTGAGACACAGAAGTAAAGGGGAAGAGTAATATGATAGAGACACAGAGGAGTAAAGGGAGAGTAATAACAATGATAGAGACACAGAGGAGTAAGGGGAGTAATAACAATGATAGAGCAGAGGAGTAAAGAGGAAAGTAATAACAATGATAGAGACACAGAGGAGTAAAGGGGAGAGTAATACATGATAGAGACACAGAGGGTAAGGGAGGTAACAATGATAGAGACACAGAGGAGTAAAGGGAGAGTATATAATGATAGAGACACAGGGAGTAAAGGGGGAGAGTAACTAATGATGAGACACAGAGAGTAAAGGGGAAGAGTAATAACAATGATAGAGACACAGAGGAGTAAAGGGGAAGGTAATAACAATGATAGAGCACAGGGTAAGGGAAGAGTATGATAGAAGAGACACAGAGGGTAAAGGGAAGAGTAATAACAATGATAGAGAGAGAAGAGGGAAGAGTAATAGAAGGGAGTAAAGGGAAGAAGTATGTAATAGAGACACAGAGGAGTAAAGGGAAGAGTAATAACAATGATAGAGACACAGAGGGTAAGGAAAAGTATAATGATAGAGACACAGAGTAAAGGGAAGAGTAATAATGATAGAGACAAGAGGAGAAAGGAAGAGTAATAACAATGATAGAGACACAGAGGAGAAAGGGAGAGAGTAATAATGATAGAGACAGGAGAGGAGAGGCAATGATAGAGACCAGAGGAGTAAGGGGAGAAGTGTAAATGATAGAGACACAGAGGTAAAGGGGAGAGTAATATGATAGAGCACAGAGGGTAAAGGGGAGAGTAAAGAAGATAAAACGGAAGAGAGGGAAGAGTAATAATGATAGAGACACAGAGGAGTAAAGGGAAGAGTATAACAATGATAGAGACAGGAGAAGAGGAAGAGTAATAATGAAGAGACACAGAGAGAAAGGGGAAGAGTAATAACAATGATAGAGACACAGAGGTAAAGGGAAAGTAATAACAATGATAGAGACACAGAGGAGTAAAGGAAGAGTAATAACATGATAGAGACACAGGAGAAGGGGAAGAGTAATAACAATGATAGAGACACAGAGGAGTAAAGGGGAAGAATAACAATGATGAGACACAGAGGAGTAAAGGGGAGAGTAATAACAATGATAGAGACACAGAGGAGTAAAGGGGAGAGTAATAACAATGATGAGACAGGAGAAAGAGAGTGTAAATGATGAGACACAGAGGAGTAAAGGGGAGAGTAATAACAATGATAGAGACACAGGAGTAAGAGAGTAATAACAATGATAGAGACACAGAGGAGTAAGGGAAGAGTATATGATAGAGACCAGAGGAGTAAGGGAGAGTAATAACAATGATAGAGACACAGAGATGAGGGAAGGTAATAACAATGATAGAGACACAGAGGAGTAAAGGGGAAGGTAATACAATGTAGAGACACAGAGGAGTAAAGGGAAGAGTAATAACAATGATGAGACACAGAGGAGTAAAGGGAAAATAATAACAATGATAGAACACAGAGGAGTAAAGGAAGATAATAACAATGATAGAGACACAGAGGAGTAAAGGGGAAGTAATATGATAGAACACAGAGGAGTAAAGTAATAACAATGATAGAGACACAGAGGAGTAAAGGGGAAGGTATCAATGATAGAGACAGAGGAGAAAGGGAAGGAGTAATAATAGAGACACAGAGGAGTGGAAGAGTAATCAATGATAGAGACAGGAGAGAAGTGGGAAGAGTAATAACAATGATAGAGACACAGAGGAGTAAAGGGAAGAGTAATAACAATGATAGAGACACAGAGGTAAAGGGAGTATATGACAGGAGAGCAGGAGGAGTAAAGGGGAAGAGTAATAACAATGATAGAGACAGAAGATGGGGAAGGTAACATGAGGACACAGAGGAGTAAAGGGGGAGAGTAATAACATGATGAGACACAGAGGAGTAAAGGGAAGAGTAATGATGAGACACGAGTAAAGGGAAGAGTAATAACATGATAGAGACACAGAGGGTAAGGGGAGTAATAACAATAGAGACACAGAGGAGTAAAGGGGAGAGTAATAACAATGATAGAGGAAGAGTAAAGGGGAAGAGTAATAACAATGATGAGACACAGAGGAGTAAAGGGAAGAGTAATAACAATGATAGAGACACAGGGAGTAAAGGGAAGAGTAATAACAATGATAGAGACACAGAGGTAAGGGAAGTAACAATGATAGAGACAGAGAGGTAAAGGGGAAGAGTAATAACAATGATAGAGACACAGAGATGAGGGAAGAGTAATAACATGATAGAGCAGGAGTAGGGAAGTAATAACAATGATAGAGACACAGAGGAGAAAAGGGAAGAGTATAATGATAGAGACACAGAGGAGTAAAGGGAAGAGTAATAACAATGATAGAACACAGAGGAGTAAGGGAAGAGTAATAACAATGATAGAGACAGGGGTAGGGAAGAGTATAACATGATAGAGACACAGAGGAGTAGGGAGTAATAACAATGATGAGACAAGGAGGAAAAGGGGAGAGTAATAACAATGAGAGACACAGAGGAGTAAAAGGTATAACAATGATAGAGACACAGAGGAGAGGGAGAGTAATAATTAGAGACACAGGGAGTAAGGAAGTAATAACAATGATAGAGCAGAGGGTAAAGGGAAGAGTAATAACAATGATAGAGACACAGAGGAGAAAAGGGAAGAGTAATAACAATGATAGAGACACAGAGGGGAAAGAGGGAAGAGTAATAACAATGATAGAGACACGGAGTAAAGGGAAGAGTAATAACATGATAGAGACACAGAGGAGTAAAGGGGAAGAGTAATAACATGATAGGACACAGAGGAGTAAAGGGAAGAGTAATAATGATAGAGCACAGGGAGAGGGAAGATAATAACAATGATAGAGACACAGAGGGTAAAGGGGAGAATAAATGATAGAGACACAGAGGAGTAAAGGGGAAGAGTAATAACAATGATGAGACACAGAGGAGTAGGGGAAGGTAATAACATGATAGAGACACAGAGGAGTAAGGGAAGAGTAATAACAATGATAGAGACACAGAGGGTAAGGGGAAGAGTAATAACAATGATAGGACACAGAGGGTAAGGGAGAGTATAACAATGATAGGAACGGAGAAAGGAGAGAGAGGAGAGGAAGTAATAATGATGAGACCAGAGAAGTAAAGGAAGAGTAATAACAATGATAGAGACACAGAGGAGGGGAAGGTATAACAATGATAGAGACACAGAGGAGTAAAGGGAAGAGTATATGTAGAGACACAGAGGAGTAAGGGGGAGAGTAATAACAATGATAGAGACACAGAGGAGTAAAGGGGAGAGTAATAACAATGATAGAGACACAGAGGAGTAAGGGGAGAGTAATAACAATGATAGAGAGACAGAGGAGTAAAGGAAGAGTAATACGATAGAGACACAGAGGAGTAAAGGGGAAGAGTAATAACATGATAGAGACACAGAGGAGTAAAGGGAAGAGTAATAACAATGATAGAGACACAGAGGAGTAAAGGAAGAGTAATAACAATGATAGAGACACAGAGGATAAAGGGGAAGAGTAACAATGATAGAGACACGAGAGTAAAGGGGAAGAGTAATAACAATGATAGAGACACAGAGGAGTAAAGGGAAGAGTAATAACAATGATAGAGACACAGAGGAGTAAAGGGGAAGAGTAATAACAATGATAGAGACACAGAGGAGTAAAGGAAGAGTAATAACATGATAGAGACACAGAGGAGAAGGGGAAGAGAAACAATGATAGAGACACAGAGAGTAAAGGGAAGAGTAATAACAATGATAGAGACACAGAGGAGTAAGGAAGAGTACAATGATAGAGACACAGAGGAGTAAAGGAAGAGTAATAACAATGATAGAGACACAGAGGAGTAAAGGGGAGAGTAATAACAATGATAGAGACACAGAGGAGTAAAGGGGAAGAGTAATAACAATGATAGAGACACAGAGGAGTAAAGGGGAAGAGTAATAACAATGATAGAGACACAGAGGAGTAAAGGGAAGAGTAATAACAATGATAGAGACACAGAGGAGTAAAGGGAAGATAATAACAATGATAGAGACACAGAGGAGTAAAGGAAGAGTAAAACAATGATAGAGACACAGAGAGTAAAGGGAAGAGTAACAATGATAGAGACCAGAGGAGTAAAGGAAGAGTATAACAATGATAGAGACACAGAGGAGTAAAGGGGAAGAGTAAAACAATGATAGAGACACAGAGAGTAAAGGGGAAGAGTAACAATGATAGAGACACAGAGGAGTAAAGGGAAGAGTAATAACAATGATAGAGACACAGAGGAGTAAAGGGGAGAGTAATAACAATGATAGAGACACAGAGGAGTAAAGGGAAGAGTAAAACAATGATAACAACGACGTAAGCATGACTGGTGAAAAAATATAGGTGGTGAAATTGATCATTGGAAATTTCTGTAAAAGTTTAATTATCAGACAAATGAACAGTTAGGTGATTGAAAAGGACAGAAAAACTGTAGCTCACTGGAGGCATCAAGCAGCTCACTGAGCAATCAAGCAGCTCACTGGAGGCATCAAGCAGCTCACTGGAGGCATCAAGCAGCCTGACTGGAGGCCACCGGGCAGCTCACTGGAGGCATCAAGCAACTGATTGGAGGCATCAAGTAGCTCACTGGAGGCATCAAGTAGCTCACTGGAGGCACTGGCAGTCACTGAGGCACTGGCAGTTTGCTGAGCATCACTGCAGCTCACTGGAGGCACTGGGCAGCTCACTGGAGGCACTGGCAGCCTACTGGAGGCATCAAGTAGCTCACTGGAGGCATTGGCACTCACTGGAGGCACTGGCAGCTCACTGGAGGCATCAAGCAGCTCACTGGAGGCATCACCAGCTCACTGAGGCATCTAGCAGCTCACCGGAGGCATCAACTAGCTCACTGAAGGCATCAAGCAGCTCACTGGAGCATCACAAATCGACCGGAGGCACGAGTAACCGACTGAGGCATCGCGCGCACTACGGAGGCACTGGCAGCTCACTGGAGGCATCAAGAAACTGACTGGAGGCATTGGCACCGACTGGAGGCATTGGGTAACTGACGAGGCACTGGCAATTCGACTGGAGGCATGCAATTCCTGGCTGGAGTACTGGCACCGACTGGAGGCATCAACACCCGACTGGAGGCATTGGCAACCGACTGGAGGCATTGGCACCGACGAGGACGGGCACCGACGAGTAATCAATGGGAGGCATCGGGCAATGACGAGGCATCAGCAGCTCACTGGAGGCATGCAGTTCACTGGAGGCATCAAGAAACCGACTGGAGGCACTGGCACCTGACTGGAGGCACTGGCAACTGGACGAGGCATTAGCAACTGACTGGAGGCATTGGCAATTTGGGCCTGAAGCACTGGCACCACTGGTGGTACTGGCACTGGATTGGAGGCATCAGCCACCCGGACTGGAGGCATCGCAACTCACTGAGGCATCAGTGAAGCTCACTGGAGGCACTGGCACCTCACTGGAGGCATCGCACTGGATTGAGGCATCGGTAACTGATTGGAGGCATTGGTAAGCTACTGAGGCATCGGCACTAATACTGGTATTGGTACTCACTGGAGGCATTGGTACCTAAGGAGGCACTGCGACTCAACTGAGGCATTGGTACTGGATGAGGCATCGCACCTGGACTGAGGCATCGGTGGTGACTGGAGGCATTGGTGGGCCCTTGGAGGCATTGGGTAACCTCACTGGGAGGCATTGGTAACTCACTGGAGGCATTGTAACCGACTGGAGGCATTGGCACCGACTGGAGGCATCAAGTAACTGACTGGAGGCATCGGCAACTCACTGGAGGCATCAAGCAACTCACTGGAGGCATCAAGTAACTCACTAGGCACTGGCAACTCACTGAGGCATCAGTAACTCACTGGAGGCATCAAGTAACTCACTGGAGGCATCAAGTATCACTGAGGTACTGGGTAAGCCACTGGTGGCATTGCACTACTGGAGGCATCAAAAACTTACTGGAGGCATTGCAACTTACTGGAGGCATTGGCACTGACGAGGCATGCAGTTCACTGGAGGCATTGGCAGTTTCACTGGTGGCATCGGCAACTCACTGGAGGCATTGGCAATCACTGGAGGCATCAAGTACCGACGAGGCATCGGTACCTGACTGGAGGACTGGCAAGTGACTGGAGGCACAGGTACTCATTGGAGGCATCAAGTAACTCACTGGAGCCACTGGGCAACTCACTGGAGGCACTAGCAACTCACTGGAGGCACTAGGCACTGACTGGAGGCATCAAGTAACTGACTGGAGTTTGCAACTCACTGGAGGCATCACCAACTTATTGGAGGTATTTCACCATTGAGGCATTGGCAACTTGCTGGGAGGCATGCACTGCACTGGGTAACTACTGGAGGCACTGGCAGCTCACTGGAGGCATCAGTAACCACTGGTGGGCTCACTGGAGGCATCGAGTAACTCACTGGAGGCATTGGTGAAGCTCACTGGAGGCATCAAGTAGCTGACTGGGAGGCATGCAACGGACGAGGCACTGGCAACTCACTGGAGGCATCGTACAGGACACCGTTGAGGTAGGTCATGCAGGGGACGTCGACGGAGGTGTTGGGCGGGGAGTGAGGCCAGCAGGTCACGCCGTCCCACACCACGGGGCAGAGGTTAGCTTGGTCCACTCCCAGCCTGGTGAGTGATGTCCTTCCTCCACACGACGCTTGAAACACGACAAGCGACCTGAGTTGAGGTCATCAAGGCGTAGCGACTGGAGAACGAGGGACAGACAGACAGACAGGAATTAATTAGTCTCGTTGAACACAAATTTAAATTAGAAATTACCTCAACCCATACTTAACCTTAGGTTTTATATTAGCCTAATATTACACACACACATGAATCAAACATTAACCAATCACAAAGACGAGAGGACAAATTCACACCAACTCAAGGAATCTAATTAAAAAAATCAATGGCGACTTCAGTGTGACAATGGGAAGGAAGGAAGGCAGGTGGGGTAGGGGAAGAGGAGGTGAGGCAGGTAGGGTAGAGGACTGTGGGGAAAAGGGGCGGTTTTCGGGGAAGGGAGAAAGGAAATTAACAGGTGTGAAAATAGGAACTAAGAGTGTGGGAGGTGTATGAGGGGAAGACAGGTGGTGGTGGTGGTGGTGATGATGATGATGATGATGATGATGATGATGATGGTGGTGGTGTGTGTGGTGGTGGTGGTGGGTGGTGGTGGTGGTGGTGGTGGTGGTGGTGGTGGTGGTGGTGATGATGATGATATGATGATGATGATGATGATGATGATGATGGTGGTGGTGGTGGTGGTGGTGGTGGTGGTGGTGGTGGTGATGATGATGATGGTGGTGGTGGTGGTGGTGGTGGTGGATGATGATGATGATGATGATGATGATGATGATGATGATGATGGTGGTGGTGGTGGTGGTGGTGGTGGTGGTGGTGGTGGTGGTGGTGGTGGTGGTGATGATGATGATGATGATGATGTTGATGATGGTGGTGTGGTGGTGGTGGTGAACTGGTTGGTGGTGGTGGTGATAGTAGTGGTGGTGGTGATAGTAGTGGTGGTGAAGGTCTTGGTGGGAAGGAGGGACGAGGTTCCACCACTGCGCTAATTATACGTCAATTTCCGATTTCTAAAATTAGCGTGTGTGCGTGTGTGTGTTTGTGTGTGTGTGTGGTATGTGTTTAAGTGGTGTTTATGTGTGTATATGTATGTGTGTGTGTTTTTATGTGTTTATATGTATGTATATGTGTGTGTGTGTGTGTGCAGAATAAAAATACTAGTTCTCGTCTCAGCATAACATCGTGGTGATCAATAACATCCTGCCACCTACTTTTGGCAGTGAGTGACATCCCTGGGTGAGGAAGGTCATGTCCCCAACCTCCTGCAGTGAGGGGTGCTACTTCCTCTGCTTATTTGAACTATTATGACATCTAGTGATGGAGAATTTGAGTTCACAGGCTTTGATAAACTATCCCATTAAACTATTTCTTTTGACTATTGTGTTTTGGGTAATTTGAGTTTTCTAAGACTCAATTTCCTGATAAAACAATAAATAAAATAACCACGTCACTAAGTACAGCTGCAGGAATGACACACTAGAGTCAGAGGTTTAGTTCAGTGTCGCCTCCCCCGTGTTGTGTCTAAACGCTACACGGAAGACAATGAACCATAAACAGCGTGGCCTATTATCAACCTAACAGTTATAACACTTTATATAACTTGTGAGTTGAGGATTTGAATAAAATACAGGATAATAATTCTACTTGTTTTACGTTGAGGAATTTCTCGCTTTTTTTTATTATTTATTTTTTTTTTTTACCTTCCTCTCACACCTACTTCTTCTCTCCTCTCGTGTCTCTACCTCCTTCATCCACCACGAGGGGAAGTGGCATATAAGTCATGATAGTAATTACATAAGAGAATATAAATAAATTCTGTACAGTGTAGTTATCCGTCCGTCCGCCCGTCCGTCCATGTTTCTGTCCGTCTGTCTCCCAACATGTCAGCGACCCGGCAGTATAAATGATGAAATCCCCTCAAAGCGAACACTAATGACACATCACCCACACACCCTTAACATCACACACTCAACCCTCAACCAAGGTGCTATTATGACAAGAGTGTGTTGTGGCTCGCCAAGTGTGTGGTGAGATAAACTAGTTTGACTTTCTGTACTGTTACTTATCAGTAAGTGTATTGTTAAACTAGTGTGTTAGATGGAGAGTGAACAGTGTGAACAACAAAGTATGAATAACACTAAGGTAGACGAAAATGTTGTGTTGTGTTGTGTGTAATAATAATAATAATAATAATAATAATAATATTAATAATAATAATAAACGGTATATTAATAGAGTTGCAGCCGGTGGCTGAAAATATACAAACTTACATGTGATTTAGACAAAAATATACGTTCAATACATTTATAGGGCTGTACAGTGCATAAATCAGGAGTTGTTTATTATTTTAACAATAGATGGGATGGTGCTATTCTTATATCTATCAGTGCGGGCTCTTATGGGCTGAATTTTGTTGTAGTGGCGGACTGAGCGAGGTGGGCGGGGGACTGCAGGTGGCAGTAGGTGGTGATGACGTGGGTGGTGCAGTAGTGCGTGGTGGTGGAGGTCACTGAGAGATAACATTTCCAGGGTGGAGAGAGCATTGATGTAGCCGGAGTAGTCTGCGCCGAGCATAATTCTGCAGGCCCTCTTCTATACCTTCTCTAGCTGACGTTGTTGGGTAGAGTTGAGAGAAAACGACCAGGCTGGTGACGCATACGCTAATTTGGGGAGTATAAATGCGTTGTAGATAGTCCTCAGCTCTGGCGTGGGTGCCCCAAGTAACCTGAGTCGTCGTAGCATGTACTGTAGAGTCGGAACGAGGCTGCCTTGATTGTGTTGTTTACATGGGCCTTCCAGTCCAGTTTTTGGTCTATAGTTACACCCAGGAGTTTGGCAGACTGCACTAACTGGAGGGGATGTAACTGCTGGCGCTGGCACTAAAGTGGTGGCGGTATTGATGTGCATGACTACGGTTTTGGTGTGATTGATGGTGACCTTGTTCTCCGTAGTCCATGCCTGTAGCCTGTCCAGGGTACCTTGTAGCCATGAGTAGTCCAGTGAGGTGTTGTCCACTGAAACCCCCACAGTGCAGTCATCCACGTACTTCCACCTGTGAGGAGTGTCTGATAGAGCGTCGTTGATCAGGATTAGGAAGCACAGTGGTCCCATCTTGGTCACCTGGGAAACACCGCAGGTGAGGTGTTGGAATGTGGAGACAAAACCCTGGTACCTCACTGCCTGACGACTCTCACTCAGGAAATCAGTGAGCCATGAGACCAGGTTGGTGGGCAGCCCGAGTGCAATGGCCTTGTTGATATCAGTGCAGTGATCAACAAGGTCAAAAGCCTTCCTGAAGTCAACAAGGGCAACAGCCAGTGATGTCTTGTGTTTCTCCAGGTTTATGTGCAGAAAATTCAGGAAACTAACTGAGCAGTGTGATGTAGAGGAGGTCCTCATATTGCCAAATTGATGTGGATCAATTGACTGATAAATACTAGCAAATGCCCATTCAAAAACAAAGTCTTCACAGAGTAGATTGGATATGGGGGTAATGGCAACTGGCCTGAGGTCACTAGGGGACTGTGGGGTGGTGACCTTGGGGATAGGGGTGAGAAATGCGGTTTTCCTTTCATTAGGGCATTTGCTGTGTCTGAGGGATGCATTAATAATGGAACAGAGGGGGAGTGGCAAGATCGACTGCAAACTCCTTGTAAATTTTGATTGGGAGGTCAATTGGGGTCGTGGAGCGTTTGGATTTAAATTTCAGGAGTTTGTTGGCAATTTCAAATGGTTGAACACTGGGAGGGGGGGAGGAGGAAGGTAAGTAAGCTGGGAGGAGAGTGAGGTCAAGACTGGGTAAGGTATGACATATGGTAGCAAAATGGTTGTTAATTATCTCAGCTGCCTCCTCACTATGTAAATGTGAGATGAAAGGAAGTGTGGGAGACTGACGGTTGAGACCACAGAGATCTTTTACCTTGGAGTACCACTGACCGATGCCGACTTCCTTGAGGCCGTGCACTTTCCTGGGATAATAAGTCTTCTTGGCAGACTTGATTTCCCTGATGACCTTTTGTACAGGCAGTTGTTGGTGTAGTATGCCTTGTTACGCTGCTCAATTAGTCTTTTGATACGGGGTGTAATCCACGGGACATCATCGGGGTGGATCCTCAGTGCCTTGGCTGGAAAGAAGTGGTGGTAGGCTTTGGTGATAGTGTCCAGGTGTGTGTGTGTGTGTGTGTTGTGATGTCTTGTGTTGTGTTGTGTTGTGTCGTGGCATCAACAAGTATTTTCTAAACTAGTGACTATGTGTGTGTGTGTGTGTGTGTGTGTGTGTGTGTGTGTGGCGGCTGAGAGACAAATATCCCCAATGAAACGTAAATGTTATTTGTATGAATTCTATTTGTGATTTAGTTTTATTCAGCATTTTTATATCTGAAGTAACGAGGATTATTTATCAGACGAATTTCTGAGAATATGGGTCTGAAGAGAGAGAGAGAGAGAGAGAGAGAGAGAGAGAAGAGAGAGAGAGAGAGAGAGAGAGAGAGAGAGAGAGAGAGAGAGAGAGAGAGCAAAACCCAGTAAACCCAGTACAGTACCCCGGTATAGCAACTAACTAACACTGCGCCGCCCCACACACACACACACACACACACACACCCACACCGGATAAGGTAACCTAATCCTCATTAGTGAACTCATTACCAGGTGAGTCAGTGAGGGAGGAAGACGGTGATGACTATACTGGCCTGCTGGCACTTAATGATTGGTTGAATACTACTCCAATCAGCGTGTTTCCATTCTCTAATCACTAATCTTTTGAAGGTTTTGTGAAGGAGAGGGATTGTAGCATGTATAGTTAATCTTTGAAGGGATTGTAACAGGTGTAGGAAGGGGAGATGTGACAGGTGTGGGGAGGACATGGACAGGTGTGGGGAGGGAGATGTACAGGTGTAGGAAGGGATGACAGGTGTGGGGAGGGGACATGTGACAGGTGGGGAGGGAGAGGGACAGGTGGGGAGGGGAGAGGAGAGGTGGGGAGGGGGAGGGATAGGTGTGGGAGGGACATGTGGACAGGTGGGGAGGGGAGATAAGGGACAGGTGTGGGGGAGGGGGAGATGTGGACAGGTGGGGAGGGGGAGATGACAGGTGGGGAGGGGAGAGACAGGTGGGGAGGGGGAGGGATAGGTGGGGAGGGGAGATGAACAGGGGGTGGGGAGGGGGAGAGACACAGGTGTGTGGAGGAGGAGATGTGGAGGTGTTGGAGGGAGAGATAGGGACAGGTGGGGAGGGGAGATGTGACAGGTGGGGTGGAGGGGAGATGTGGGATAGGTGCTGAGGGGGAGATGGGACAGGTGTGGGGAGGGGAGATGGACAGGTGTGGGGAGGGGGAGATGTGGACAGGTGTGGGGAGGGGAGATGTGGCAGGTGGGGAGGGGAGATGTGGACAGGTGTGGGGAGGGGGAGATGTGGGACAGGTGTGGGAGGGAGATGTGACAGGTGGGGAGGGGAGATGATAGCTTGGAGGGGAAGGGACAGGTGTGGGGAGGGGGAGATAGGACAGGTGTGGGAGGGAGAGGACAGGTGGGGAGGAGGGGGAGATAAGGACAGGTGGGAGGGGAGATGTGACAGGTGTGAGGAGGGGGAGATATGACAGGTGTGGGGAGGGGAGATGTGAGAAAAGGATGCATATAGGTGATGTGGTAAGAAAAGAAAGAGGGAGAAGAGCAGAAGGAAGAGGGAAGGAAGGATGAATAGTGGATGTGATAAGAGGAGGAAGAGGCGGCGAGAGAGGAGAAGAAAGAGGATGAGGAGGAGGGCAGCAGAGGAGGACGGTCAAGAAGGAGCAGCTGATGATGTTAGAGTGAAGAGTGGGGAGAGGGGTGGGGGGGGGAGAGGCTAGGCAAAGGTAGGGCCCCCAGTAACTCCATCCCCCTCCCCTCACCTCCTCCCCACCCCCTCTCCCACACACATTATTTCCGGACCACTATGATTGATTTTCCCAGAAGGTGTTTCAGAGCAAGTGTGAGAGATGTACCTGTTCGAGTGATGTGTACATTTAGTTGATTGACAATGTTGAATGTCATAATGGTGAAGAGATTTAAATGGAAGAGTAACTGCTGAAGAGACAGACAGCAAGATGATAATAATAATAATAATAATAATAAGAGGATCCAAGATAGCACCAACTTACATCAAGTAAGTTTCATTATGTTGTATACCATCCATTAGAAAAAGTGGCGTAGGTCTATTAATACACGCGACATGCTCCCATTATATTTACTGCACTTATCTGTTGTCTCTATAATACTTGTCTGTCTGTCAGTATGTTAACTGTGAGACCATAAAAAAACCCAATGTCCGTGTGGGTGTGTGTGTGTGTGTGTGTGTGTGTGTGTGTGTGTGTGTGTGTGTGTGTGTGTGTGTGTGTGTGTGTGTGTGTGTGTGTGTGTGTGTGTGTGTTTTTCACTACCTTTACAGCCGGAATGTCTTAAAATCTTCCATTAAATTATATTTCCTATGCAGTAAACACAAATAAAAGGTCAACAGAGATATTCTTAGAGTGAGAAGTGTGACGGTGTAGTATGTGTGTGTGGCTGCGGTAAACTTGTTGGCAGGTCCATGGTAACGTTGTTAAACCGAGCGTAAACAAATAATGTAAAGGTTTTATTTTTTCGAGAAAGTCGTTGAAAATTGCCACCTAAGTCAATAACGGGGTCTTGACGCTTACAGTAATACCTTAACCTTGGTTTAGTATTACTCTCACTAACACCTTCAAAGTGTTGACTTAAGCAAACACCTTATTCATTGTGGCGAGATTTTCTCCAGCGGAAAACTGCCCGATGCGACTTTTTTTTCCTCGGAGGATCTGTGACCGGGATGACCTACAGTATATAAGAACATAAGAATGGATGAAACTGCAGCGGGCCTATTGGCCCATACTGGGCAGTCCCGTTTACACCCAACCCCTATTACTCATATAAGCATCCAACCTATGTTTGAAGCTATCCAGCGTATTCGAGTTAATGATGATATTTGGTAACTTGTTCCATTCATCCACTACTCTGTTTCCAAACCAATGTTTACCTATTTCACGCCGAAATCTAAATTTGTCTAATTTAAAACCATTGTTACAAGTTCGCTCCTGGTTGGATAGTTTGAGTACCTTTGTAATGTCCCCTTTGTTTAACCCTGACTTCCATTTATACACCTCTATCATGCCGCCCCTCACTCTACAACTCTCAAGGGAGTGCAAATTAAGATGCTTTTACCTGTCTGTACTCAAGGTTCCTGATGCCCGGGATTAGTCTTGTCATTCTCCTCTGGATTCTTTCCAAGGATTCTATATCCATTCTGTAATACGGTGACCAGAACTGAACTGCGTAATCCAGGTGAGGTCTCACAAGCGCTAGATATAATTTTAAGATGACCTCTCTAGTCTTGTAACTAACGCTCCTTTGTATGAACCCAAGTACTTTATTAGCCTTGTTACGAGCAAAAACACATTGTTTACTTGGCTTAAGGGTCCTACTTATCATTACTCCTAAATCTCTCTCTCAGTCGGATTCTACAATGGCATCGTTGTTCATCTGGTAATTGGTTTCCCTGTTTACATCTCCTATACTGAGTACTTTACATTTGTCCACATTGAATTTCAGCTGCCATTTTTCCGACCATTCGAAAAAATTTTTTAGATCTTCCTGTAGTTTTGCAGTCCTCGTCAGATTTAATTACACGTCCTATTTTAGTGTCATCAGCAAATTTACCTATGTTGCTGTCTATGCCAATATCTATGTCGCTTATGTATATAATAAATAATAATGGACCAAGCACTGAGCCTTGGGGAACTCCACTAGTGACGTTGCTCCAATGAGATTTAGTGCCGTTTATGCTCACTCACTGTTTCCTGTCCCGTAACCACGCCCTAATCCATTTAAGGTTATTACCTTTGATGCCATGCACTTCTACCTTTCTAATTAGTCTTTCGTGGGGGACTGTCGAAGGCTTTGCTAAAGTCGAGATATACCACATCATAATTGTGCCCCTCGTCCACCGATTCGAAAACTGATGAAAAGAATGTTAATAGATTAGTTAGACATGAACGCCCGCTTGTGAAGCCATGTTGGGAATCATTGATCAACTTGTGCTTCTCCAGGTGGTTTCGAATAGAGTTTGAAATGGTTGATTCTAGTAATTTGACTACTATTGATGTTAAACTGATTGGGCGGTAGTTGGAGGATAGTGATCTATCCCCCTTCTTGAAAATCGGTATTACATTCGCTATCCTCCAGGATTCTGGTACTACACCTGTTTTTAATGACATGTTAAACAACTTTGCTAAGGGCATACTAAGCTCTTCCTTACATTCCTTTAATACTCTGGCAAATATCTCATCGGGACCAGGTGACTTATTAGGAACGTATACGATTCTCAATAAACTAAAGCTATCCTCCAAAAAATAATCTAGATATATATTGTGTTATTTATTTTTGTTGTGTTATTAGGATTGTTGACTACCTAGATATATCTCAAGAAGCGTCTTTCTCTCTCAAGTCAAGGATATATTGGAGACCTTATTTCCTCAATAGATTTGTCTGTCAATCAGTGTAATGAAATCTTAGGTTATACTGATATATTCTCAAGAAATTCACAATGGTAGACGTATAGGGAAACACTTACATCCTTGTGACAGTTTGGGAAATATTGGAAAGGATCGGGTTTGGAAAGGGGGAGGTATATGCTAAATGTTCTTAAATATTGATTAAACACTTTATTTTGACTTTTTTTCGATGTTATTATTAGTTTCAGCTCCATTTTTCTTCTTCTTATAATAATAATAATAATAATAATAATAATAATAATAATAATAATAATAATAATAATAATAAATATAATAATAATAAATTCAAACAAATCAATATCGTATATCCGTTATTATCATGAGCTTTGTCGGAGTACAGTATTATGGTCCGTGGGGATAATTGCCATAAGTTAACAAGTTTCACTACCGAGCATATCATAAAGAGAAAAGGGACAAACCGTATTGTCAACTTTGTTTTCAAACTCAGTAAGGCTTGACAAACATATCAGTGCCGCTCTCAGTACCTTGCGCGTAAACATTTGCTACCAGACGTTATCCAAGATGTTGAAAATAACAGAAATCTCAGGAATTCCTCAAATATCTTTTTCTCATGCCGATTTTTCAATTTATCATTTAGTAAGGTTTTAGGGGCATGTGAAACGAAGGAAAGGATTTTCTTTGAACTCTACATCAAAACAAATCATGCCTGAATTAATTTGAAATCTGAGGAGCAGTTTCTAATAAAACCATTTTTCTTTCAAATTTTCCTGCGTAAGAAGAGTATAACGAACGTAAAGTATCATCATTAACTTATATATGTGGATCACATTAAACGTTATTAGAAAACATTATTTTAATCGGGCTAGAGGAGTCCACGTATAGTACAGTGGAGTGACTTCATCGGCGCCCCGGAAGGAGAACGAGCAGGGCCGCATCCGTCGTTAGTGTGACTGCCTATAAGTGATGGTGTGAACGGCCTGTGAACCTGATAACTCAAACAATTAAAAAAAAATATCATGGAATAGAAAAATTTGACAACAGCAAAAACGTGAGATACGTTCCGAGACGTGCAAGTGTTAATTACCTGACGAACAGCTTCCTTCCCCTTGTGGGTGTAGCTGTCAGGAATGTGATCACACGGGGGTAACAAAGGAAAAGGACTCACAGTGTGGAATTCTTACTGTGTTCACTTTCAATCTCAATATTTTTTATTACATATATTTCACCCATCCACCCTCTCCTCTCCCTCCTTCGTATCTCCCCAGCACATTACCTCTCCCTCTTCACCTCTTCTTCGTCATTCCTTCTCCAACGTTATATTCTCCCTCTCCCTTCACCTCATCTTTCCTCTTATCCTTCTTCCTCCACTCCAACTTCTCCCTCTTCCACCACAGCCCGTCTCCTCGCCTGACGACGCCTTACAGAACATTACACATAAAAACGCACTGAGAACCTCTCCTGCACTATGCTGTTAGATCAAATGTGTCAGCAGTGGCTACCCTGATCCCGGAGCGTAGGTTAGGTTAGGCTAGCTATGGTTTGGATAGGCTAGGTTAGGTTGGGTAAGGCTAGGTTAGGCTAGGCTAGGCTAGCTCAGGTATGTGACGCTGAGTTAGGTAAGATAACTGTTGAGATTCTCAGTGACCTCACTATACTACCAGCAAGTCATCCACGCCTACAGATCCCTCTGGAAGCCATAGTGATGCAAGGGACTGGCTTCAAACGGATATGAGACGTAGTTTTGTATGGACGTGGATATTTTTTTTTTTTTTACGTAACAGGTAAAATAAAATTCTATTGAAAGTTCACCTGGTCCATTTTTAATCATGAGAACTGTGGATCGAATCGTTGAATATATATATATATATATATATATATATATATATATATATATATATATATATATATATATATATATATATATATATATATATATATATATATATATATATATATATATATATATATATATATATAATGTGTGTGTGTGTGTGTTAATTTGTCCAAACACGCCTCTGTATGAGACTGACTGTATGTGTATACTGTACTGTACAGTATATGAATATGTAATGGCCCTGTCTCATCAACAGAAGTATTATATAAATGGATTATTTACATCCGATTTATATTCAGATTCACCCCCTGTAACTTTCCACTGGCTATGAGGTGACATGTTCAATGCACGTGATAAGGTGTGCCCACGGGAAGCTGCGTCATACTATGCTGAGTAAAGGCATAAGCAGCCGGCTCTCTGGCCACCTGAAGCGAGCAGTAGTTTGATATCCTTGACTAGAGGAAGACGTTATTTGAGAGCCCCAGTGGATGGCTCCGTCTTCCCTCAAGGGGGGACGAAGTCCCAATTCTGTTCTCCCTCGATGGGTCACTACTCAAAGTCACTCACACCAACTAATATCGAACGGACGTTGATTCACGTTTATATACATAAACGCCGTCCTTTCTCATCACACTCATAAATAGTGGAACTTACGGTTGACCTACACTCAGGAATTATATAAACATAATACTTTTCTAATAAAACAAGAAACTTCAGTTGGGTTTCGTTACTAAAGCCCAATATAATATGTGTGAACCAACCGGCTCATATATGTACAGTACGTGTGTATGAGTCTGAACTTGCCCTGCACTACGCAGTTTCACCACGGCTGAAACATCCCCCACATCGTGTACTCTGTGCCCGGTAAATCTTTCTTAATATATGGATAAGTTTGTTGTTGTGAATCAATAGGTTTTACTTTCTAAGAATTTTTTTTAATTATAGAGTATTATTATTATATAGTGCTTATAAGGTGGCCATAACCTTACCTATGTATTTTTTTCTGATAAGTCAATACCTCTGGTTATTGACTTTTTAATGATGATCCTCCCTCGCTTTTGGAAAAATAGTGGCTCATGATTTTTATATTTTACTTATAAAGCGACAATAAGGACACTGGCTGCCTGTCCTACACGTTTAAGCAAACTTCCGCTTTTTTAAAGTGAATAGTTTTTTATTCAAATGCCAAGGTTCTATATTTAACGAATTTTTTGCAAAATGATGAAATCCGCTTATTTACGTGAAAAAGTTAAGTTATTGTCGCTTGATAAGTAGCCTGACAATTTATATAGATGTGGAGAGTGTTTATTTACATAAAATATCTTAGATTGATTGCATAAACAACTGCTACATAAAATAATAAATATATATTTTAAATGGGTTTGATTTGAAAGTTTACAGCGCATTTCCCAACCACCTCCTAATGTGTTGTTTAAAATATCAGCCGAATGAAGTATACTGTATGCTTACAGTTTAGTTATTGACAAAGCTGGAGTACAGTTTGCCTATTCTGAGTAATTCAGTCAGGTCTTGACACTGAGGGTGGTATCACTTCTCACTGCCACGCAGGACAGAGGTTCATACACAAAAATACATCATATTCATTAACAGTATATATAGGTCAGAGTCATGTGGATGATATCACTGTTCACTGCCACGCAGGACAGAGGTTCGTACACAAAGAAATCCATCATATTAATTAGCAGTACATATGGTGAACTTAGAATCTTGTGAAATTAAATTAATTTTGTAAAATAGTACAAAATATTGGTAATGCTGGGTATGAAAAGTCGCCCCAAAATTGGAAAGAAATATTGTCTGCGCTGCCGTGCAATGTTTGGCACCGAAAAAAATATATATAAATATATAATTTACCTTCGTTGGCGCTAAAATTAAGAGTACTGCGCTCTCATCATGGACATTTTTCCCTCTCAATCATCAAGGGTAAGTCCTATATCGCAGAGAACGTGATTTGATTGGGGAGAAAAAGATTTTACAAAATAAACATACTTGTGGAAAGCCTGTTAGTTACAAACACGGGGGAAATATAAATTTTCTAAGGTTTCCAAAGTAATTTTCAAATATAACTAATGTGCAGTAATGCATAGAATAATAGGAAATGGGTTTTAAGTGCTGATATGCCCTTATTATATTGTCATGGGTAAAAAATTTGGGTTTTCAGATAAAAGAAATTTATAAACGCCGCAATTTCAATCTGTTTTATAGTGAGACGGTTGTATTTATAGTAAATGTTTTAAAAAGTTTTATTTATAAGTTAAAGTTAAGTTAACCTAACCTAACCTTAACCTAACCTAGCGTAACTTATCACATGCCGTAGACACTTGTAAACGTCTTCTGTGCATACATACATACATACATACATACATACATACATACATACATACATATATATATACATACATACATACATACATACATACATACATACATACACGAGTTCTGAAATCAATATCATGCTAACTTTTAACTCCTGACCCGATCCATAATGTGAGTGTTGAAGGATACTGTATAGCCGTGGGACCACTTGACTGTGTATTTATATCGTGAGTTTTAGGGACTTTTATTGTCTGATTACAGCTTCATGAACATTAGCGTCTGTTTCATTTAAGACGTCCTTCTCTGCCTTAACGTGATAAAACCATCTAAATTAGGTTAGGTTAGGGTGATTTAGCTTTGTTAGCTTAGTACAGATGCTATTCACTTGTTTTTATTATCAACATGATTGTTCTTATTCACACACCATTTTGTATTTTCGAAAATCAGAATTACAGTGAAATTATTGTGTAGCAAATATCTGTAAAACCTATGATTTGTACGTCATTCATTGTTTCGGTACGGACAAAATATCTGTGGGGGGGAGAGGGGGATCACTGAATAATATTGTAAATGTTCCTGAAGAATATACAATACGAGATGGACCAGTGCTTTGGGTTGGTACGTTTACAAGCCTCGTTCACTTACTGTATAGGGAAAATATTCTCAATACCACCAGTTGTTCAGAACTTAGCCAGAAATTACTCAGGTGACCAAGACTTGATTATGAAACATTTTTGAGAAAATCTCTTGTAAAATTACAGAACAGCTCCGCCGGCTTATTAATAAACTGTGAGAAAACTTGTAAATTTACAGTAGAACCCTGCGAACTTATTAATGACCTGCCCTAGTTAATTATGTTCATCAGAGTGAAGGAAGACGCTCTAAAACTTGTGGAGGCTGGTTCCTTGGCTATTGTTGTGAGCCACAGGTGGGCGAAGATAATTAACCATTATCGCAGGTAAGGTCCTCCGGAGGTGGTGGACTACTGGAGGGGTGGGGAGAGGGGGGGCTCATTTTAGGGTCGCTTTTCTGTTCACAAGTCTACACTCACCGCCGCCACCACTACCCTCCTTCCTGCTCACTGTTGTAGTTTCCACTATTCCTGCGACTTAACAGCACCCATCATCCAGGCTGTGATTGGTTGAAGCTCGTGGCGTCATATTTCTAAAGCAGATACACTAATCAACTTAAATTTAGCTAACCGATGTAACTTAAAGAAACCTAACCTAACCAAACGCAGGGTAAGACAGTTAGGTGGGTTGGTTAGTGTTATTTGTTGTCATCTTGAGAGACGTCAAAGGCATCCCATATTTTTTTAAAAGGTGAACATCTCGTGCTCCAGCCAGTCACGGTCTGAGGAGCCCTCATTCAGCCAAATGGGCCAACCTTTCTGTTTTCTTGGTATATCCTGATGTTTACGATCAAATTCCTTGTTCCCGTTTTTTTTTCATTGTAATTCCGATATCTTAAGAGATTTTTTCCGTTCAATATAAACCCCTGTTTTGTTTTTTAAGGCCGTTTACTTTTGCCGTAAATACCCGTTTTCAGATCGTGTTTATTTTTTTCGGCAATAATTAATGCTACGTCAACTTGGAAAAAAATTCTACGGATCTGCCTCGCACCAAACGAATCCTGTTCGTGCTTGTGCATCTAATAAGTTCAGAATGTTCTTACCAGACTCTAAGACCATTATACACGAACACATAGGAAAGAAAAATGTTTAGTTATATGTTATTATCTACTATAATATATCGGTAATTTTAAATTGTACCTTGAAAGTTGATGTTGATGTTTTTTAATACTATTTTATCGTCCTTGATGTCCTGTTTTTTCTTATTGGCAACTCTAGTGATGTCACGTTTCTAGATATAGTAAATAATATTTGAAATTTTTTTAAGATGGCACCAGTTACCGCCAACCAAACCAGTAAGACTAGTTTGATCAGGTTAGGTTAGGTTAGGTCAGGTCATCTGTAACAATACATGACTCCCTCGTGTAGTGTCCTGGTGAGGTTAGGTTAAGTTAGGTCAGGTCATCTGTAACAATACGTGACTCCCTCGTGTAGTGTCCTGGTGAGGTTAGGTTAAGTTAGGTCAGGTCATCTGTAACAATACATGACTCCCTCGTGTAGTGTCCTGGTGAGGTTAGGTTAAGTTAGGTCAGGTCATCTTTAACAATACATGACTCCCTCGTGTAGTGTCCTGGTGAGGTTAGGTTGCTAGGTCAGGTCATCTTAACAATACATGACTCCTCGTGTAGTGTCCTGGTGAGGTTAGGTTAAGTTAGGTCAGGTCATCTTTAACAATACATGACTCCCTCGTGTAGTGTCCTGGTGAGGTTAGGTTAAGTTAGGTCAGGTCATCTTTAACAATACGTGACTCCCTCGTGTAGTGTCCTGGTGAGGTTAGGTTAAGTTAGGTCAGGTCATCTTTAACAATACATGACTCCCTCGTGTAGTGTCCTGGTGAGGTTAGGTTAAGTTAGGTCAGGTCATCTTTAACAATACGAGACTCCCTCGTGTAGTGTCCTGGTGAGGTTAGGTTAAGTTAGGTCAGGTCATCTGTAACAATACATGACTCCCTCGTGTAGTGTCCTGGTGAGGTTAGGTTAAGTTAGGTCAGGTCATCTGTAACAATACGAGACTCCCTCGTGTAGTGTCCTGGTGAGGTTAGGTTAAGTTAGGTCAGGTCATCTTTAACAATACGTGACTCCCTCGTGTAGTGTCCTGGTTAGGTTAAGTTAAGTTAGGTCAGGTCATCTGTAACAATACGAGACTCCCTCGTGTAGTGTCCTGGTGAGGTTAGGTTAAGTTAGGTCAGGTCATCTTTAACAATACGTGACTCCCTCGTGTAGTGTCTTGGTGAGGTTAGGTTAAGTTAGGTCAGGTCATCTTTAACAATACGTGACTCCCTCGTGTAGTGTCCTGGTTAGGTTAAGTTAAGTTAGGTCAGGTCATCTGTAACAATACGAGACTCCCTCATGTAGTGTCCTGGTGACCTTGGCCCGATACCTACAGTGTTAATGGCTTCCTCTGAAGATCATCAACACTACCTGGAGTTAATCACATCGTCGCACTTGTCGCTACACCTCCTGTTGTTATGAAGCCTTATACATAGAAATTGGCGATATCTAACCGTCCGTCTGGCGTGGTGCGTACCATGATTACAACACAAGCAAGGGTTGTTTTAATCAATTGTAAACTGATATTATTATTATTATTATTATTATTATTATTATTATTATTATTATTATATTATTATTATTATTTGTTATTGTTTCCGAGTAGATACTGTAGGTTAAACTATTTATTCACTGTTTGTTTCATTGGGTGGTACAGTTTACCCTGGGATAAACACCTGAACTACCTAATCTCTTATACTCACCCAGCATGACGGGCTGATGGTGCTGTTAGGGTGATGCTCTCTTTCATTGACGTCTCTCAGCTCACACCTAATATTTCCTCAGCTCATTTGCAGCTAAGGTCAACAATTGGTGAATCGTCTCGGTTCAGTAGCGATTCAGCTCATACTGGCAGTCTTCTCGGCTCACAGAATTTTCTCAGCTCACACTAAAACCCTTCACTTCATTAGCCATCGAGATCATCTCAGCTCACACTAAATCTTCTCAGCTCACAACTACTCAGGGCCAACTCAGCTCAGATATACGCTTGTTCCAGCTCATTTTCATAGCATATCTTTGATCACTGTAACGTTTATCTCAGCTGCTACCGATAAATGTCTCATCTCACACTGACTATAAGCCTTGGCTGTATCCCACGAGGTAGGATAAGGAGTTTAACAGTTCACAGCCTAGTTTGTTATTCTTGATCGTGTACTCTCTCTCTCTCTAATCTGCCTCGATGGATGGATAGCGTGATATTATTGTTTTAGGTTACCACAGTCTCTCTCATATCTCTTGTCATATCGTGAGACATCTCTTGCTTCTTGGATCCACAGTACACATCAACACCATCTACGCGCTAACCGCTCACTGATCTGTCACATGGCTCAGTTAAGCGTTCAGGTGTTTTATGTACTGAGCTATGAAGGCTTGGTCATATTAATGCCTCACAGAAGCGTCAGTTTGTTGCTCGGGGTTGTAATTAGATATCACTTTACCGAGCCATTAAAAACTTTCGTAATATGTCTCACTTAGACATTAATGTGTGTCATCATCCATGGCGCTTGTTTGTCTTCCATGAGGTAAACAAACACTTCATCTCAGGACAGTGTTTCTAATCGTGTTGTTTTTAGCTCGAGTGTTTCATAGTATAGTTTGTTGGTCTCACAGTAACAGTAGTTAGTCACTTGACGGGTTTCTCTCGGGTCAGTTTTGTGGCAGTGTATAATTTAGCGATACATCACATAGCTCATGGGTCAAGTACTGAGCTATCAAGGATGTAAGCAGTATAAATGTCTCAGGAGAACATCAGTCTGTCACTCTTTCTTCTGTCACTTGATTTCTGATGGAGATTTTCTCTTTAATGTTTATGGACAAGTTTTATTTTTTTACTGAGTCATCAAGAATTTGCTTCAAATAAATGCCTCACGAATGCATCGATGACCAACTCGTTTCCCGTCGTTGGATGTCTGAGAATATTTTATCTGTTGCGTCTAAAAGTCACAGTTCTTCACTACTGAGACATGAAGCACATAATTATACGTATAATAAATGTCTGTGGAAGAGATAAGTTCTCCACGTCACCTTCACTGTATTCAGCTTCACCAAACTCCGATGCCTCACGAGAGGGTCACGTAGTCACCTTCATCTTCCTCATACTGTGGCCATGAGTTGGAGACGAGTTGTGAGGGGAGAGGGAGGCTGGCTGGCACACACACCAGCCGCCGCGTGAGGAGGCTGCCTTGCCGTGGTCGTCGGGCCATCCACCTGTTGCACACTAGCGGCACACCCAGCCAGGAGGCACCGCCACCCACAAGGCAGGGGCGAAGGGGGGGGGGAGCACCCACGTGTTGGGGGGGGGCGAGGAGGACGCCTAGAGGTAAAAGGGGGTATCAGCCACGGGGGTAGATAATGGGGGTAACAATCACGGATCAGGGTGGGAGGAGGGGGAGAGGCGCCAGGCTGGTACACAAGGACATACAGTACATTACTGGTGTGAGTCCTCCATCCTCTAACACCGGAATCGTATATTTGTTTACAGTCCTCAAACGCGAACAAAATACTAAATTCCTCGGAGTTGTTGTTGAGAAACTTAACTGGAGAAACCAATTACAAGCCATTAACAGTAAAGTCAATAAACAGTGCGGTATCATGTATCACACTCGAAAGTCACTCACTCACAGCAATGAAAGAAACCTATCATGATCTTGTTTACCAACACCTGATATATTGTCACACACTATGGGGGGGCCTCTGGCTCTTCAAAAACACAATCCCTGGTTACTGCACAAAAGAGATTTGTATGGACAATGACCTACTTGAAAAAAAATGATCACACAAGCCAACAATTTGCTAAATTTAAAATGTTAAAATTCGAGGATATTAACACTAACTGCTGTGCCATATTTGCTTACAAATCTGCCAATCACTTGCTTGACAACAAGTATTTCTAGTTTCTGAATAATCAGAGATACAACTTAAGGCACCCAGAGCTACTAAGACCACCCCCCATGCGCTCCTCTCAGTTCCAGGCCTCCATAAAATATCACACGGTGTGAAGGTGTGGTACAACTTACCTCCACCCATCCGAGCAAGTCTAAGTATTAATATTTTTTGTAATACCTACTCTATATTCCTGCTTTTATTGTGCCAATAAAACCGTTTTATCAGAAATATTATGTAGATATAGAGAAATTACCATTGCAATAAATATATTTGCCAACTAGACATAATCCTGACAGCTCTGTCCTCTTGTTCCACCTTAATACAACCCATGTTGTACTGCTTCCCTCCCTACCATATTAATGTTTTTCAATGCCACTGTAAAGTATGTATATACTTATAATATGAATGTTAAGAATAAAAAATAAAAAATAAAATAAATATTGAAGTGGTAACCGTGGTAACATTATGAGATGTTCTTATTACCACCATGCTATTGTACTATTCCAGATGATACTAAGTGTTACATAATACTTCCTTGTGATAAATGTACAGTATATAACAGGTGCCTAAAAGAGAGCTCAGGCTCTCAACTGGCTCAGCCATGTTAATATTATGATTTTTAATCGACTCTATCTGTGTTGTTGTGGCTAAACAAGCTGTTTCAATATTAATAGATAATGAAACAAATTTCGCCAAGTCTGTTACTCTGTTTTGTTTGTCTGTGTTTATTTATCTGTGTGTGTGTAATTTATTGAGCTTTCAGTATTCTATTCCAAACTCTTTTGCAAATTTGACCTGTGGAATAGATTTAGATTATAAAAACTTTGTAAATTTCAGTTTGCTCCTTAAAAATCAGGGTCAGGTTCACCAAAGACATGGAAATCAAATTCTAGGCTGATAACGTTAGAAGGAAACATCTTACGTGGTCAAGTGTCAGTAATGAGAAAACTTTACTCCTTCACCTCTCTTTGTCCTTCCTTCCTGAGAAAAACTCCCACTATTGTTTAAAAGAAATACCTGGTATGTAATATTCCTATGTGATATTATACTCAAATATCATTCATTAATATTTTATTTTTTAGGTATTGAATACAGTATATACATTGTGTACACTTACTGGGAAGAAGAGCAAGAAGATATTCTTCCTGGAGAAGGAAAAGGAAGAGGAAGTAAAGGAGGAAAATGAGGTCAGGACGAGGAGGTGTATAGGACGGTGTGGGCAAATCACCATCCTGGCCGCATGATCAAGGAGACGAACTGAAGACCTGAGCCATCTTCACCGTCATATTGAACCCAGGAGCCGCCAGCCTTACACACCCTGGAAGTAGAGGTGATGAAGGAGGGGGGGAGTCTTACATTGGAGGAGGAGAGTGTTATACTAGGGGTGGGATGGGATGCTGTAGTGGTGGAGGGGTGAGGGGAGCTGTACTGGGCGAAGGGAGGGGTGAGGGGGGTGGGGTGGGATATTATACTGGGGAGGGGGGGGTGTCCGGGGGGTGGTGTAGGGGTGTTCGTTGATTGGAGGGGCGTTACCTGAAGAGCCTCTTATATAGAAGGGCCGTTAGCTGGACAGGGGACGTCACGCTGGGTTAAAACAGGGTCACGTTCAAGATGCTCAACAATTCCTAAGTTAGATTTCCTCGTAACAGGTCATATAAGATCTCGCCAAACCTGTATTGAGAGATCTTCCAAGAATCCCTGACACTATTTTTATAAACCTGACGCCACGCACTCCTAACACAGGAGCACAAAACACACACACACACACACACACACAAGAAGCATAGACACACGCACTTCATTTCTGTCGCCTCTAATTGTTGCCTTTTTATTACATCCAGAGCCTCTCTCTCTCTCTCTCTCAATCCGTTTATTACTTTGTGTTCACATTAACTGACACATCCACTCCCACATACTATGCTTATATCACTCCATTACTCCATCCTCCTCCCTCCATTACTTACTTTCTTTAATAACTTTTCTTCACATATGTTATCAACTTTCCCAAGATAACTGCTACACCCACAACCAGATTCATTCACAAACATTCGTAACTTGTCTCTCCCGAAGCATCTCACTACAGCGGTATCATCAACAAACAACAGCTGAGTCACTTCACATCTACAGTGCAGTACAGGTGGGGCAGCGTGCGACACATTTATAATAGATGAAACGTCGAAGGTAATTCATTCAGTCAGTCCATGTACTTGTGTCCTTCTCTGGTTGTCATCTCTGAGTATATACTTCATTAGTAAAGGTATTATGAGGTAACCTACACAATGGGAGTCTAGTTACTCTCCTCCTGATAAACACACACACAGGTAAATGATCTAACCACCTGCCCATACCATTACCGTCACCTGGGAGCTAAGGTATAGGTTGGGGCAAGCTGATTAATAAGGATAGATTGGAAAACTAAAGCAGGCTGGGGTGATTAGGGAGACGAGGTTTATAGGGGAAGATTGGGGAAACGGGCTTACAGGAGAAGTAAGGGGAAGTTTGGTGACTCCTGTACATCACCTGTCCACGCCATTACCGTCACCTGGGGAAGTCAAGCCTCGACGCCCCGTCCGTCAACACTATTGATTATTCGATTCCAGAAGCGTCCTGTGTGTGTGTGTGTGTGTGTGTGTGTGTGTGTGTGTGTGTGTGTGTGTGTGTGTGTGTGTGTGTGGAAGGTAATACAGGTATAAACACAATAGGATTAGACACGATACCTTGAGTTATGACGTTGACAATACCAGCCACTACCTCCCTGACCTTCCCTGACGTCGAGTTACCTTCCCTGACGTCGAGTTACCTTCCCTGACGTCGAGTTATCTTCCCTGGCGTCGAGTTATCTTTCCTGACGTCGAGTTTCAGTGTATGTATCAGTTTGTATGTTAGTCAGTCGTTTGAGATAATACAACACGTATCTAACAGTCAAGGAAGTCTACCATGTACAACACACAATAATAACACACAATTAACCTTCAAAAATACACTTTATCTTAACTAGACACGTTCACTTAGCTCCAGTTAGGTTAGGTTAGTATTAGGTTAGTGTTTGGTTAGGTTAGTGTTAAGTTAGTGTTTGGTTAGGTTAGTGTTAGGTTAGTATTAGGTTAGTGTTTGGTTAGGTTAGTGTTAAGTTAGTGTTTGGTTAGGTTAGTATTAGGTTAGTGTTTGGTTAGGTTAGTGTTAAGTTAGTGTTTGGTTAGGTTAGTATTAGGTTAGTGTTTGGTTAGGTTAGTGTTAAGTTAGTGTTTGGTTAGGTTAGTGTTAAGTTAGTGTTTGGTTAGGTTAGTGTTAGGTTAGTTTAGGCTTGCGTTAGCGTATTTAATGAGAATGTGATCATATAATCCGTGTTGTTTAATTTCCTGATGATTCTACAAAATTAAGTTACAGAATCTTATCCAGGAAATTATATATGGCAAACTTGTATCTTATTTAGAGTCTTGGTGGAAATATGTAGTTTTTGTAGAGTCTTAGTAGAAATATGTCGTCTATGTAGAGTCTTAATATGGATCCTGAATATTATTTTGGTGTT
Organism: Homarus americanus; assembly: GCF_018991925.1. Taxonomy (NCBI): domain Eukaryota; kingdom Metazoa; phylum Arthropoda; class Malacostraca; order Decapoda; family Nephropidae; genus Homarus; species Homarus americanus. The sequence continues at coordinate 689,785 of NW_024751660.1, read as the reverse complement.
TATTTAGTGTTTGTAGTGAGAAAATCGCTCCTTGGCTTGTCGAGTAAGTGGGATGGGAAGATGGCGTGAAATCACCTGTCAACTTC
>NW_024751660.1:589699-684699 GCF_018991925.1 Homarus americanus | reverse complement strand
GCCCAGAAGTTATGTTACAGCCTGGATGAGATGTCGACTGTCCTTCTCTCTCCTTCGATCGGCTTTGCTCTGCCTCAGGGGAACGAGAGCTTCGGCCCCAAAGCCGACAACAGTTGCAGATATTGACTATGAGGCAACAGTCACTGAATGCCGCATAGATCTGCGGCTCAACTAACTCAACACAGCTAGCATAGCTACTTATGTATTAGGATATTTAATATTAAGGTTATAAAATGGTGGCGAAGGTGTGGCTATTGGGGGAGGCTGGAGGCCATTTAAAAAAAGAGAAAAAAGTAGTAACCGTAGTAGCAGTAGTATTAGTGGAGGCCACTTAAAAGTAACAGAAGTAGTAGTATTAGTAAGAGTATTAGTAAGCGCAGAGTAAATGTAGTAGTAGCAGTATTAAAAGTGCTATCACTGAAGTAAAAGAGAGTTAATAGTATTAATAGTAGTAGTAGTAGTAATAGCAGTGCAGTAGTAAAACAACAGTGATATGTTGTCATTATGGTCCACTTACCTTTGTCTATGTGATGGTCAGGTGTGGTTGTGTCTGTTGGCCAGTCTGATTCTCACCTGGCTGATCCTGGTTGTGTTCCTGTACCTGAGCCCTTACGAGAGGCTGATGACGACGACGCAGAGGCAGGAAGGAGGTGTACAGACGAGGAGGAAGTACAGCAACAAGTCCCATGTTATGTGGCTCACCAGGACCCTAGCTAGTCAAAGTGAGGGTTTAGTTGTTGTGTACCAATATTGTCACCAGCTGAATAGTACACATTTATGTAAGATCAAACGCACCTTATACGACACAGACAGACATTTAAAGCATAACAAGGCGGTCTAGTCTCACGGAAGTTCTACAACTAAAACAAATCTGAAAATTACTTACAGTATGCTGAAAATTTCTACGTGCTCGTGCAAACACCTGTGTATCAGCTCCTCTTTAATAATAATGCAGTTTGATGCCCAATGATGTCCTCCAGGAATGAGACAACACGTAGAAACTCCGGTCCAAACTAGTGACCTGACCAAGTATGGTACGGTAATGGGTTGGGTCAGTCAGGTCCAGACCTCACCACCACAGCTCGCTGCTATACTGTAGTTAGAGTCTGGTTTACACTAGCCAGGGCCTGATTCAGGAATGGGCAAAGTGGGCAGCTGCCCAGGGGCCTCCACATATCAGGGCTGGTCGACTTGAAACCACATGAATGACTCCAGTCATGTCTCACTTTTGTGTGTGTGTTGGGAATTTGTACACTATCAATAAATATACAGTATGTTTTAATTTCCTCAATATAACTGCATATGGCTTCAAAATTCTCCAAAGAAGTGTTCAAATTTCAAAATTTTCCCGGGGGGCTTACAGCGCCCCCCGGAACTCCCAGATGTTTAGGCTCGCTTCACTCGCCACCCCATGGGCCTCCACAGGTCTAAATCCGGCACTGACACTAGCTACAAAAAGTATCTGTAAATTTTTGGCTAGACAATATGACAACGGACGAAGGATTTTAACAACCCTATACCGAGACAACAGGAGTCGCTGTGCTCATTCAGACAGCTACCGCCTGGCAGATATTTTCTGTAGCGAGTGTAGTGTAGTGTACCTTCAGTTCTTCACTCCGTTAGATATTTTATCTATCTGAATAAAAGTTGAGTGTACTGTTGCTGGTTGTTAAAATGATCAACTGTGTATTGTATACCGGCCCTCCCGGTGTGCTTCTTGTCTGCAGTATAAGTGAATATAACAGTTTGTGTTCTACGATTTAATGACATAATTATGTTCCTTAATCCTAGTTTCAATACATCTGACAGTTTATTTGTGGATTAAATAATTACAAATATCGTACACCTTAACATGGCAGACATTTCCCACGGCACAGGTAACCCTTGGCTGCCAGAGAGCGACAGCAGGAGGGTGATGACAGCCTCCTGGCTCCTCTCCTGCCTCATTTTTGTCTCTGTCTTCTCCGGCACCCTCACCGCCATGCTCTCCGTGCCCCTGGTGAGTCTCTCTCTCTCTCTCTCTCTCTCTCTCTCTCTCTCTCTCCGTGAACCATATTACTTCACTTACTGTACGTATAACAATGCTGGCTGTATGAGTCACGTACAGTACTTGATAGGTCCCTCAACGTCTTATTTCCTTGGTTAAGATAATTGTATCATCCTTGTTCTGGCTGTCGAGGGAGTCAGTGTGTTGACGAAGCCTCAAGATGATTCCCCCCCCCCCTCAGTTAATGATTTCTTGTGTTCATTTTAAAGGTACTGATGGTGGGGATATTTAGTCTCTGAAACAGTCACACATGTTCACCATAAATTTGTGGCTGTTTTTTTAGATTTAGTTTGGTTAGATTAGGTTAGGTTCTGCTTCTGGATCTGAGTATTAAGGAGCTATTGAGATATAACGATGCTCGCTATTCCAGGGTATTCAGTCAGGGATGTGTAACAATAGAATACTTTCTTTAAATGTTTATATCCACATGATCGTATGATACTAAATCACACACACACACACACACACACACACACACACACATACACACACACACACACACACACACACACACACACACACACACACACACACACACACACACACACACACACACACATACGCATTATGTTTCATGGTCAGGTGCGGCTCCCCATCGACAGTACCGAGGACTTGGTGAACCAGCAGGAGGTGCCTTGGGCTATAGAGTCAGGCTCCTTCTTGTACCAGATCTTATACGTGAGTCCCTGTGTATCTGTTGTCTCTTGCTGCTGTTGTTATTTTATTTTGTCGCTGTTTAGGCCAAGGTGGTCGTGAAAATAACCTAACCAAACCTAACCTAACCTGAAGGCTCCTGATTGGAAGGTTCCTTGCAGGGGTATTTGGGGAATTATAAATTACTGTCAGGAAATTTTTGGTTTATGGTCCAAATATCCACATTACATACAGTGCAGCTCGTGGCCCACACTTCAAGATACCCTCCCTCACTACCACCACCTCACTCATCCCAACTCACAACACCACAATACTGTCTTGGGATGTACCACCAGTTCATCACCACCATCACCCCGGCCCGTCATCACCAGCCTTCACTACACACACAGCTCCCACACCTTACCTGCTTTGATTGACACCTTTCTCATTCCCTATCACGCGCTCTCCCTCACACACCTCTCTTCACGTGTCTCCCGAGATAACCATCCCCGTTACTTACTCTCTGCTTGATACCGTTGTTCTTACAGTCCAACGAGTCTTCCGTCTTAACATGTGCATGAAATTTTCTTGAAACTAATCATCTGTAAAGGTAGTTAAATTTTATACTCTATTGATCTTCACATTTTAATGTTTTTTTTTTTTTTTACATTAAATTATGCCCAGATTTTTTTTCTTAATGTTTTTTTATTAATTGTAATTATGGTAGTTTTTGAATTTAGTTTGTTAAATGTTTTAGTTTTATACCGAGTTTCTTACATCCACTGACGGTTCAATCCTTCACAAAACACGATAGCTCTACACAGACATAAAGCTGTGTTAATATGATGTCCCAATACTGACAGTTCAGCCATTCTTATATATTTTCTTTTAGCCTTAATTTAACAATAACATTAAATAATTCGCAAGTGATGATGGCTCGCCTCACGTTAACACTGTTTACACGTTACAACCGACGCCTCCAGCAAGCGACAGACGGCATCTACAAGACACTGTGGGACGGACACTCGGCCAGGATCACAGACTGCTATAGTTACCGTCATGACATCGGTGCTGGTGAATACGCAGCTGTCTGTGATAAGATGACTATGAAGAAGGTGAGTGAAGTCCTTAACATGGTGTTTTATGTCACCTGGATTTATTGAAAGTTGTCTATTATAAGAGAAGGTTTCTTCCCATGTCGTCTACTCTGAAAATATCAGTGTCCCCAGAATGTTTACCGCCCACACATGGGGTACTCATAATCTTTAATCATCATCGATTAATTATTACACCTGTTCAAATAGTCGTAAACAGGATCGAGTACATTCTTTTATTTACGTCTGTAATCGTAAATGATTATATTATTTTCTTTAGCGTCGCAATCGTGATAACCGACTACACCTACAGTATAATGTGATTATAACCAATAGTATTTTCAGGGTTACATTAATTGTGACTTCCCTTTACATATGTAACACATTCTTGGCTGCCGTCAATGGGTCAGTTACTTGGTGAATCTGAGGCCTGTGTGTGTGGCCATAAAATATACCTTTTAATTACAGTGTTTGTATGAGTGGCCAATAAATAATGTTTTTAATGAAAAATATATTTTGGGCAACTTTTCAATTGCTCCCTTAGTAATGTTCTCCTTTATGGTTTAATAGTGTTTCGCCTGCATAATAAACATAGGATCTACACTGTAAACATAATGAGTATACTGTAGTCGTTATTCTGAGAGTTACCTTATAATGAACACCTTTACACTTAAGACTTTGTCCAGTGTACAAACCAACATGTGTCGATAATTCACTGCTGTAGCTGCACGTCCCTAATGGACTATCAGACCTATGGTACACATGTATACAGTACACATCTGCCCTTGTTGTACTTGTATATGTATCTGTTCCTGAAATTAAACAAATCTAATTATCTACACCTCAGTGGTTGACGTTATTTTAATAGTTTAATCAAGTGATATTACAGGTGTTAAACTCCTCACATGTTGACATCTAAGTTAATGTTGTGACCAGGTGATGTCAGAGGACTTCAGCGCCACGGGAGAGTGTAACTTCTACATGGCGAGGGAAGACTTCATGTCCATGCCGATGGCTCTTGCCTTCCAGCACCAACACCCCATCTACTCCAAGGCCAACCTTCAGTGGGTCTCTGCTGTCGCCTTGTCTTTGAGCATAGGCGGGGAAACTGTGGTCCCCGGCCGAGGGTCTCACAGTGGTCCGCCACCAAATTCGAGTTCAATATTTTGTTGTTTTTTAACTGGAGACTCAAGAGGTGTTGATATGCAATATTTGGATGACGTTTACACGGTATGTACTGTACGCTCTTATATAACCAACTCCAACACAACTTTAATTGCCATTAAATCTACAAGAGTTATTATTACAGTATCTGTGAAAATAACAGGTGGCCCCGAAGAACCCTCATGACCACCGACCTCCAGAGTTTCCCCACCCCGGTCTCGTCCAAGAGAGAGAGATCCAGTACAATGCAGATATAGAGAGACTGAGAGATAACATTAACTATAAAAGTAGATAGAGAATAAATATTATAGTTATTAATATACTGTAGTGATAGAATAGAAGTGTGAGGGTATGTTATAGCTCCTGTTAATATTACTGCCTGTACCTTCATCAGCTGACCTCAGTAAAGAAATGACTAGTTAGTGTTGTGGCCGTCCTGCAGGTAAACACACCAGCTGGTCCTCTCAGTCACCTGCTTCTGCCTTAACTTGTAATGAAGGAAATCTTATCAGTGGTTTATTTTTATTTATTTTTTCCTGTTATTTTCACCACATATCAGCTTACTAGTCGTTGGGGCAGTCTGTCTGTTCTTCTATTACGACTTCAATTATTTCTCTTAAAGCTTTGGGTAAAGTATTCCTATAAGTTTACCAACAACTACAGTAAACGATGGAAGTTTAACAAAGTCAGGGAATTATTAACACAGACATGGCCTGCTCGCGCTCTACAGGACGTGAACTTAACTTACAGGTAAAAATGTTAATGAGATGATTTTATTTAATTATAAATAAACAAGGAATCCCTGCCCACGTACTGTTGTCTGAACACTGTAAAGGATTTCAGTTTCATAATATAAAACATGACTTTACTTTCAGAATTTTAGAATTGGTGAACAAAGGACTGGTCCACCGATGGATGGATGAACAACTTCCCAACGGCACTGCGTGTTTAGGTCCCCCAGGTGCTGACCTCATAGGGGCCAAGCGTCCTCTGGCACTGAATGATTACTTCGGTCTCTTCTCAGTGTTCGCACTTTGTAAGTTTTCTCTGAATAATTTTATTTTTCATAGAAAATGGCAAGGAACAGGAATTATAGTGTTAACTAAAAGAAACTGAAATGTTTATTTACTTAGATAAGTTTATTAGCGTGTGTCCTGAACGAAGGTAGATCTTGTTTGTCTGGTGGTAATAATCGATGTTGTGGGCGGGCGAGTACCTTCACAACCTACAGTCTAATTAATTTATTTACTTATACTATGTGTACGCTCGCCGCCCAGTATGCAAAAGATGCATTTTACTCAATTTACTTCTATTGGTTCAGAAGATACAGTACTGTTTCATGACAGAACATCATATTTGTAGTGCTATTGTCTCACTCATAATATGGGAGCACTTCACTTTAAGACTGGGACATATTTGGCTATATGAAGTACTGTACTGTATGTTTGGTTGACCAGAAACACTCTCCTGGCTGACCTGTCTTGTTTGTGTGTACCGTAGGTCTGGCGGCAGGGACGCTGGTGCTGGTGGTTGAGTTGACATTGACTGAGGTCACCCACGGATGTCACTTCTCATCGCTTATCAATCCTTGACTGCTTCAATTTACCTTCCCGTAAATGTCTTTTTCTTTTTTCCTTTCGCTATTTATCATCTTACTTGCTGTTCGGGTGGTTGGTCTAGCTGGTGTTAGTACAGGAGGAAACCGGAGAACCTGTGGTGTTTGGTAGTGAAGGTCACGCATGTCCGGGATCGAACCCTTGACTATTGGTAAGAGATGAGAGCGTCACCACTATCACCAACCAACCGACAATTGTTGAAGATGATAAAGTAAGGTTAATTGTTTGAACTGAGCAGGTGGTGCAATAAAAAGTCTTAAGTGTAATTTTCATGTTACTTTTGAACTTTTATTTTTGTGTTTTAGCTTAAATGAGCCAGTTAGGTGCAGCTCCAGTTACGAGGAATATTCATCCTACAACACTTGGAGAATATGTACACTGGTCCTTCCTCCACACCTGGTGACTGTTGGTCTAGCTCAGCCTTCATCTTTCTTTACTTTTATCTCTGTGGAGAGAAGGAGAGCCAGTGGTAGACCAAGAGCGACATGGGGAGAGGGTGTTAGAAAGCTGCCATCAGGTAACCACAGCTAACTCACACTAGGGTGGAAAATGGCCGTAAAACGACGATGATGAATCACGCAAGTAATAAAGCATACCATTATAAAAACTAATGTGTTCTCAGTATCCTCGTTAATTTAACCTGTACACAAGGGCGGATTGCAGGTAGGGCTGCCACACTACGTCAGTTCCGTTATGATAGACCTCCAGCACAAATTCAGGACCGTTAACCTCCATCAGTCAATCGGACATATTACCTGACCTCTTTCATATCATCATCACCGTTTTATGACCAGTGTTCCACGCTTGTATCGATCAGCCATGTTACTTGATGGCATGATATCCAGGTTACCATCAGGTAAATTTGAAGGTTTACTACTAGATGACTTCCCTATCGCCAACCCATTGCAGAGTGGGAACTGGGCTATCAATGATCCTGATAGCTGGCAAGGCCAGCGGAAGGAGGTGTTTTAAAAAGATCTCTCCAGCTCCTCCCGGGAGATGGTCTACCTTGGCCCGTAAGGGGATCGAACCCTCGACATCCGCGTTATTAGCACGGCGCTCTAACCAACTGAGCTAACAGGCCACGTTGTATCAGTAACTGTTTGATAGTAACCATACGATCAGCCCCACAGAGTGCTGGCGATAAGTTAGCTACCTACAGTACCTGCAGTTGAGTTGCAGGGGTGGACTTGGGGTGACCCGGGAAGGGGAGTGCAGCGGCCGGATTTCCGTCTTCCCTCTTCCTTGATCTGCAGATGTTCATGTCCTTAACGTATGACACGTGTTAATAAAATACTGAAATAAGAAAGCTTTTACGTACTTGTTTCGCGCTCGTCTCCTGTCCCAGGCGTTTACAACTTGGAGAAACTAGTGCAGTACCGGCCAGGCGGCCTCCTTGTGTACCGAAGGCTTATTATACAATATGCTGTATCCACACAGTTAAGCCTACTAATGTAGTTGTTTACAAAATAGGCTATTATGCGCATGTGTAATATAAACAGTCATTTGGTAATACTATAGCTATAATATATATATATATATATATATATATATATATATATATATATATATATATAGAGAGAGAGAGAGAGAGAGAGAGAGAGAGAGAGAGAGAGAGAGAGAGAGAGAGAGAGAGAGCAGCAGCAACTTAGGAAAATATATCTACTGTAGTTCTTTTACTTTTACTTCTATCCTCTTCGCCACTGATCGGCTCGTTAGCCACTTTGGCGATCGGTCACGTCTCTGATTACTTTTCCTTTTCATTTATCCTCTTCACCAAAAGATCGGCTCGCTAGCCGCCCGGGCGATCGGTCACGTCTCTGTCACGCACTGTTGGCAAATACTGGGCATGCACCGGCTTCTGAATGTACCTGAACCCGCTCCAGTGTTGGTCAAGTCTTGTCTTGAAAGAGCTCACACTCGGTGCCGTCACAACACTCTCTGGTAGATTGTTCCAAGAGTTCACAACTCTCACTCCGAAAAAGTTTGCCCTCACGGTTTTCTGGACTTGCGACTTCGTCAATCTTGAGCTGTGACCCCTTGTGTGGCGAGCGTCCGCCAACTCCAAGTAAGGACACTCGACTGAGTAGTGCCCCTTGAGATGCTTATACACTTCAATTAGGTCGCCCCTTGCCTGTCTGTAGTATAAGCTAGGCAAGTTCAGGCGCTCCAATCTCTCAGGGTAGCTGAGGTGCCGAAGTGCAGGCACCAGTCTGGTGGCCCTCCTTTGAACATTTTCAACCAACTGACAGAACCTAGCATATCTCGGGGACCAGACGGGGTGACAGTACTCTAGATGGGGAAGCACTTCACTCTTGAAGATCGTTGCGAGGGACAGACTGTCTAGATATCTGAACGACCTTTTTTTAAGACCCAATAATTAATTTATTTGCCTGATTTACCTTCTTCTCGCAAGAGCCCGAGAACTTCAGCTCATTGTCAACATACACACCTAGGTCCTTCTCACATTCAGTCTCAAATAGTGCAGTTTCTTCATCCCGTTGGGACATAATTATGATACGCCTCCTTCGTGACACTGAATCTCAGCAACCATTTCTTCGACCATTCTTGGAGCTCACAGAGACCCTTCTGCAGCTCTTCACAGTCCGTATGGTTCTTGATTTCCCGAAATAACTTGGAGTCATCGGCAAACATTTGTATGGAGGAGTGTACAACAGGCATGTCATTTATGAAACAAACAAACAACAGCGGGCCCAATACACTGCCCTGTGGTACCCCCGCTTGTGACAGGTACAGATAATGATTTCCTGCTATTAATCATCACACTGCTTGCGGTCATAGTTGTGATGATAACTACTCCCTCGCACATAACAAGACAAGCCTATTATTAACGGTACCCGTGCCTAATACGACTATGCTAATCACTTTTGCACTTACTCCCACCATAGAAATTCGCAAAAAAAAAATCGCTCTTCAGTGCGAATTTTATGAGTTTTGCCCACCCCTGCATATTATTCAGCTGTTGGTGTGATCTAGAGCAGTGTTGTGAGTCCGGGGGGTTTGGGGGTGGTGGTGTTCAGGGTTGTGTTCCGTAATATTTTAGGGAGGTTTGACTTGGTGTTACAGGGGATGGGGGGTATAAATTTGGGTGGAAAAACGCGTTATGTATTTTTTTGAATGGCCCCATTAATTTATTAAAAAAAAATCAGATAAAGCCTTTTAATAATAGATATAATATTTAGTATTAAACATTACTCTTATAAATTTAGTTTTATTTGCATTACGAAAGTTTGTTATGAAAATTGAGAAATTTGAATCTCCCGCTCTTGAATTCCTCCGCATCAGCTGGAGCAGTACCGAGGCCAAATATACTAGTGCTTAGAATAAATCACATGATTAATATTTAATATTGCATTAAGCTTAAAATTGGGTGATAATTTCCGATAATTTGGTTACCAGTTGAAGGAAAAAGAAGGAATTATCAAGAAGTGAGGTTGATAATAAATGCGGTAGGGAAGACCTTAGTCCACTGTGTTGTTGTGTCCCGGAGCAGACGGACGGATTACTTGTCTCCCATCCATACATGTGCAACCTTCTATGTTCCCAAGGCCAAATTCAACCTCCAAAATTTCTTCAATAAGAAGGCCTCGGTCGTCAGTCCAGGTAAATACACTCAATGGAAATATTATGGCTGTTAATTAGTTGTAATGAGTCACTGATAGAAGCAACACCTGTGGGTCAAAGTCCTCCTCCTCCCACATTACAGAATGATGTAATTTAAATAAAACACCATCACTCATTTGAACAGGAAATGTATACTATTTTAGATTTTTCAAGTATCATTTGTTAAGTATTATAAGATGTTTGCCCGGATTGGCACCCTAACATATAGTTAATAACTTATAAGTTTGTATGGGACCTGCAAGACTATTGGCTATAGAGTAAGTGTACAATGTCTACTGTATAATAAGTGTACAATGTCTACTGTATAGTAAGTGTACAATGTCTACTGTATATTAAGTGCAGTGTTAATGAGCAAGACAATTATACAGACATTAGTAAACAATAAGATAGTTCAGTAATGTTTTATTGGTAAATTATCATTGTCACACCGTTCACTTTTAGCAAGTAAAAAATATATTTCTCTAGTGTATTTGTGTTTAGACCGAATATAACCTTCATATTTGGCGGAAATTAGCCGGGTTTTTTGAGATTTTTGTTTCATTTGACGTTTTCCGAAAAAAATTGACTAAGCAACTAAAAAATAAAAAAAAACAGTAGAAAAATAAAAACCTAACCTAACCTAACTGACTCACCATATGATGGAATCGCCTATTTCTTACCTTATTGGCCTGGTTCTTGTTCGTCATTGCATTCTGAGATTCTTACACCGCCACATGTTGGTCTTTGCGATATTTACATTCAGTCTTGCTTTTAGTACACTTTACTGAGGTTGGAAGAACACCATGCGATCGAAAAAATGCTATAGTTTCTACGTTTTTTCCCAAAAACTCGCAATCGGCTCCATATACGTAGGTATTAGGTTTTACATCTAGAAGTGTACGTAATAAGAGTGCAGAGGTCTTATTGCAACTATATCTTACGCAAGTCAGGCCGCACCTCGATTATGCTGTTCAGTTCTGGTGCCCTTATTATAGAATGGATATTAATTCACTGGAGTCGGTGCAGCGAAGAATGACGAAAATGATTCCGGGACTTAGAAACCTTCCATATCAGGATAGGTTAAAGAAACTAAACTTGCATTCCCTAGAAAGACGAAGAGTGCGGGGAGATATGATAGAAGTATTTAAGTGGGTGAAAGGAATCAATAAAGGGGATATAGATAAGGTTCTTATAATATCCAAGCAGGATAGGACTTGTAGCAATGGATTTAAGTTGGATAGGTTTAGGTTTAGGAGGGAGATTGGAAGGAATTGGTTCACAAATAGGGTGGTGGACGAGTGGAACAAGCTTAGCAACCTTGTAGTAAGTGCTGGAAAGTTTTAAAAGGAGGCTAGATAGATTCATGGATGATAGAGAGTGGTAGTAACTCTCGACAGGAGCTGCCATGCACAGGCCAACCGGCCTATTGCAGACTCTTTATTTTCTTGTGTTCTTATTACTTGTACCCACTTTAGTGATGATTCATATCCACTTTAGTGATGACTCATACCCACTTTAGTGAAGACTTGTACCAATTTTAGAGATGACTTGTACCCATTTTAGAGATGACTTGTATCCACTTTAGTGATGACCCATACCCACTTTAGTGATGACTCATACCCATTTTAGAGATGACTTGTACCCACTTTAGTGATGACTCATATTCACTTAAGTGATGACTCATACCCACTTTAGTGATAACTCATACCCATTTTAGAGATTACTCATACCCACCTTAGTGATGACTTGTACCCATTTTAGAGATGACTCATACCCACCTTAGTGATGACTTGTACCCACTTTTGTGATAGTTGATGTTCATCCTTATTTTTTTTATTGTTATAATAATAATAATAATAATAATAAACGATTTATTAATAGAGTGTGTATCTGTCTGTGTGTTCCATAAAGGTATCACTAACTAGGGATACACTGGAAACATAACACTGTATCATGTTCCAGCCAGAACCAGAACGAGCACTTTGATGTGTAATTAATTTGAAGCAAAAAATACAATTCGTTTCTTCAAACTGTGGTCACATGGGTAGCTCTTGCTCTAGTTTCTACAGCAAGAAAAAAAACAGGTGAATGCTGCAGTGTGAGGTGATGTATGACAGAACATAACCAGGCAAGATGAATGTAGATGACGCAGCAGCCTATCGTGGTAGTCTTTATTTTATTAAAACAAGACGAGAGAAATTGAAGAAAAACGATTGTGGAGTTGTGAGTGGCTGACGAGGAGGAGGACTGAAAGTGTTTATTATAGACTGGTTAGAGAGTTGAGTTTGGAGGACCCAGGTGCCATGTGTGTTAGAATCTTGCTCAAAACCATCAAAAATTTGACGAACACGATCATCCAATAAAACTGCTTCAAAAACTATCTCGAATATCTGAAAAATTGCTTGAAATAACTTTTAATCCTGAAATTGCTCATAAAAGTGCTCATGTACTGTTATAGCATTGACAATTATGTTCAAGTTATTTTAAGTACATGACATTCAGAAATCTTAGTACGTACAGTATATTATTGGTCTATGTTAATTTTTTTAAAGTGATTTGTCAAACTAAAACTACGAATATAAATGTTTAGGTTATTTAGCTATTGTTTATTTAATGCATTGTTTCCCAACATTGAACTACAATATTGTTCAAAAGCAAACCACACATGCCTGTCAATACATTTATATTTTCATTATAAAAGAAAAAGACAGTCTGATTTTTCATTTGAAATTTATTTGCTTCTTTGTATTAACTAAGCAATAAGGTAGTTTATTGAAGATAATATACAGTAATCCTGTGTTTTTCGCAGTTTGACCATTCGTGTTTTTTTTACTAAAAAAATTATATATATATATATATATATATATATATATATATATATATATATATATATATATATATATATATATATATATATATATATATATATATATATATATATATATATATATATATATATATATATATATATATATATATCCTTTAAAAACAAAAATTTAAATTTTGCGCCATTTTCGACACCCGCTGTTCCGAGAAGCCTCAGTCCACATGTGCCTATCGTACTGTGAACGCTACTGTGATTATCTCTTCTGTTTGCCCTCCCACGTGCATTCCACATGGCTCGGGGACGTAAGCCAGCCTCATCAAAGGCAAATATTACTAGCAAAGACTCTAAACTGACCGAGAGATCAAGAATAGTGATGAGCTTAACGGAAAAAAAAAAGTTTTATTGGACAAGCTCAGAGGTGGTATGAGCTATGGCTCGAGATGTGGTGAAGACTGACAATTCATTTGTGTTTTTTGTCAGAATACAAGTCTTCAAGTGGAGGAATGTGGGTGGAAGAGGACTGGCTGGCTGCCGTGACTGCGTGAGGGCGGGCAGACGCTGGGACAGCAGGGAGAGGCTGGCAATGCGGGTGTTGCCGACCTCAGCGAATTATAACATTTTTTATTTACTTGTAAATAAATATTTTTTGTATATATAACTGTGTTTACGTTTTTCCATTATTATACTATAATATTATTAGCTTCAAATAATGATGTTAGTAAATGCCGGTACAGTGCATCAGTGATCACTATTTTCACCCTTCCTCTACATGGCGTTGAATGTAACCATCTAGCTGAAATAGAAATATGGTTGAAATTCCTTAAAAAATAAGGTGTGATTTCGCCTCAGGCCCGGAGCTACGTATCAGGCTGTGCGCTCAGTTCAAGAAAGTGGCAACATCCCATTCAGAGCGAGAGGAGGGCGAGCCAATGACAGCGTGCTTCCCTCGGACCATACCACCCGAGGCGGCCAATCACAGTGGATTTCTCCTTGCTATCTCACAGCTCCTCGGCCAATCCGCGCGCCCAGATGCTGCCTCCTCCTTAGTTTTGGAACGTATTTTCAGCTTAATATTGATGTTATTCGTATCCACATAGAGAAGTGCTTTGCAATATCTGCCCAATATTAGAGCAAAACTAGAATGAGGCAAGGCTTTCTGGTGTGGGTTTAGGAGTCCATAACTCCTGAGCGTGTGTTTGACGCCAGTACTCACGTGGACACCCCAGTAATGCTTGGTGATAGTGATTCTATTGGTGAATTTAGTGTTGATTATGGTGATCCAAGTGCTACTGGTGATGGTGCAGGTGACGTGCATGATTGCAGAAAAAACCATACATCGCGTTACGGACCATCGGAAGATCTTTTTAGAGACTATTATGACTTACCTGTCGACAATGAAAGTGACTCACAGCATGATGAAAGCGATTATCATAATGACAATAACACTGTGAATGTACAAAATAACTTTAGCGTGCTACAAAGCATCCAAAGATCTTTTTGCCGACTATGACCAGTTAAAAGACAATGTGGCATGCATTGACTGTGAAAGTGAACTTGAAATAGTGAAACTGAGTACAGTATACTCATAATACAAAAAATGGCTGCTATGCATGCATTTACTTTGGTATACAGTTTAACATAAGTTATGCAATGTGAATTTATATCGGCGTAATTAACCCTCTCAGCCTTGCACGACGCCATTGTGCCGTCAAAAATAAAATGCAAAAAACTTACGCTCAGCCTTATGATGCCAATGTGGCGTCCAATGGGCTATATTTTCAAATAACTCAAAAACTATTTTGTGAAACTGACTGAACTTTGGATGCCATTTGACAGACGTCATTTTCTTTTTGTGGGCCTTATTACCTTCCCCAAGACGGTCTTGGTCATCGTGTGCATGAGCACAGTATGAAGCCAGTGTTTCTCTGGCCATTAGAGCGAGAGGAGGGTGTGCCGCTCGGCCCTTTATTTATTCCATGAGTTTTTGTGTTATATTATTTTTCCTTATGCCACGATATTTTACATGCTTTGTTCTTTATATTGGTACATAGTACATATCAATGAACACCATAATACAAGCAAAATGTGAATGGAAATCAAAATGTTACCAAGCATTTTCCTACTTTTTGAACTTATATTCGAAAAAAGTGGCTTTAATTTCAAGAATGTTAAATTTTTTTATGGTTTCATACAAATTTTCAGACAATTTTACACTAGAAGAGACCCCATTACAATTAATAAAACAATTCCATGGCAGTGAAATGAGCCCTAAAAAATAATCTTAAATTTTTTTGGCAAAAATCTCAGAGGCGGAGCGTAAGTTTTCATGCACATATGTGTCTCAGGCTCCGAGACTGAGAGGGTTAATGTGATGTTCGGTTACCAAATGTAGTAGGATCAGTATATCAACCCTCCTGGGTCATCACGAGTTACATGTAGGATTTCGGAAGTCATCAGACCCATTCTGGCAGATACCTCTTTGAGGTAGTGTACTATACAGTACTGTACAA
Organism: Homarus americanus; assembly: GCF_018991925.1. Lineage (NCBI taxonomy): Eukaryota > Metazoa > Arthropoda > Malacostraca > Decapoda > Nephropidae > Homarus > Homarus americanus. The sequence continues at coordinate 669,184 of NW_024751660.1, read as the reverse complement.
TAAATGTGATTTAAGACGTAATAGATTTTTTGCTACACAAACAATCGGTACTCATTAACCAGACAGTACTTTTTTATGCTGCATTATTCATTAGAAATAAAAAGCATTAACAGTAAATTATATTTTAATATATGAAACCGTAACCAGTACCACTGTAAAAATTTCTGCCTACGGCTGGTTATTTGACTGAAGTTCTAGCAGGAACCGGAACTTCGTAAAAATCAAACTTCCGTTGCATCCCTATCACAAACCAGGCAATTATCGCATAAACGGGGGCTTATAGCAAACAAGCAGGTAACACCTGCTTAATTGTATGCCAAACATTTTATCAGTTACTATCAATGCAGTGAAGACAGCATAAAACAAGTTCCTCTGGCTTTTGTCCTAATGAGCCGACGGTGTAAAAACGATTATGACAAGGGATCACCGTGAAGTCAGCCCTCCCTAGCCCTCCAGATGTTGATGTGATAGTGTGACACTTCACGTCATAAGTGTGGCAATCCATTCTCTCGTTGCTTATAGGTGTTCCGCAGGTGTTCTTTCCATTCTAAGTGCCCAGGCAGCCATCTCTGAGGGACAAGAATTGGTCTAGGTACAGTATACTGTATATAGATACTTCTTATGCACTAATAATGACTATTAAGGGTGGTACAGGCATCTTTATCAATGCAATGGTCGTGATAATCTTCAGGTGTACATCTTCATCTGAACATTTGCTTGCATCTGCTCAACCCAAGTCAAGCAAGGATAGACAGCACGGGTTGTGGGGTCAAGGTGAAGAGAAACAAATCACAGCAGCATAATTTTTATCACCCTGTATGATTTTAATACCATATTTGACTGTACTACCTTTGTACCAATGAATTATCATTTATTCTGACTCCATTTCTATTGATTGAAAATTTTAACTGACTTCATGTGTATTGTAAACAAATTCATAAGAGGTGACTGTACTTTGCGTATACCCTGTATTTGGGTACTAGTTGTCCTGCACCCTGAGGATTCCATATGGTAGCTAATAGTGGAGCAGACAGTTAAATAGTACCCGAAGGACTTTATAGAATTTTTTCATATTTTCCATGGGTGTTGTTTGGATTATAGTAAGTAATAAAAATGATTGGACAAGTTTTTCATTTTATTTTAAGCATTTTTATTTATTTATTTTTTTTTTTAATTACAACATTTTTCTTTATATACTATACAATGAAAAATCATCTGTAGTGGACAGGGCATGAAAGGTAAGGGAAATTACATGGTATAATATAGTGAAAAACTTATCATATAGCGTGCTTTGTAGGCGAAGATTTAAATATTGAGTTGATAATTTTTCCGTGGCATCGAGTGTGGTGTCTCGTTGTAAACTATAAATTTGTGATTTCAGTCTTTGTTAGCATAAAAAGTAATGATGAACCTCTCATTGGGAGTTTTATGACCATGAATATTAGCTTGATTGTCTTTTGTTTTTGGTGTTATAGACTTCACATTCCTCGTGTTTGTATTTATCGTCTATGCAAGTCCCCAATTTATTTATTTTTTTCGCGCAATTGGTTCTTGGACCTATTCTGTGTATAAAGGATGAGGTTCATATAATACAGTACAGTACTGTACTAGTTCGGTTCGAATCCCCAATTAAGGGTTTGGCTATACTGTACTATATTTCCAATTTTTTTCAAGTAGCTTTGGATTCTAAGTGAACTGTATGTTCCTATATTGTAATTGTAAACTTAGGGAGGGCATTTGACTGGGTATCATGTGAGGTAGTGCCGTGGTCTATGAGAAAGTTAGTGGTAGAGACGAGAGTGTCTTGTTCGAGTGGATATGGCATTGTACAGTACAGTATAAAGGCTCAAAAACCACGAAGTAAATGGCGAGGAATTTGAGGTGGAAGAAGTGGTCCGTCAAGGGTCTGTCTCGAGTAACATTCTGTTAATCATGATACTCTTGAGAATTTAGGACTAGTGTACTGTATACTCTAGTTGTATACTGCTGATAACAGAGAGCCGACTTTTGACATTATCTATATTTAAGATATGGCTGCTAAAAATAATTGGATTTTTGGTGGGTCAATGACCTGTGCCCGGGTGGGCTATTCCCCGTAAAAAAATAAAAAACAGTAATGTAAATAAGAAACAGCAGGTAGACCACACACCTCATTTGGAGAATTAAAACTAAGAAAGAACTTGTCTGGTGTTACTTGAAATGGACCACAATTATTCCTTAAATAAATTTTTCTGTACCGGTAGATTCTGTGATGGTTTTTGTCAAATTTCTTTAATTAGAGAGAGAGAGACCACCATTTGTAGTTAAGGGTTTAATGGTTTAGCCAGTGACGTACCCAGAAACTGCATTCCTGCCCGAATTTGTTGTAATGCAAGAAATAAAAAAGTAAATCCAATTGTAGGGCACAAAAAACTGGAAATGGAGAATGAAATGTTTAATCTCCTCACATAGCATCATGTTTTTGTCAGTAACACCACTATACAGTATCTCAATGAGGCAGTTGAGTAAATTGTGGCCAGTATCACAAGACAACCAAAGCAAACTAACCTAACAAAACCAAATGAAAGTTTAGGTTGCTACTCCACCGATTTTTTTTCATTGATGCAAAGAATGAATGCTGTAGTGTATGCGATGGGACAGGAATGACGAAATGGGTGAAAATCATCCATAAAACCTCACAAGCAGTTAGCCTAACCAAAGACTCAGAATTATTTGGTTAATGTTTGCATTCGTCTTCGTCCGGGGTATGACTGAGGATTGGTAGACAGAACCTCTGGAAATGGAATTAAAACAGAAATGGCATGAAGCTTCCCAGGTGCTCTCGACTGATAGAGAGGACTGTACTTGGTGTTGCTATTGAGTGTAATGATTGAATATCAGACCAAAGCTTACAGCCCAAAATTTCATCACATATAATAGCAAGTACGGTACAGACCAGGGTTGTCAGATGTACGACAAGCTTCACGGCCAACACTCTCACCATCTCTCGGCCAAATCTTTTTGGATGGAAAATACATGGCTATTTTTGCAATCCACACAAAATAAAAGTCTACCCTACAATATCCACTTAAAATGTCGCAATAAAACCAAATTTTCACTTAGAATTGAGAGCTCAATACATGTAATTACAGAAACATAATACAGTATCTGTAATCTACAGTGAAGATTTATCTTATTCTCAAATGGTGGTGGATCATGGTAATGGTGGAGAACTTGATAACACCAGTTGACGTAAGAACATAAGGAGTCTGCAATAGGCCGATTGGCCTGTGCATGGCAGCTCCTGTCGAGAGTTACTACCACTCTCAATCATCCATGTATCTATCCAGCCTCCTTTTGAAACTTTCCAGCATTCCAGCACTTACTACAAAGTTGCTAAGCTTGTTCCACTCGTCCACCACCCTATTTGTGAACCAGTTCCTTCCTATCTCCCTCCTAAACCTAAAATTATCCAACTTAAATCCGTTGCTCCGAGTCCTATCCTGCTCGGATATTATAAGAACTTTATCTATATCCCCTTTATTGATTCCTTTCACCCACTTAAATACTTCTATCATATGTCCCTGCACTCTTCGTCATTCTAGGGAATGCAAGTTTAGTTTCTTTAACCTATCCTGATATGGAAGGTTTCTAAGTCCCGGAATCATTTTTGTCATTCTTCGCTGCACCGACTCTAGTGAATTGATATCCATTCTATAATAGGGGCACCAGAACTGAACCGCATAATCGAGGTGCAGCCTGACTAGCACAAGATATAGTTGCAATAAGACCTCTGCACTCTTATTACATGTTGACAACCCTTTATCCGAAATTCTGAAAACCGAAAGTTTTTTTGTGGAGCAATTTTTTTTTTAACAGGGATTAGCTCACCCAGGCATAGATCACTGACCCACATCGGGGCCTGGGGGGCGAAAATGTAATAGTAATACTAATTATAATAATAATTATTATTCATAGTAATTAAAAATTGTAATAAAAATACACCAAAATAAAATAATAATAATAGCAATAATAATAAGAAAATATAATAATAAAATTAATAATAATAACAATAATATTGTATTAATAAAATAATAATAATAAAGAAATACAAGAATGAAAAAAGATAAAAAGTGAGAAACACGACCTAGACCTATGAATTATTATTATTATTATTATTATTATTATTATATTTTCGCCTCCCAGGCCCCAATGTGGGTCAGTGACTTGTGCCTGGGTGGGCTAATACAAAAAAAAATTAATAACCATTCTGAAAACCAAAAAATTCCGAAATGCCTCTGACCCCAAGGATTTCGGATAAGGGATTGTCAACCTGTACTTACACTTCTAGATATAAAACCCAATACTCTGCCTTATTTCGAACATTAACGCACTGTTTTCTAGGCCGTAGGTCCGGGCTTACAAGTACCCCTAGGTCTCTTTCACAAGTCGACTTCTCTAGGTTGATGTTGTTAAGGCTGTATACATTGACAGTATTTGTTCTTCCAATATTAAGTACGCTGCACTTGCTGGTGTTGAATTTCATTTGCCATTTTTCAGACCACCCCTGTAGTTTATTTAGATCCTCCCGTAATACATTTGCATCCTGCCCTGAATTAATCTGCCGCCCTATTTTGGTGTCATCCGCAAACTTGCTTATGTCACTGCTGATCCCAGTATCTAGATCGTTTATGTTGATTATGAACAAAAGTGGGCCTAGTACTGACCCCTGGGGAACCCCACTGGTTACACGGCTCCACCCAGATTTAACACCATCTACGCTGACCCTCTGCGTTCTATCGGTGAGCCATGATTTTATCCAATTTAAAACTTTCCCCTCGATACCATGAGGCTTAATTTTTCTCAGAAGCCTCTGATGCGGTACTCTGTCAAATGCTTTGCTAAAGTCTAAGTAAATAACATCGTCATTTTCGTCATTATCTACTACCTCGAAGACTTTCCTAAAAAATGACAGCTCATTTGTTAGACAAGATTTTCCCTTTGTAAACCCATGTTGAGTGTCGTAGATTAATTTGCTTTTCTCTAAATGCGTTCGGATGCTATCTGCTATAATTGATTCAAGAAATTTCCCCACTACAGACGTCAAACTGATCGGCCGGTAATTTGATGCTCATGCTCTGTCTCCCTTTTTGAATATGGGTACTACATTTGCCTGTTTCCACAAGTCTGGCACAACTCCCGTGTCTAATGATTTTGTAAATAAATTTACGAGTGGTCCGCTAATCTGTTCCCTACACTCTTTCAAGACTCGAGGGAAAATTTCATACGACTCTGGGGATTTTGTCTCCTTTAGTTTATTTATCCTCTTACGAACATCCTCTTTTCTGATAGTGATATTCTTTAATTTCTCTTCTTCCTTTCCCCTAAATATCTGTTCCATCTCTGGAATTTCCTCGCGAATTTCTTCTGTGAAAACTGATTAGAAGTAGCTGTTCAATGCTTTGCTTATTTCTTCACTGCCATTTATCACTTCTCCCCTCCCTGACTTTAAAGGCCCAACTTTTTCCTTGACCTTTCTTCTATATACCTGGAAAATCCCTTGGGATTTGCCATGGATTCTCTTGCTATTTTGATTTCATAGTCTCTCTTTCCTTTCATTATACCTATTTCTGAGCTGCTCCTCCCCTCCCTTTAATTTCTTATATATTCCTTTTTTTATTCCTATGTCATGTTTAAGTTGTCTGGTCATCCACCTTGGCTCATTCCAGTAAGTCATCGTCCCCTGGTTCTTCCTTTTCATACATGTTTGTAGAGTTGAATAGCTCCATCATGTGTGGTGTTACTTTGAAATCTCTGCAACATTTTCCTTGGAACTGGACCATTTTCACTTCCATCACTGGCTATACTAACCCAGACGTATTTTTCTTCCCATGATTTGTTATATTTTCTACCACTGTCGTAGGACCCTTTCCATTTACTAGTGGACATTTTGAAAACTAGCACTCAGAAGTTCAGAAAGTAACTCAGATGGCTTTGTAGGCTTTGAAGCTTAACCCATATGCTGGACACGTTCAGCCTGAACAACTCAAATATGAGAACTAACAACTAGGGTAGTAACTAATAAGGTCACTCAGCTCAGTAGGTCATGTAATCATGTGAAGAGGTGAGGTCACTGAGCCAGCGTTTTAATTGAGAAATTTGAAAATCTGCTAGACTTGTCTTAAAAATCCACTACATGAGGAATTTACGTGTTTTACAAAATTCGGCCAAATATTTTGGCCGTGACCATCCATTTTCCACGGCCAGGCGAAATTTTTTGCGGCCAAGTAGAGAAATTTGGCCGTGGAAGCGGCCATCTGGCAACCCTAGTACAGTACCCTAACACCACAGGTTGACACACCGCAGGTCAAGACCTGACCCCGGCCTAAGTACTTGCGTAACCCTACGATATAATCGTGTTAAGGAAACCACACCTGGCCAAGACCCAACCGGGCGGTAAAAATTAAAAAGCACTACTGTCTTGCGACATGACCTCTCCTGGGCAAACAACTGTCCAGACCTGACCCAAGGGAGATCAAGGACCCGCTAATCAGCCAGCACCCCTGTTACCCAACCCAACAACCCGGTCAAGACACACCCACTTAAGTAGGAGAGGTCACCCTCCGGCTCCTCCAATATATAGGGGCTGGAGCTCCTCTCGTCAGGGAGAGTCTGATGACCAAGGAGGGCCAGCAACCACGTCCCCTGTCCCGTCGCTAAAGGCAACGAGGTCTCACACTAAGTGCTGTCAATTCAACGTTTAACAGCAAGTGCTGGCTGTGTAGGCGGTAGAAGTGCAGTGATCCCGGACCTCCCAATGATCGACTTAGTGAAGTGCCCATTCGACTTGTGAAGTTAAACGAACATATCATAGTCTATCATACCCTGTGTACGAGTCCCCCCATTAATTCCTCCTATGCAACTAGCAAAATAAAGCTGTAACACGGATTAGTGTTTTATATACTACACTTGTACTGAGCCCCCACACCCTCGAGACACGCTACCAAACTTCCTGTCTTTACATCCTCCTATTATAAATATTCTACCTATATGTAATAACCTCTTCTGGTGAGTTTTGTCTCATTACACGAGTAAAGCTCGTCAGGATACTGTACAGTACAGTACCGTGGAAGCTTTACATATAGAAAATACACGAATTGTTAATTTCGCCTGTATTAAAACGAAACTTTGGACCACGTATAGTGTTATACAGTACTGTGCTTAAGGTGGAAAGGGGGGATTCCCCAAGCCAAATGACGTTATGATCTTTCGAGGAATTCGAGTATTTTTTTTTTCTTGCTCCCTTTCATCTATATTTCCAGTCATGCTAAAATTTTTTATTGCATTACCTCTTACATTATGACCAGAATCTCACTTGTATTCTTTGTTTCTTCACATTCCTGTTTACTTCCTCATCTCTTTAACATGAAATTTATATCTGCCTTTTCATGGTATTCTTAACGTTGTTCGTGAAATTTACGTGTCTTCTGCAGCTTTTTTTTTCTTTTTATTGACAAAGTTTCTCATTCACAAAATTAACGTTTTGAAATGCTGTATCTTAAATCTCAATTGCGTATTTCACTTAACCACCAAATTGGGTGTTAACGTCTGTTTATAAAGATGGTATAGATAGATTTGTAAAATTGTGTAATTGTCACATGTAATAACCAGCTTATCACTTTAAAATATTTTTATACACAGGAAGATAATGCTTTAATCAGCTTGTACAGTACATATATTTAGTCTCGCTTTGTATCCATAAACTAGTCACTGACCGCGGCAAAATTAAATTAAAATTAGATTAGTTAAAATGTAAGCATATTGCTTTGGGCAAATTTAATTTATTGCAGCAGCGTGTGTATAGTGTTATCAAATTGTCCCGTTGTGAGTTGTTCATTAGGCTTGTAGGAATTATACAGAACGTATCATGAACCTTAGCCCAGTATTTTCCAATTATTATCCCTGAAATGTCAGCGTACATGATAAAACATATTGTTATGGACATTAAATGATAAGAGTATGTTAAATATTTCTTGTGAGTGTGTAAGAGGCAGTGTACACACCGTGTAGGTTACAGACATGGAAGGTTCTGCACCAGAGTCGTGTATTGATTGCTGGGAAAGTACAGTTGTCGGGTACCATATTCCCACTAAATATAGCCATTTGTTTTTCTTTCATTAACTTGTAAAAACGTTAAATATTTTATTTTAAATTGCCTCTGGTGAACATCTGCTAGCTTGTGAAATATTTATATACGGCTGAAATGTAGGTAGTATAAAATAAATTACGGTATAAGGCAACTGTGTCCTTCCGTCCACTGACATCACCAGACATGCTCACTCACTTCCACTCTGTGAACGTATTAGCAGTGTCTCTCTCTCGTGTCATCCAGCTTCATTCATACTAGCTACCACTTCTTCTTAAGAGTGTCATTGTCAATAGCCTGGTGGCTCTCAGCACGTGTGGAACGGGCTCACCCCCCGTTGTGTATCGTGGGGGGTACCCAGATCCACACTGGAAGAGGCTCACAACAGATTGCCCGCCGTCTGTTAGGTTGATCAGCCCATAGACAAGCTCATCCTGCCTCAGTGTCGTTAGTGAAGCAGTATTATTTCCAGACATGGAACCAGAAAGGTTAATTCTCGCCATTATTTACTGACGGTTATTGGGAAAGCACGCATACCCTGTATGGCGTGTTCATGATATATGGGATAATAAGCCCATAGGTGAGTATCAAATAATTTTCAGTCATGTAGATTATCGTTGTTGAGTGTTAGTAAAGTTCATTCAGTCTTTGATTTTCTTTTGTGTTGTGATTTTCGTATTTCCTATGTTATCAGGGAAGAGATTGAATGTTATAAATTAATGGTACAGTAATGATTTTCGAAAGGAGCACCACTAAACTTCTAGTTTAAGGCATTTTCTTCACAGGACGTGTCTTATTTGGACGAATGTTCTTGAAGATTTGGGATCTAATATAAGAACTAAAATCAATGGGACAAAGAGAATGGCAAGTCCTGTATATGTGTTACGCAAAGTGACAGAAATTAGCATTGTCTGATTTTATTTGTAACAAACCACTGGCATTAGCTCAGCCTACTTGATCATACTGTTTACAATTCTTTGGTTGAAGCTTAAGTGAGAGAGTTATATAATGATTTTTCTTAAATTTGCCAAAGGTGCCGAGGCCACATGCTGCTTACTGCTTACTAAGTAATCCTTTGTTCCAGCACTGAATTTGTTCACTAACTTACAGGTACTACCATACTTTATAACATTAATGTTTTAAGAAAACACTACAGTACTGCTGTGTTGCAGAGTACAGAACAATGCAGTTACCAATATATACAACATTAAACAGTATATAACACTGGTGATTATTATGAAGTAAAGTGGTGATTTACTGTTTTTTTATCAGATTAGAGAAAACTTACTGTGAGCAACGTCAAGTTTCCTATTTTGTGAAATGATTTATCTCCAATACTTGACACGTGAACGTTGAGTCGCATACGCACTGACAAACACATTTTTGTCACTAAGTATATTACAACAGTCACTCCCACAAACAAAATCACCCCCCACATCACCTCAATACTCACCTCAACAATACTTATTCTACACAGCACAGCCATAGTTACCCACTACACCAGCACAAGTACAATATTAGAACAGCATCTGAAAGCAGTGCACTGTTCATTCATATAAGGAACAATAATCATCCCATAGATTGGGAAAACAGTTTAGAAGTGTATAAATCCATCATGTGTCACAGAAAGTCTTCTGGTTGAGGCAAGTTTGATTAGAGAATTGAATTCTATAAACCTTAGTGATGGTCAGTGCCTTACGTGTGTTATGTAAATAATTTGAGACTTCATTTAATTTTGTTTGGTTTTACAGTACATATGCCATACTGTACTGTATAGACATAAATTTATATAACTGTACTTTGTCATCACAATCATTAGACATGAAGTAAGATAAGACATGAATACTGTACTGTACCTTGGAAACTGTAATTATACTGTACAGGATATAAGATTCAGCATCACAGAAGTTTTGAAAAGGAAAGTTAATTTTCCCAATCCCATAAAATAATTAATACTAGGGTGTTCATGCTCTACTTTTCTTTATGTGTACTGTGCAAATACTATATAGAGATAGAATTACAGTACTAATGAAATGTGGACCAAGCTTTTGCAGTGATTCAATTTAATACAATATTAGAATTTTCAAATAGATTTTTGGCCATATTCTTTGTAAAAATAATTATTGCTTTAGTTCGTAACAGTCACTTATTATATGTGTATTTTTTTACTTATACTGTTGTGAGTGTTGTTAGCAGTACTGTTACTTTGGGTTAATGTTTGTAGCTCTTGATGCTGGCTTAGCAGTCTTAAGGATCTTCTATAATGTCTTTGTGTATTCATCTTTTGTCTTGGTCTATCTAAATTTCTGTCCGCTTCATGTACAGTAATACAGTACAGTATTTATTTCTTAGATACAATGCCTTTACAGCCAGTCTGGATATTGTAGGACCTTTAAACTGAGAAGTGTCATGTTTGTGTGCCCTTTAATTGATGATCAAAATTTCCCAGCCTGTTGTTACTGTAATTGACACGAGTCCACCATCTTTATTTTTATGAAGCTTGCTCAAATCTTTATTGAACACACGTATGTGTATACTTGTTAATATCTGCTTTATTTTATTTCAGGGACGATACTCGGGATCCCGTCTGGACCAGTGCACCTTTACACTCTACGGGGGCAACTGGAGGTTCACACTTAACGGTTTGCCGCCGTGGTACTGAGGTCAGCTCTTTGCCTCCATTCTGAGGCGCAACAGGCCGTAACGAAGGTAAATATAAAAGCTACATTGTATTATGTACCATCACCACACTGCACCATCACCTTCAGGGATAACCACACTATCCCACCAGTTAAGCTTCAGATCTGGATAGATAATTAAGTTTATTTTGAGTACTGTACTGTATACAGTGATAAGATTATGGTGTTGGTTCAGATTTGAAGTACATTTTGCTTGGCTTAATGTGTGCTGTATTGTTTTGGGAGAATTTTAACAACTTATATATAACTTTTATTTCAAACTGGTCATTTGTACATAATATCTGAAGAACATTTAACATGATATGTTTTGCAGTTTATTTATCATTTCAGCTGTTATCATCTTACTCGCTATGCTCTACACACACACACACACACACACACACACACACACACACACACACACACACACTTTATCACATGGAATTACAGTATGTGCTGTAATGGATCATATGATTGCTGGCATCCTGCTAGGGGATGGTGTTACCCTCCAGATGTTGAATGCTAAGAATCAGTTGATGAACACATGGTTCACCTGTCCAGTACCCCAGCAAGAAATATTTGCATCATTTAAAGACAAAAATCCTGTGTAATCACTTTATTCCTGGTACCTGTAGTCTCTTATGCACTCTCCTACTCCATCCTGATCCATTCTCATACACTAACTTATCTTTCAGAAGCTTTTCATACAGTATAAGATATAAATTTTCTCCGTTTGAATTTTGACAACTACAGGTATTAGGTAACATGCATATTCTCATTACTCCTCTGAAAATATTAAACTCATAGTAAATTGGCTAAGGTTATGAAACAAAAATCACACTTTTTCCTGGATTTTACAGTAGAGTATTACCTGAGTTGTGAGGTTGTTTGTGTACCATAACTATCAATAATGTGAACGATTTTCATTAATACTGTACAGTAAGTCCTCGCTTAACGTCGTCGTTCCGTTCCTGAAAACGGTGACGTTAATGGAATCAATTTTCCCCATAAGAAATAGATAAAATACGGTAGTTACGTTCCCCAGCCTCCCTTTGCCCCATAAAATACATTATATATACATAAATTCAATGGAATTTTTATAGAAAATAGTGTATATTATACATCCCCAAAGGATAAATAAACTAAATCTTCTGTTTTGTCCTCAATGATGGGCAGAGGTGGAGTGAGTGTGTGGTGGCTAGTTAAGAGGAGGAGGAGGAGGAGAGTGGCTCCTCCCCCTGCTCTGACTGGGTGAGAGAGGGTGATGTGCCGTACAAAGTAGTCCGTGATGACGTTATACCGAATTGGCGAGACGTTGTCCGAATCATTGGTATCTAAAGAGTAGCGACGTTATAACGAAACAAAGTTGTCGTCGGCAATGTTAAACGAGGACTTACTGTACACATACAGACTCTACATGTGAAGTGCATCACACGGTGAAGCCAAAGTTCAGGTGAAAGGATGGTAAAATATTCGGAGAACCAGCCAGGTTAGGGAGAGAAGAGAGGAGCCACTAACACAGCTGCCTTTCCTGGTAACATTAAAGTACGCTCCTCATTTAGCTGTGCACCTCTGCCCAAAAGAGGGGGGGTCATCTACAACCTGCATAGCTACCTCAAGTATCATCCTTGCCAACAGTAGAAGGTCCTTATGTAACCTCAGGCAAGGGGAGCTGTGGAGGCAGAGGCATTTGTATCATTTTGTAGTACAGTACTATACTGCATTGTACTGTATATACTGTATACAGTATGGTATTCAACAGCCTCCTCAATGAGGCCAGTCCTGAAGATGCAGGTTTCCTGGGGGTCTTTTTTTGGTAATTTTACAAGTATTAATGTTACACGTAAGTTCGTTGAAACTAGTAAAACAGAATATAATGACCACATTAAAATACAAAAATATAAATGATATAAGCCAACCTGTTAACATATTCATGGCGGAGGTGTAGCTCATGAAACAACGTTCATTTCATAATGTCAGTAATGCTTGGTATGCTTATGCACACATATTGGCCAACCCTGACTCACTTCCATTCTCCCTAATTATGAAATTGGTAGTACAATGCATCCTTGAAAATTCGAATTGCATGGGTCAATGAAGTATATACGAATTTTAGAAAAATTCACATTTTAGATGTATGGAAGCGCCCGAGCAAATTGTTGTATCAAAACATGCTACAAAAATTATTTACACATCTAAAAACTGTCAATAAGCAATAGGTATGATAAATTAAAAGTATTACTGTATTTATATTCAACAACATTTATTCTAATATATTTAGAACATTATAGCTACAGTGGTCTAATCCTGCCAGTCTCCAGTAGTCTCCAAATACTGTACTGTACTGTACAACACTCCGTCTCCATTCACTTTCACTGTACTGGACACAATGCCTGACCTAGCATATCTTGGAACCCGGATGCGCTTGTTGTGCTCAGCATTATGATCACATTTGAAAGCTTGAATTATTATGCCAATATTTTCAAACTCTTAACCAAAAATTTTGGCACTTATTTTTAAATCAGATGCTATTCAAATTTTAGATGTATCCAACTTTTTGATCCAAGCTGAATCTGAATTATCCAAAGTTTGAGATTATTAAAAACGGATTTATTGATGTTTATGAAGGTGAAAATTATGGAGACATTGGTTAATTTAGTAAAAGAGTGTTACTAATGTTTATATTTCTCCTCAGGCTGATACACATTACCGTGGAGGTTACAAGAACCACAAGAGAACCGCTGGTAAAATCTGCTGTATAGAACTTTAAAGAATCCACAAAATTTTGTTGAAACCTACAATCATGAAGCTGGAATGCAACTTCTTTGCGGGATCAGCTCGCATCTTGAATGAGGAGACTGTCATGGATGTTGTGAAGGACCTAGCCCAAGATCTAGTAAGTGACTTTCCTCTCTTCTCTTGTGCTATCTATATCTGTTTTCCCTGTGTTAGCTTGTCTGCTAGAAGTAAACAAAAAAAAAGGGCTGTACTCCTAGCATCACAGTCATTGTTGTTAGGCTTGGCAAATGTTGGCATTTATTAATTAGGCTATACAGTTGTACCCCACTTAACGCGGTCAATTGAACCCAGAGGGTCCCGCGTTAAGTGAACAACAGAACATATGGGATTAATTCCAATAGAAACCGGCCCGACCCCCAAACTCCACTTTTTGAAGGCACATACCTATGTTGTAGTAAAAATAACATCTTAATTTTATGATGGTACATGCACACAATTAATACTTAAGAGAAATAGAGAAATACAGTCGCCAAGTTAATGTCCATTCAAATAATGGACTCAACTCCCTCCCCCTCTCACACTACACAGCCGGCTAACAGATGGTCGGTCGGTCCCTCCCTCCCCCCCCCACCCCCCACCAACCGTCCCAAGGAGATGTGTGGGATAACCTCAAACTAAAGTTAGGAAAATATAATTGACATTGCTGGATTCCTTGTAAGACCAGGAATATTTTGAATATAAATGTCATATATTTTGCACAAAAGATAACATAGTTACCTAGAGAAAAAATTTTATCTAAAAATTGTAAGTTTAAAGCAAAATATATGATGTTTATATTCAAAATGATCACCAAATTATAAGAATTCCAGCAATGTAAATTATATTCTGACCGGGTAATTTGTATGAATTTTATGAGCTAAAACAAATATCTTCAGTTAATAAAAAAAAAAATAATCTTCACGACACTATCTGTCAATCAAAGTACCCCACCTTGCCTCCCCCCCTCTTCCAACCGCGCGGTCAGTCCCAACCCTCCCCCCCACCCCCCACCAATCCTCCCTTCCAGAGTTTTTAACATTTAGTATTAAATAATACCTCAGATTAAAGTTAGGATAATATAATTGACATTGCTGGATTCCTTGTAAGACCAGGAATATTTTGAATATAAATGTCATATATTTTGCACAAAAGATACCATAGTTACCTAGAGAAAAATTTTTATCTAAAAATTGTAAGTTTAAAGCAAAATATATGATGTTTATATTCAAAATGATCACCAAATTATAAGAATTCCAGCAATGTAAATTATATTCTGACCGGGTAATTTGTATGAATTTTATGAGCTAAAACAAATATCTTCAGTTAATAAAAAAAAATAATAATTCTTCACAGGGTAACAGATGGTCGGTTGGTCCCTCCCTCCCCCCCACCCCCCACCAACCGTCCCAAGGAGATGTGTGGGATAACCACTAAATTTTAATAAATAATACCTCAAACTAAAGTTAGGATAATATAATTGACATTGCTGGATTCCTTGTAAGACCAGGAATATTTTGAATATAAATGTCATATATTTTGCACAAAAGATACCATAGTTACCTAGAGAAAAATTTTTATCTAAAAATTGTAAGTTTAAAGCAAAATATATGATGTTTATATTCAAAATGATCACCAAATTATAAGAATTCCAGCAATGTAAATTATATTCTGGCCTGGTAATTTGTATGAATTTTATGAGCTAAAACAGGCAGTCAGGCAGGGTGGCGGGTGGGGCAAATCTAAAAATAGCGTCTCGGACACTCACCGCGTATATGTGGAAAAAATCCGCGTTAAGTGAAAGTTCAGCTTTGGCAAGGCACCGCGTATATGCGAAAACGCGTTAAGTGAAACCGCGTTAGGCGGGGTAAAACTGTACTGTATATATTTCGGTAATGTATATTAATATGGTTACCATGCTTGATGTTGATGAATTATTAATGACACTAAGTCACCTCTTACTGTGACTTGTTTTAGAGAAAACATTGGTCGTGTAAGCTTTATGTACATCCAAGGATCTACACCAGTGCTCACTAGACATGTGTGTTTAATTATCTAACGTACTTGTGACTGGGACTCGATATTATAATTAGTCTAACTCCATTGCCCATAATTGTGGGGTTGAGTTCAAGTAACTTTTATTCCGGATTTCCCGGGTCTGCACGCTGAAAACTTTAAAAAGATTTCATTACATGAGTGACTGAGCTGCAGGTTCAGTTATAATATAATACTGTATGTGATTTCATGCTCATTCCATCATTTATATGGTGTATTTGTATACAGGGGCAAGATGAACCGTTCTATATTTTAAATGTTGGAGACATTGTGCAGAAGATCAAGATTTGGAGATTGAAGATGCCACGTGTCAAGCCCTTCTACGGTGAGTACAATTGTATGGATTTATTTTATGACTCGGTGGCGAATTATTTACCATGCACGTGAAGCAGTCCTTCGGTGGTCAGTAGTGAATGAATAACACTGTCAGGTGCACCGATGGGTAGCATCTTGCTAGGGGGAATGGGGTAACCCAGCTATCTTGCACTTTAATGGGAAAGGCTTAAGAGAGTTCAAACAAATAGTGAAATCTTAAAAAATAAAACTCCTTTCACTTATTATTTTTCTACAGTCCATAAGTTCTTTTCCATTATAATGGGAACTTGTACTGTAGTTGTTTTTAATAGGGCGTAATGTATGGAATTTGTTTTGTGATTATTTATTTTATAGGTCTGTTCTTGTCTATGAAGCCTTATCCATCACAACCCTTACTGAATTGATAGTAAGACACTCCATTCCTTGCATCTTAAAATTAGAATTAACTGGCCTGGCCATTGGTTCACTTGTTTAAAAGAAAATAAGTTTAAGATTCTTTAAGCTTTGTATTGCACTTACCCATTACTAGTTTTTAATGAATGTGAAACTAAGGTCATAGTAATGTAATCAACATTTCTGGCTTCAACAGCTGTCAAGTGCAATGATGATCCGACTGTCTTGGAGATTCTAGCAGCCTTAGGAACAGGATTTGATTGTGCATCAAAGGTATGTATACTGTAACACTTTTCTGATAAGGTACAGTACAGTACTGTATGCGTAAAAGATGAACCATGAGTGCCACTCTTTACTGTTTAGCAACAAATTCATTCGGAGACTTATTTTTATAACCTAGTTCAGGATTATGGAGAAATATTGTTTGGTAAAATGATTATATATTTCTTCCCTTAAACAAAGTTGACATATAATTTTGTTATGTTCAACCCCTGTTTGTTAATTAGGCGGAGATGCAGAAGGTGCTACAGATGGGAGTAGATCCTTCACGTATCATCTATGCACACCCTTGTAAGCCTGCATCCCACTTGCGTCAAGCAGCAAAGTTCAACATCCCGCTAATGACCTTTGACAATGAGACAGAACTTCTTAAAGTGAAGACTTACTACCCTGAAGCTCAGTGAGTACTTGAATTATATTATGATTTTGTGAATTACTATACCCTTTTATGCTAAGCTGGCCCATAAACCCCACCCCTCGTCTATAGTTACAAACAGCTGATTGGTTCCCCTGTGCGTTTTACCTCCTCTCCAGATTGCGCGTGTATAAGCGTGTATTTATATTGGCCCTTTATGATAGATATTTAACGTTTTTTAACATCCTCTCTGAAGTGCTAATGCCTTGAAATCATTTGAACTTTGATAGGTCAGATATTTGCACTATTTTATATAGTGACAGGTCTGCTTACCAACTGTGTACACATTTAGTTTTAATTTTCTATTAACCAATCAGCTATTAGTATATAAGAGGGGCGTGGCTTATGGGCCAGGTTAGCGTGGAAATCCTATAGTTAGGTGCATGGATAAAAAAGGTTTGAGATGGTACAGCATGCCCTTCGAATTCGCGGGGATTGGGTTCTCAAATGGCAGCAAATGGCCAAATCTGCGAATAACATTTGCTGACGGGGAGGGGGCGTAGATTTTTACTTGTGTGCAAAGACATGTACAGGGTATACTATATTCACCTTTGTGTTTGCCCTTAGGACAATTATTTCTTTTACCTGTATTGTTTGTGTATGTAAACACACACACAAACATGCTACATCCTTGACCACCGAAGGGTCAAGACGTACCTGGCGCTCCTCTCGGAGCAGCCAGCTCAACTGTTAAGTTGGCCCATACCAACCCCTTCCCCTGAACCCTCCTCCCCACCGGAATATCAACAAGTTCTCGCCAGAAGTTACAATTTCATTTAGGAAAGGAATGGAACCAGTGTTAAACAGAGGTGAACAGTGCTTAAGTCAGTGAGAACAACTCAACAGTAACAGTCGTACCCAAGTTAACCTTCACACAATGAGGTCCCAGGTACCCAGTGATAACGGCCCGTGAGACCCAACAACAACCAGCGATGTGTTAATCCGTCTACGATAGGAAGGCCTGGGACCAAACCTCACTCGTATAACACCATCTGTGAAGGAATTACTACACCACGTGAGACCCCCTCATAACACCATCTGTGAGGGAATTACTACACCACGTCAGGTCCCTCATAACACCATCTGTGAGGGAATTACTACACCACGTGAGGACCCTCATAACACCATCTGTGAGGTAATTACACCACGTGAGGTCCCCCATAACACCATCTGTGAGGGAATTACTACACCACATCAGGTCCCTCATAACACCATCTGAGGGAACTACTACATCACGTGAGGTCCCTCCTAACACCATCTGGGAGGGAGTTACTACACTACGTGTTTGCTGTTCAACACGTACAATCTTACATTAATCTCTATGTTCACTGTATGTTCCTTTACCTTTCTCTAATGAAGGCTTTTGTTAAACCACCAATGTATGTAATAAGTCATTTATGTCCAATGTATATTTTCAGCCTTCGGGCTGTGGAACTTTTTCAATAAACCATTAATTATTATTATTATTACTCACTATAAGAGCATCCCATTCCCAACCATTTTAAAAATTATCAACAATTTGTAACTAACCAGTGTATTCACTCCCAGTCAATCTTACTTTTTTGCACTGTCACTTGAAATGCCCTGTAGTATAACCTTCCCCCCACTTAGTTATTATATATCATATTTGTCAATCAAGTGACCCATTCCCCAATTATGTAACTGTATATTTTCAGCCTTCCGGCTGCCATGCTCTTTCAATAAACCGTTTATTATTATTATTATTAAAATACATACAAATAAATGAAAATGGGGAAATCCTCTCACAAATAATAAGAAACTCGACAACAAAATTTAATGTAGAAAAATGCGAGTCTATCCTCAATTCAATTCCGTGCTTTGTTATTAAAGTTAAGTTGGTGGAGTTGCCATACGCCGCCAGCACCAGCTGGGTTGACACATAGATCAAACTTACAGAATTTCTTTTGTAGCCATCTAGCCAACCCAACATGAAGGATGTCGGTAATTATGGTGTAATACTGTATACTCTTTCACAATATGTATGTAGGATGGTGTGTACATGTAAATGAGTAAAAATAAATGAAGGTTACATATATCTACCCAAAAAAAAAATTATGAGTTGAAAAAGCATAACTACATTGACATGATAAGCACTCTTCCATCGGTAAACACTGCCTCATGCCTCATGCTGCACACACACACATGTAACTGAGTTCACTGAATTGTAGTGGTGGTTTAGGTTCTTGTATGTTTAAATTCTTGAGTTTTATTGTATTTTAGGTATTACAAAGTTGATAACTTCTGGACCTTAGTAAAATGGTAAAGCATATTTTTTATTTATACTGACCCATTTCAGGCTCCAGTCATGGGTATGGAGTTTTCAACCTGCAGACCTTCTGTCTGTTGAGTTGTGTAAACCAGACCATTATAAAATAGGATTACAGAAACTTCTATTTATGCTAATTTATATTGAGTACAACAGTCGGCCCTAAACATACGCGGGGTTTAGGTAACAGAGATACCTGTGAATGTTAAGAATCCGCATATTTTTGCTGCCCCCCCCCCCCATTTCCTTATTTACCGTATATACCTGTGTGTAGTTCGAGTTTTTAAGAACAAATTTTTTGGCAAAAATTGGGGGTCGACCTCTAACAGGTAATAGTTTCGTTAGGTTGAAAAATATTACCAGTAAACAATGGAAATGACGCGCCACCAGCTGTGAGTGTCGGTACAGTTGCCAGGGCAGATCTCTTGTGTCATCATAGCAAGCCCAAATTAGCCAAATGCATGGTATGGTAGCACAGGACGATGTAAAACATAAAGTATTCATTTTTTAAAGTTTATTTATACAGTAGATGCATAAATTTTTTTTCATTACATTTGAAACATCAATCATTGTTAATTAAATTTGAAACAAAAGAAAACTACTATACCGTATTTCTAAATACCGGGTATTTTCATTAAAATATTACATCACAAGTATATTTTACCTTAACTGTGACTGAATGAATATATTCTCAGAAATAAATATGGAAATGTAATATTTTTGCTGAAATGACGTACGTATTACTGTGGAAAGTGGGATAAAATCATGACGAAAACAATGACTTTCGCTTTCTTTCGTTGTTCAAAAGATTTTACCGTAATCGCTTTTCGAATGGTTTTCAGTTAAAAAACTGTTGTATTACAATAATATTCTATCCTAATTCACTTGAATAAATACTACGATACTATATTTCTGAATATTTTCATTAAAATCCATCAAAATCATTTTCCTTGTCATCGTCTTCAGCACCAAACAGCTCCTCCCAGTCTTCTCCTTGAACAGGGCTAGAGGGTACGTGTTTTTCGAATCGTTTTCAGTTAAAAAACTGTTACATCACACGTATATTTTACCTAAGCTGCGCCTGAATGAATATATTCTCAGAAATATATAATAGTTTTGCTGAAACGTGATGTATTTCAATGTAAAATTGGATAAAATACATGACGAAAACAAAAGACTTTATCTAACCTTCCGATGTTCAAGAGATGTTACTCGTTTTTTTTAATAGTTTTCGGTTAAAATACTGTTATATTACAATGATATTCTATTCATACTGTACTTGATATAATACATTCACGGAAATGTAATATTTTTGCTGAAATGACGTACGTATTACAGTGGAAAGTGGGATAAAATCGTGACGAAAACAATGACTTAAGCTTTCTTTCGTTCAAAAGATGTTACCGTAATCGCTTTTCGAATGGTTTTCAGTTAAAAAACTGTTGCATCACAAGTGAATTAGGATAGAATATTATTGTAATACAACAGTTTTTTAACTGAAAACCATTCGAAAAGCGATTACGGTAACATCTTTTGAACGAAAGAAAGCAAAAGTCATTGCTTTCGTCACTTTCCACTGTAATACGTAGGTCATTTCAGCAAAATTATTACATTTCCATATTCTCAGAAATAAATAGTAGTTTTGCTGAAATGTAATGTATTTCAATGTAAATTAGGATAAACTACATGAAAACAAAAGACTTTACCTAACCTTCCGATGTTCAAGATATGTTACTCGTTCTTTTAATAGTTTTCGGTTAAAATACTGTTATATTAGTGATATTCTATTCATACTGTGCTTGATATAATACATTCACGAAAATTTAATATTTTTGCAACTACAATGCTGATGTCAACACAAGCGTGGTTTCAGCGAGACTGACTGACTGAGGGAACGCGGGGTGGCACGGGCGATGTGTGTGTGTGTGGTGTCTCGCGCGATTTGAATAATGTATATTACTTTGAATGTATATTCCTCCAGCTGCAATCCGTGTAAGTTAAACCCGTGTATGTTAAGGGCCGACTGTTTTATATATGTTTTATAGATTAAAAAAATATATTTCTGGACACAGGCTTGTTCTGCGTTTCCGCTATGATGCAAATGATGCACAGTGCCCCCTGGGAATCAAGTTTGGGGTGCTTCCACAAGATGCTGGACCCCTCCTGGCCACAGCTCGATCATTGGACCTCAACATTGTGGGAGTTTCTTTCCATGTTGGCTCTGGTTGTCGTGAACCTGCTGTCTACTATCGTGCTATTGCAGCTGCTAAACAGGTGAGAATACTGTATTTCCTTTCTCACCCATTTTCCTACTACAATACTTAACAAAATAGCTGAGATTGACCCCTACGCCCTGGGTGAAATTCCGGAACTTTCATCTAGGGCGCCCCTGTTGACGTTCCGGAACATGTGCCTTTTCGCGCCGTTGTTTGAATGCCCCACGTGGTTATTTCGTTCCAGCATGACTATTTGGTGGTCACGCCACATGCAGGGTAGTGTGGGTGGGCTCAGTGCAGTTATTACGCATTAGCATGTTGCCATGGAGAGTTGTCCCTCAACCTCTCGTGGTAAAAGTAGTGTTGTAGTGTAGTATTACTGGAAAATAATGCTATGATTATGTTATAAATGTATTTATTTGTGAAATTATTATTCCGATAATTATTTATATGCATTACTTGCTCTCTCAAACACAAAGACAGCCTTTTATGGAAGGCCTAATTTTGTTCTTTCATTCAAAATATAAAATTAGTTCCTTGCTATATGATTGGCGAATAACAGTATGCCTCATGAGCCTTTATCAAAAACCTTCATTCATGTTGTCATTTTGTTTCGCACAAGAATTGTAAAGATGCTATTTTTACCGAGTGTACATAGTGTGGTACTGTAGTTAAAATGATAAGATTGCCAACTTATTAGTAGATAATTAAGGAGTGATACAATACAACTACAGGAGATAAAAATCTATTAAAGCCCTTAGTATCCTCACCTCCAACTGAGAACTACAGTCTTGCTGCATTCCATGGAAGGGTCATGGTCAACAATGAAATCATTCACCATCTTTACTTGACAAAATGGTTCACCCAAATTTTCCAAGCTCTAGCCTTCTTGTTGTAATTCCATAATGTCTTCTTCTTCATTTTCCTCGGTACGTTATACTAACTCTTCCAAATCTTCTTCTGTAAGTTCCTCTCCGTGCCCATCAATCAGCTCTTGCATGTCTTCAGCGGCCATGTCCACAAACCCCTCTCCACCCAATTGACGTGCAAGATTTACTCTGTCATTCACATCCTTTACTATGGACAGAAATCCCTGAAAATTATTCACACACTCGGGCCATAAGGTGCGCTAACAAGCATTCACTGTCTCTGGTTTGAGTTCAATGAATGCTTCATTGATGTTGGTAATGCAGTCCACAATGCTGTACTTCTTCCAACACTTACTAACATCAAGGTCTTCATCCATGGCACTACAGATACAACCAAAAGTGCGGTGTGTATAATATGCCTTGAAGATGCGTACTACACCCTGATCGAGAGGCTGGATAAGAGTAGTGGTGTTAGGGGGTGGGAACACCACCTCTACACCTGGAGGGCTAAACTGTAAACTTTATGGGTGGCCTGGTGTTTTGTCTATGAATAATAACACCTTGAATTCCATCTTCTTGGAAGCAAGGTAATTTTCCACTTCTGGGATGAAGCATTTATGGAACCAGTCCAGGAATACTTGCTCAGTTACCCTTGCCTTTTTCTTGGACTGCCAAAACCCAGGCTAAAAGTTCTTGTTTATGCCCTTTAAAGCCCTAGGGTTTTGCAGAGCAGTAAAGTGTCACTCTGTCCTTGGCTGGCTTAAACCCAGAGGGATGCCTCTCCTGCTTGTTTGTGTATGTTATACCAGGCATTTTCTTCCAATATAAACCAAATTTATCAGCATTAAACACTTGCTCTGGTATATAGCCTTTCTCTTTTATTATTTTCTTTATCTTGGCAGGAAATACACTTGCGACTGTGTGGTCAGCTGATGCGACCTCCCCAGTCAGCTTCATATTATGGATCAAGAATCTTTTCTTAAAATTCTTGAACCAACCTTCTCTGGCAGTAAAAGTTGGTTCAGTCACTGCACCACCCTTCACCACCAGTTGACTCATAAAAATGAGCATAAAGACTTTTAGCCTTTTCACGAATCACATTGCTGGCGATCGGAACATTTTTGTGGTGCTGGTCCTCAATCCAAATGTTCAGTACTTTCTCAGTTTTACTATGTTTTTGTCACGAACAACCTGCGCCACTTGAGCAATCGCTTCAACAGAATCACGAATTGCTTGTTCATTCTTTCTTATGTGCTGCACTGTTGATTCGTTCACACCAAACAGCCGACCAACCACGGCAGCACTCATCCCCTTTTAACTTGTCTAATAATTAAATTTTCTTTGCCAGGGCCATCACTGACTTTTGCCTTTTATGTTTCATTCCACTAGTATCACTAGCACTGACACTTGGCAGTCTTTTCGGGGCAATTTTCACAAAGAAACACTTAAGTTTTCAGAGTATGACACGGGATGCTAGGTCACGGGTACTGGGTGAGGGCAAACAGAGCGAGATGAGACTCCGCTGCCACATGGGGTGACTCGTTGTGCTGCGGGAGAAGGCTCACATGCTAGCCACCCGAGCCACCAGCTGCTTACAGCGAATCGTCGAAATCGTTAATCATAAACCCGCGAATCGGAAGGGGATAGTGTAATGCTGTGCAAGTTCTTAACCAAAGCATGGTGCACAATATGTACCTGACCACTGGAATTGTCTTAGTAAACAAGATCACCAGAACTAATTATACAAGACATACCTGTAATAACATTAATAATGAATTTTCTTCTTTATCTTTCTGTTAATGATTCTATATTTCATCAAATCTTATTCACTATATTTTGTTTCAGTTGTTTGATGAGGCTGAGGCTCTAGGATTTACCCCAAATCTGTTAGACATCGGTGGAGGTTTCCCTGGCTGTCGCAACTCTCCCCTGGATGAAGTGGCTGACCATGTTAACAAGGCACTGGATGAGTTTTTCCCTGAAGATACTGGAGTTAAGGTGAGGAATGACACATTAGAAATGACCAATTAGCTTGGTAGACAATTGTGTTTGTTGTACGTACAGCAATGACACATTAGAAATGACCAATTGGCTTGGTAGACAATTGTGTTTGTTGTACGTACAGCAATGACACATTAGAAATGACCAATTGGCTTGGTAGATAGTTGTGTTGGTTGTACGTACATCGGAACTGAGCTCAAGTTATTTACCTTCACGTGTTTAATTTCTACATCAGTAAGAATACCTCAGAATAGTTGGTTGTTTTTTTTTTTCACTTTTGAAATGTAAAGCATTTTTAGGTTAAATTATTACCTGTACATTCATGGATATGATGGTTGGGTGTTTGCCCATTGTCTCTGGATTCATATCTTCATTGAGGAGGCAATATTTCATAGAGACCCAGTGTGAGTGTACAGTGATATCCCTGTTAGCCTGCATCAGAAACAAAATACGATCTCTCAGAATTTTGTTCCCATGGCCAGAATAGAGATATTTTCCCCAGAATTTCTTGAAATGTCAAGAAAAAATTCTGTTTATGGGAGAGTTCTGGGGATCAAAGAGTCTGGCCAACTGAGATTACTGCAACGTGTTGTAAAAACTCATGTGACTCACAAATATCCAAACCATAGAGGAAAATACAACTATCTCAGTGTGACTTATATGTGATGCCAGGTCCACGACACAGATGCCTATGATGTACAGTATACTAGATAAATAGATATGCAATAAAAATTTTATACAAATTCACATTGATTTAGATTGTGCATAGACAATGCAGAAATACAGTACAAACAATGCACAGTATTAAGGATAGTGCAGGTATACAAACAATGTCCTGAGTACAGTAATATCTCCGTTAGCCGGAATCTCTCAAACCCGGAAATCTCGTATAGCCGGAATTTAAATTTGCTCGGAAAATCATTCCCAAAGCTGGAATTTTCCCCAAATGTCAGGCTTTCGGAACAAATTTTCCGAGATTGAAAATCGAGAGAATTTTCTGAAATGTCTTGAATAAAGATAAAAATTTAAATATTTTTTTTTGGGGGGGGGCCTGACCTGACTCCAGAGGATGTGGGGTGGGGGGATTAGTGGTCTCATATAACTGACCTGATGGAATGTCAGGTCACCATTTCTTGGGTGGGGGATTAGTGGGTCTCATGACCTGAAGATGTCCTGAATAAACACTAAAGCTAAAGTATTTTTGGGGAGATTGTGATAAGTACAAGTATAAATAGCAAAGTTGTATCCCTTCAACATTATATTACATAACATTAAAATATGGAGTGAGAAGGTAGAAAGGTGTGGGTGATTAGAGAGATGGAGTGGAAAGGAGTGATAACATGCACCAGTGTTGCCAAGCGATAAGCTCCTCAACAGCTGATCCTTTAATTCGCCTCTGTGCAGTCACACAACAAGACCCTCACTGGATGCGTGTTATCTTAATTCCCATGTGTGTGTGTGTGTGTGTGTTTAGAGCTTGCCAAGCACATTATAGGATTTGACTAAGTTGTTGAAGAGTGTGTTCAAGAGTCAAGTGGTGAGGTGACATGCCAAGACACTTACACAGCACACACATTAACAGCACTAATAAACCATTGTGTTTATAAGAGTTTACATTATAATTGATATTTTAAAATTAATTGATACATGATGGCTCGACTGGGCTGCTTTCGCACTTAGACAACTGGTCAATGAATAAACCAGGGCATATGGAGACGCATTATACACTAGTGATGTCAAAGCTTCGAAACTGCAACCAAAACATAATTATCACAACCTGTATTCAAATATACTAAGATAATTACTAAAATTATTATGTCTAATGCAAACTAAGGGATGTTTATACTGTACTCAAATTAATTGCTATCTTACAAGAATTCCAACAATGCAAGTTATATTCTCCCAAGTCAAGTCAGTGACATTTTATAAACGAAAAACTTAAGCTCCCTGCCTTTCATAATCCCTGAGTATGCATTAATTTCCCCTCCTGGCTGTCAACACCCCCACCTCTGCCCCTCCTCCCAGCCAGCAGTGGGGGAGTAGATGACGTTGATAACGATTAATAGGATGAATTTTGTTTTAGGCTTAAAGTTTTCTTGTATAAAATGTCACAGACCTGACTTAAGATAATATAACTTGCATTGCTGGAGTCCTTGCAAGATAGTGATTAATTTGACTAAAAACATCTCCTAATTTGCACAAGAGATAAAAGTTTTAGTCCTTTAACTTAGTACAAAATGAGTACAGTACTATGCTACTCAAAATTATAGCTAGCTTTATCATGGAGAAAACAGGTCAGGATAATATGGTATCAAATGTCACAGAGTATTTCAAATAAATTCTTCTACAGTACCAGTACCCTTCACATACAGTAAAATACTTATTGTTACCTTCTAATTCAGTTTGTCATATTGGAAACGTCTCATAGAGGCTCATTATGGTATCAAATTCATCTCTTTAACACAAATACAGTAAAGATTATAACGAGTGTTGTGAGCGAGGGAGGAAGAGGGAGAAGGGTCCATTGGGGGGTAAATGTGACCGAGCCACCCCCTCCTCCCCCAAAGGGCCGCCTCTCTGTTTGTCTACTGTACTGACTCATTCATGGTACAATATTGTTTACATATTTGTTTTTCATTAATTAGTAAAGATACGTTACTGTAATAATCTGTGCGTATTAATACCTGTAGTACCCTTCATATACAATACAGTACAGTACTATGTATATACCTCTTAGGTAAAATATGTCATTCAAGACTCCTTCAGGTCATAAGACCCACTAATCCCCTACCCAACAATGGGTGACCTGACATTGCTTCAAGTCAGGTTAGTAACATGACCCAATAATCTCCCACCCAACCTTCATCACAAGTGTTAAGACGTGATTAGTTATGTATTACAGTCAATTGAGTGAAGTGTCTGCCTATTGTAGGCTAAAGATGACAGGATCTGCTTGAGTATCATATATACAGTACACAAGAACACTTGCCAACATTGCGACTAACGAGCCGATCAGTGGCGAAGAGGATAAAAGTAACACGGCTCTATTCACGCCTGTATCATATATTGTAGAGCTGGGGTTTTTTTAACCAAACTTTTTGATGGTATTCAGGATTACTTTGATAAAAAAAAGTGGTCTGTCTAACGAAACTAGAACTGATTTTACTGACTCCGGTATCAACATATCCTACGTTATTTTTTTTATGGAATTCCCAAATTCCTATCACAATATCATATAGAAATATTTTGTTTAAAGATATCTTATTAAGGATCATTATGGTATTAATTTCATCTCCTTATCACAATTAGCCACGCTTGAGTGGGGGCTGATCACCCGACCCTATCCCCGAAAAAGGTTTGCTTCCGTCAACACCCACACCCCTACATCACACGCATACACCTCTACATCACACACAAACACACCCTCCAACGACCACCACACACAAATACCAACACCACTCACACACACACCCTACAAGGGAATTAAGACACATCTGTGTGTGTGTAACTGCATGGTAGCGAGTTAAATATCAGCAGTTGGGCACTTGTCAACACTCATTTCCACTCCCTCTCTCTAATTACCCACAATTTTCTGCTTTCTCACTCCATATTTTAAAATGTTATGTAATGTACTGTTGAAGGGATACAACTTTGTTAATTTATACTTATATCTGTACTTACCACAATCTCCCTAATAATACTTCAGGTTTCGTGTTTATTCAAGACATCTTCAGGTCATGAGACCCTCTAATCCTCCACCCAAGAAAGGGTGACCTGAAGTTCCATCAGGTCAGTAATATGAGACCACTAATCCCCTATCCTACCTCCTCCTGACAATGCATCAGGTCTGGTCAGTTACACGAGACCAACTAATCCCCCCACAGCTCCATGGGAGTGGAAAATTACAGTCTTTGCTGTAACACAGCTTCATTCATGCCCATGTCCTATAGATTTTTAATCTTTAAATATATTTATTTAAGCAAACTTTTAGATAAACTATTCTGGAATATTATAGTAAAGAAATGAAGTTTCTAACTTAATTAGAACTGTATTTATGGATTCCAGTAGTTTAGACTCAAAGAAAACATCTCCAGCACCCAGAAACATTCTGGGGCTAGTGTGCATCTGTGCAAGAGGTCTCGTTTAGACACTCGGAAACTTTTCCCAGTAACTTTTCCCAATTGTTCCGGCTAACGGGGATATCACTGTATAGGTGACAGTGTTAGGGTGCACCCACTTGTGTATCTCACCCGATCCATCACAAAGTAGCTGTTTATAAAAACAAGAGTACTGTACAGTTAAGTTCTCGCTTAATGTCGGGGTTACGTTCCTCAAAATGCGACATCATACGAAACAACGTTAATCGGATCAATTTTCCCCATAAGAAATAGATAAAATACAGGGGTTACGTTCCCGAGCCTCCCTTTGCCCCTTAAAATACATTACATATACATACTGTAAATTCAAAGCTCTTTATGTGATGCCTGGTGAGGTGCTTGTATGCATTACTATAAAGTCACAGTCATTGAGATTTATAAGAGAAAAAGTTAAAACTCCTCTACATGACAGAGAAATAAATACCATTAGGTAACCTTGGTTGGCCAGCAGGCTGGGCCAGCAAGATTGAAGAGTTATTAAGGCTTAAAGTTTTTATTTTATAAAATGTCACAGACTAAAGTTAACAGAATATAAATTGCATTGTTGGAATCCTTGCAAGACAGCGAATATGAATATAGACGTCATATATTTTGCACAAGGAATAAAAATTTTAGTCCCTTAAGTACTGTACATATAAGTGCTGTACAGGTTTTTCAACTTATTTTTAGGTACATATAATAACTTTCTTCATTTATTTTTACTCATTTACATGCACACACTAATCCTAAATACATATTGTGAAAAAGGTAAATAAAATAATTGTCCTAAGAGAGAGGGTGATGCACCGTAAAAAGTAGTCCGTGACGACGCAAACAAGGTTGTACTGAGTCACCGGGACGTTAAACGAATTTTGGGTCTCTAAAGTTTAGCAACTTAGTACTGTACCGAAACACCGTTAAGCGAGGACTTACTTTACCATACAATTAGTGCTATTATACCTGGTTTATATATATATATATATATATATATATATATATATATATATATATATATATATATATATATATATATATATATATATATATATATATATATATATATATATATATATTATTTATGTAATTTTTTTTTTTTTATGGGATTAGCTCACCAGGACACAGGTCAATAACCCACCTCAGGGCCCGGGGGCAAAAATACAATCATAATAATAATACCCTGTAATAAGAATTAATAGAAAATTATACGTTTTTTTAAACAATATTAAATAAAATATAATAACAATAAAAGACCATAAATAAAAAAGATCAGTAGCTAGAAACGATATATGTTTGTTGTGTTGTCAAAGTAAGAGAAATAATTGAAACCCTGCAATTGTGTGTAAATGAGGCAGAAAGTCAGGTCAGCAAACTGGGACTTGGTCACAAATTTTTTTTGTCATATGGCAGCAAGGTCTACCATTAGACAATACATTATGCTTCCAATATCTTCCCAGGCGGTAGTACCTCCCTATTTCCTACTACCTGGGTAAAGGTATCTGTAAGATGTAGTCTCAGTAGAACCCAAAACCAAACAAATATATTTGAAATGCTTCATAGCTAAGCTTTGTGATGTCACAAATTATAACAAGAGATTACTGTACAATCTGCTGGTTGACCTGCCCTCACCTGTCTCTCATACTTTTATTGCTACATTTTCTCTCATTATTCCCTTCTTTGAGTTTTATGTATCCTTTGATAGTGGAAAGTGTATTTTTGTTTTTTCTTTGGGTTCAGGTTATTGCAGAACCTGGTCGCTATGTAGTGGCCTCTGCCTTTACCTTGGCTACCAGCATCTTGGCAAAGCGAGAAGTTTGTGACAACAATGGAACTATCACATCAGTTATGTACTACATCAATGATGGTGTTTATGGATCCTTCAACTGCACCATTTATGATCATCAGACTGTTCATCCAATTTTGCTTGAGGTAAGTTTTGACCACTATTTTGATTTCATACTGTAAATATATAGAATATATGTAGAGCACTGCCATGTACAGTTGGCCTTCAATTTATACGGTGGTTACATTCTTCAAGAGCACCTTGTAAAAAAATAAAAAATAAAAAAATAAATACTAAGGGCCAATAGGACTTAGGGATTTAGGCTCCAAGTTTGCAAGATAACCTCCCTCGTTCACCCAATAAGTTAATGTACACAGTAAAAAAAAAAGTATCACACAGGGGGGATCTACTGACTTCGTAATGATCCATACATCACCTGATGTGCCGGGAGGGTTGGTATGCGTACCTGTATGGCAAAGGTTTCCACCTACCTATGGTAGGGCCATATTAGTTACGTCCCACATGACCAGCATAATATCATCAACACCATTGCATTAATTATATATCTTACAAAGTACTATATACCAAGCCCACACATATTCCACTATCCTTCGTTCGTGGTGTCATATTGTTTCGCATATAATCTGTGCGGTACTCTTTTTACTGTGTGCACATGCAACAGTAGAAGAAATTTAACAGTTTTGTGACAGAACTGTATATGAACTTGCCACTAACCTTTGATGATGATGAGCTTCTATGATAAAGTCAAAGGTTTGAGAATTTGCCTGAACACTCTGAAGAATGTAGAGTGTAGTAGGAGACAGCTGAGTTGGTGTCATGCTTGTGAAAGATGTGATGCTTAATATGGAACGACTCCTTAGTGTGTGGATCAAACGCCAGACCCAATGTAATGTGACAATAAACGCAATTATCATTCGAGAGAAAGCAAAAAGTTTGTACATGTATAATGATTTGTATAAAGAGGAAGGTGCAACTTCTGAAGCAAAACCTTTTCAAGCTAGTAAAGGATGGTTTGAAAGGTTTAAGAAGTGCCTTAGTTTGTACAACATTAAGATGATTGGTGAAGCTGCCAGTGCTGATACAAAAGCTGCACATAAATATCCTGATGAGCTGAAGAAAATTATTGATGAAGATGCTACACTTTCTCTGTTTTACAGGTACTTTAACGGGCAATATTCAATGGATTTGGCACCCTGTGTACCACCGGCAAGACGGTGGGCTCGTAACACTTGTCTTGCCCGCGTTTCCCACAGTTTCTCTGCGGATGTCGGTCACACTAGAATAACCCGTTCTAGTACATCCTCCTTTCCACACACAGCCAAACTGTGGAATGCTCTGCCTCCTTCTGTGTTTTCATTCTCATACAATGTCTCAATTCAAAAAGCTGGTGTTCCGGCATCTTCTTGGTGTAGATTAATTTAATCATTTTCTTTTCTATTTTTAATTTCTTTTTACTCTTATTTTTTTTTTGCCCCCTAGGCCCTGCCTCTGGGTGGGCTATTCCCTGTATAAAAAAGGGGGGGGGGACAGTCAAGCAACTGGCTGGGTGACTGTGTGGTGATGTGAGTGATGAACTTACTTGTCTTGACATGAGTGAAGAGTAAGTTATATAGTGACTGTAGAAGAATGGTGATAAACAAAGTTTATTGTACACTTAATAACATTAACAACGTTAGAGAACAATGAAGTAAGTTAGTGTACAGAAACTAATAATATAACCAAACTGACACAAGTACAGTACTAGAGATTATTACAAACTTTCCTTAGGCAAGTGTTTGTGATAGTACTGTATCCAGTTTATGTAATTATCTGTACTGTACTGTACTATACAGTACTATACTACTATGGAAGCTTCTTGGTCCCAAATTTTTCAACTGACAGATGCAGTACTTTACTATACACAACCATGTACAGTACAAGTATAACTGGAGGGATTGCTGGGGGGGGGGTTATATTGAAGGCTGACTGGTTGACATTTTTTGTAAGGTTGTCTGAGGAATGTTATAAACATTTGAAGCAATTGATGAACTGTTCTCTTTTTCTGACCATATGATTATTCATATTACTTCACCAAAAACTGTTTTCTCCTTGTTACTTTCAAATGTCAATAAGAATTGTGAATAGATGTTACACTGTTTAAAGATAGGAGTTACCCATGTCAAACTTTCAGGATAAAAAAGTTCACTAGTAAGTAGGGTGTTGACATGGCACCTCTTAGATTTTTCTGACTGTGTTGTGCAATTATCTGCTCAATTATAAAATTGAGGCGCCTAGAATGGGAGTGGCGTATCTCCAAACCGCCTGTTTTGAGTAACTCACCTTTAAAGTTTATTTACCATAGAAACTACTGCATGGATTTCAATGAAACTTTCCACAAAAGTTGGACTTTACAAGGGATGTTGCCTAAGAAAATTGAGCCCCATATTCCACCTCCTCAAACACCCCCCACTGCCCCCCTAAAAATAAAAAAATAAATAAATATCACCAAATTTTCACGAAACTGGGTACGTATATTAGTTTCGTGCTCTTCCAATGGAATTCTCTACCTTGCGGCTGCATAAGCGACACTCAGTCAGGCTTGATCATGATGAACAAAGGCCAGTGAACACACCTGTGGCCATATCTCCAAATTTTGATTCTGGATCAAACCTTTCCCTTTAATAAATGTAATGGCAAAGTTGTTTATGTGTTGAGAAATTACAAGTTTCAGCTCTTACAAAAGACAGTGTACATGTTTTACTGTAGAATAATTTTGAAATAATTGAATAAATGGAAAGACAATTTAACCTTGTCATTTACACGTGTTAATGTAATTAGCCGGCTTCGTGATTATCTCGCACACAAAATACACTACAGTATATTCAAAGCAATTCTAGTTGACAACAATTTGTTTCTCTTGTAGGAACCTGCTAAAGATGAACCCTACATGCCATGCTCTATCTGGGGACCAACATGTGATGGCCTAGATCAGGTAATCTCTGAAATAAGGCTGCCAAGGCTTTCTTGTGGAGATTGGCTAATCTGGCCAGAGATGGGGGCTTACACCCTTGCTGCCGCTGGAACTTTTAATGGCTTCCCACTACCCAAAGTGCATGTTGTGGTTCCACATCACACCTGGTGAGTTGAATTTTTTGCTACTCTGCAACTCTGCTTCCTCTTAGGTCACTGACAAAAAAGAATATCCCACTGTACTAGACTGCTACATTTTAAATTTAGTTTGTGTGTTTCTCTTACCTTAATTAAACTAAGTTCTCTCAAACTTAAAAAAAATTATTCTATATCAGCAGCTCGGTGTGTCACTCTGTCACAGATAGAGAAAGTCACTCAACTCACTGGCTAGAGCTTTTATTACTCTGCCTGGTGCAGTGTTACACCTAAATCCCTTGCATTTATTCAAAGTTTGTTATGAAAATGTCTCACAAGATCAAAGTTACTGTAGAAGTGGTTTAGGTTCCTTAAGATTAAAAAATGAGGAGCACCCCCTTTAATATAAGGTATTTAAAAAAAAAATTAATTAATTTTGAGTTAGGGAAACAATTGCATTTTATGAAAAGCTAACATTCTCTACAGCCTCTATGTGGTGACTTGTCTGGCTGCCTGTTGGCTTGAAAGGTTACCCCATGAAAATGTAATGCACTCCCTAGTGCTCATTGGTTGCACAGCAGTGGCAAAACAAGTGTCAGTCTTTTTAATTAATGTTAAACATGAATTTTTCCTATTGAGCACAGAAAGACACATACACAAGTGCAGATTGGGCTAACTGCATTTTTTGTCCTGATGAGTAGAAAATTTATACAGTACAGTAAAGCCTCGAATAACGACAATAATGTGCCTTCAAATATTGCAGTGTAAGGTGAATCATCGTATTGTGAATCATTAATTACCATTAAAATAAAGAAATAATAATGAAATGCATTCCAAAGTCTGACTTTTTCATATCGTTTGTGTGGCTTTTTACCCTCTTTTCCCCCCAAAACAATAAAATTAATGAAAAATGCAAACTATATTCTTTAAATGATGTTAATGAATGCACCTTATACAATATAAATCAATGATAATATGGTCACAAAATAGGATATGGTATGCCATTGTTGTTGTCAGTGTTTACACCCATAATGTCAGTTATCCATCTGAAACTGAAGAAAATAAGACCCTGGTTGTTGCTGTAGTAAAATTAATGTAAAAAAATATTTATTTTTTAATAAATGTTATTTAATGTATACAGTAAAAGTAACCACTGATGATAAAGAAAAAAAAGGTGAGAGACTGATAGCGGAACGCCCAACGTATTCGCGCGCACTCAAGGAGACAGCGTCATTTATCTTCTTAAGATTCATTATTGTTTATTACTGAATATGTATTTGATTGAATTAATGTTTATATATTAAAACCCACAAGAGGAGACGAGACGGCATTGTTTTCATTAGTGTTTACACCTGTGCTGATGGTTCTATATATGAAACGGAAGAAATAAGACCCTGGTTGTAGTTGTAGTAAAATTAATTTAAAGAAAATTAATATGTATGTTTTAAGTAATGTAATTAAATGTTAATAAATGGGACAAATAAAGTAGCAAACCACTAATGGTAAAGCGAGACGGATTGTGCAGCGCCAACGTATATAAGCGTTCATGTAAAAACATATCGTCATTTCTCTACATAAGATATGAAAGCAACACATATTGTTATCGCTGCTGGCTTCAACTACAGTGCTGGCGTTGCCTTACCCGAGCAAACACTAAATCTCTCAGCCTGCGACCACGTGCGTCTCCCCCCCCCCCAAGTCGACCTGTGACCTTGCCAGATGTGGTGGCTGGGAGTGGGGGGTACAGACAAGAGGCCCTGATTCTGCCAAGTGTATGGTTTAGAGGGTGGCATGGCCGCTTGGCCTCCATGATACAGATCGCCCTCTCGAGTGATGCTGTGAGGACCAGCCCTCTGCTAGCAGTGGTGAACACCGACTCCCAATCCTGGCCGAGATTTGTGCTGGAACAATTTACACGGTACTGTTGTCCCTTGGAACACCATACTGGTTCGCATTGACCCGCACTTGTAAGTACAGCCAAGGTGATGACAAACCCCTTAGTACTGAAATATTGTGGACTAATTATGCCTACTCGTTTCTGCCTTATCTGGAGCAATAAGACAACGCGGAATGAAGTGTAACTAAGATTAATAGAGTTATGAACTTTGTATCATTTCACTATGCTCAATAATCTATTGTAATTGATATGAAATCGTGTGAGACTAACTAATTATGTATCTGATAGATCACCATGTAATACTAATGAACGCCTTGTTCCCTGCAGGTTTTGACCACATCAATAAATATTGAATGCGTCAAAAGGCAGGTTTCAATCATTCCTTTTGACTTGCCCGTCACCTCAACGTCCTTAACCAAGGCGTTTACACTTATTATTGTTCATATATGCTTTAAATAATACTTACGAATGTAAAACAAAGATTTTTATCCCCAATGGTGGTAAAGTCAAAAACACAAGGACAGCCAATGAATGTTCTTGTGTGAGCTTTTACTCAGATCAGTTTCAACTCTGGCTGAAGCTGTAGGTTCAACTCTGGCTTAAGCTGTAGCTTTTCATAAAGATGTCATAGTTGTTGCTGAAACTGTTACTGAACCTGAAGTTGTTGCTGCTGATGCTGAATTTGATGATGTTGCTGAAGTTGATGGTTTAGGCTTTCGAATAATAAAGTTGTCAAAAGAACCTTGCACAGCTGCTTTCTTTTTCATTATACATCTTTATGTAGAGGTCATATGCATTTTCCATGTCCCTGTTAATTTTAATGCTCCAATTTTTTAATGGATCCACTTCAGAAATTATGTTCATTGCTTGCTCCATATATCACCGGACCTCTCACCCTTTTCATATCATTTTAACACATATAGTTTCTCAGCTAGGCTTATACACTTTCTTTTAGCTTTTGAACCAGCATTACAATCACTTGCTCATGTTGAATAGGGACGCAAAAATGCCTAAAGAAACCTGAGAAAGTTTTGTTCCTGTTCAGATGCGTGAAAACAAAAGGCCGGCCAAGCTGCAACTGTTTATACTAGTGATGCTGGCCTCACCACTCAAACCCGGCAGCCTCCATGTGCAAGGCGTGTTTTTTTTTTTTTTTTAATACATACTGGGATTTAGTTATTATTCATATGAAAATGTAATTTTATTTTATTTTTTATTCTATTTTCGTCGTAAATACGAAGAAAATAACTGAGTAAATTGAATTGGGTCCTAAATTAACCAGGGTCTTAAATATGAATCATTATTAGTAGAACGATCGTTATCAGAGGCTTTCCTGTATTAGGAAAAGGTACTAAAATCAGTGTTATAGTTGGTTTTCACCTGTCATGTATTTACATGGAGGCTAAGAGATAAACACACCTGTATTTCATTTGTTATCTTGTGGTTTACTTTAAACAGGCTGTACTTGGAAGAGCATCTGGGTTCCACCGTGAACTTCAATTCAGTTGGTGGAGCATCATTTTTGGGAGGCTGCTCAGGCACCAACTTACCAGTGGCAGAGGACTCTGTATCATCCACCAACTCTGCCTACTGCTCCTGTGCTGCCACCTTTGACAACATCAACTTGGAGGAACAGTTGGCTCAACTGACAGTCATTGATGTTGGAGAAATGTAAACAACTTGCCAATTATTTTAAATATATCTTTCAGTAGAGAAGATTGCAGCAAAGGAAAGTATAATGGCAAGGTTGCAGTACAGTTAATGATTTACATCAAGCATTGGAATTTTGTTACAGTTGGTAATTATTTAAATTGCAAAGGATATTCTTCAATGATTAAGAGTATTTAGGAGGAATATACCTGAATGTCTCTCCTTATTCAATGCCTTTAAATATTTGTCTTATTGTTTCAAGTTAATCAGTATCTTAATTGGTTTTATTACATTGAAGTAAAAGCAGACTGTTTGGTTGCTTAGAAACAAATGTTATTGGAATGTTTTCATCTTTGAGTAAATTTAACAGCAGCATTTTTGAAGGGTTAATACTGTCAATTATTTGAAGCATCATTTCACAAACAGTGAAGTTGTCAGGCAATGATGTTAATAAAGAACACTGAAAACTTTCCATCTTCAGCGAATGTGACTGATAATTTTTATCAGGAAAACAGACACTCATTTGAGTTAATGAAGGTTAATTCATTTCTTTGTTTGTGAATTTTAATGAGTTAAAATGTTTGGAGTAAGTTATGCATTTTTTGAAAATTTATTTAAAGATTCTTATGTGTGGAGAAAGTCATGCATGTGTCTTGTGCTTTAAATGCCAGAAAAGTTGGTATGATAGCAATTTGTGACTGCTTACCTCCCATTCATAGTAGATAGTATTTTAATGTGTAATCCGTATTTTATGGGAATAGTAATTCAGTATTGACTTGTTTATCAGCTTGCCAGTTCAGACAACACACAGTAGTAGAATTACATGTTATTGCAGTTACAGTATTAATCTTTCCATTTGGCTCTTACTCCAGCATTATGACATTCCAAGTTCTCCTGTGGAACTTGTAACCCCATGGCAATGTGTATCTTGGCCAAGCTTACGGTACTGTTCATCAGTACTACCTTATGTGAATTGGCTAATTAAATATATCTGTATTGAAATTTTAACCTGTTTAAGTTTCACCATAGTAATGCAATTTTTATATATATTTTATGCCTCAATTATATACAGTATACATGAGGACATTGAATTGCATCTTTGCTCCTGTATGTATACACTTAGTCTCATCACCCCAAAGTTGTTGAAGCATTTATGAAAATAACAAATT
Organism: Homarus americanus; assembly: GCF_018991925.1. Lineage (NCBI taxonomy): Eukaryota > Metazoa > Arthropoda > Malacostraca > Decapoda > Nephropidae > Homarus > Homarus americanus. The sequence goes on along the minus strand of NW_024751660.1, from coordinate 631,039 downwards.
GCTATAAAATTTTGTAGGTTTACAGATATACTGTAGTGCTCACACCTATCTCTGAATATTTGTCTTCCATAATCATTAACTTAGTGGTCACAGAAATTACAGATCCTGTCCAAACTTGTAAAGCTTATAAAAATGAGTAACTATTTATTGAAAGCTCTGCGAGAAATCAGGGAAATTTTAGAAAAAAAATGGTAATTATGGTGAACTCAGTAATGTTCCTTGTGCCTGTATGATGTTAGACCATGGCTTTTGTGGCCCTCACATACAGTATGTACACTATCAAGAAGTATTTCATGGCTAGTGACTGGGAGAAGGTGCCTGTACAGTAGTACCTCAAAACCATCAGATTGTTTTGTTTTTTTCTCATGTTTTCTCAAACTTACTTTTCAATGTTTAGTGATACTATTTGAATATTTTGTTCTTATTTGAAATCGTAGTCTGGATTCTTTCACATGAGCATTTTTTGTTACACAACTTGGAGATCAATGGAGTTCAATCTGACCTTTCATGCATATGTGTGCAGCAAACTGTAAGATCAGGATTCTACTTTCTTCCATCTGCTGATGACAGCCAGGTGTAATCACATGCCCAAAATCATGCTACTTAACTAAGACACAGTCTCCACACACACACACACATCACTTTTGATCGTGGATTACTTAAGCGACAGATTGACGGTGTGGAAGGGACTTGAACGGCGGGTGGTGATTAGCATAGTCTTCCTGCTTGTTACCCTGTATAGTCAATTCCCAGAAGAGGCCTCATTTTGTACACAGCGTGTTTGACTTCCCCTGCATACTTAACCATAAAGCATAGATAACAAAGGGACAGACAAGGCAAGATAAGAGAACAGCATCTCCAGAATCTATCAAAGCATTTGAGGGTACCAGACAGTTTATACCTCTACAGTATACTACCATATCACCCAAGGTCCCAACAGTGGTATGCAGTAGTAAGATGGGCCAGACTCCAACCTGCTGACTGCAGGTGTCAAAGAATTTTCAAGCTTTACAAGACAGAGAGTGGCATGACCTTCACCCTCTTGCCCTGCCCTCTGCAAGAAGCGCTGAATTTGCTGTGCACTGACCTTGCTAAGCCATCCGCCTCCACCAACTGCCTCTGTTATCCTGGTAATTGTACGTGACAAGTGATCTCCAGCTATGCTACCCACGATATTCAACTGCGTGTTCACCAACCTCAGTCATCATGGTCCTGTGCTGGCAATGTTATGGCAACTAGTTCCTTTCATTGATCGCCAGTAGCTGTTTATGTGTCCACAACAACCCAACTCAACCTGTGTTCCAGTCAGCTGCTACTGTTGTATGATTGCAGTTCATTCCAACGACAACTCCAGAAGTGATTTGCTGTCATCTAGTCGTCTTCACCGTCGGTGCTGGGTCCAGAGTCGATATCAGTCACGACCCTACAACTTGCATCATCTGTGGTGGCCTGTGATGATGTCTTCCTTGACCACCATCGCCTACAGCTAAATATTAAGTACTGTATATGTCTTCTTGATGGTTGATCATTATTACACTAGACTGATCTTCACTAAACTTACTTTTGGGACTTTCTTCCAAATCAAAATTATCTGGAAGCAGTTCCTTTTCATTCTCTCACTTTAATAGATAGAAGAATATTGCTGATGTACAAGTTGGTAAGATATTGGTGTCACCGAACATCTAGGCCAGATGACACAGCCTCTCTCTACAGTCTCCTAGGCCTCACAGAACATGTCACTTAGCATATACAGTATTACTTTCTGAAAACTATAGGTTACCAGAGAAATGATTGGTTATATTGGACTGAAACAAAATAATAGCAATCTTAAATGTGCAAGAACATGTATGGATGTATCTGCAGTTGGGGGGGCATTGTAATTCTATACATCTTTACACAGCACACAGGGTTAATCAGAGTGGTTGCTCACCAAAGAGTTTACTGTAATATGAGATATAAAAGTTAATAGTGTAAATGCATGTGTACTGTATAAAACTGTATTTGATCTTTATAGCTGCCAATTACAGTAATGAGATGAACATACACAGTACTATAGTACAGTACAATGCTGGTGAAATAGTGTTTTCAAATTGAATGGTCACACAATGTATGCACAGGCTACAATTGGTAAACAGTAAAATCTTAATTTCTGTAATGCCATTTTACCAGACATGCTGGTTTTACAGATTGAAAATGACCAGCTGGTAAAATGTGAGTTTGGCGCCCTTTGCTGTATATAGTCCATTTTTTTTCCAATTTAAATACTGTTTAACCCCTAGGCTTCGGGTCACGTCATATGAAGTGCATCTGTAGAACTTCAGGACACGTCATATGTCGTTTTGATCTCTTACAGGCCTGTTTGAATAAAAAGTGCGGGCGTGGCTAGTTTATGTTGCCAAATACAGTGGAGGTATTTATCTTTCACTCACTCGCACATGAGAGCTTGCCAGTCTCTTTTCAGTAGTTTCTCAGCTTTTGTACTGTAGGTATCTTGCCCTTGGACTTGACTCACTTCACCATGTGTTTTTACCCTCCCCAAGCACAAGTCTAGTATCATGATCAATTACTGGAGTAGTATTAATGATTGTTAATACTGTAGTGTAAATAGTAATAACATAGTAAAACTAATGTCCTGTACTTCATACTGCCTACAAATTAGTGTTGTTTAATTTGTACTATTGCACCACACACACACACACACACACACACACACACACACACACACACACACACACACACATACATGCCCCTTCACGAAAAATGTCGACTCTTATTAGCTTGTGTTGCCAACCTGTGGATATGTATTTGTTTCCTGTTTATATCATGCATGGTCAGTTTGTAAGACTAGAATTTTTAAATGTTCCCAAATATACCTGAGTAGGGGGTAAGGGGATATATCGACCACAGCCCGAAGCCCAGGGTTAAGGATATTTTTAGGGTAAACAAGATTTTGCTTAGGTATTAAGTCGTTAGGTTTCAGTAATGTCTAGTTTGATAAAGTGGTGTAGCACTGTAGGTAAAGCATAAATGAATTTTGTCAATGACATTCTCTCACACACACACCACCACTCCTCGCCAATTACCGTACAGTTGTTGCTGTTTTAGGACATTTTTGCAGTAAACACTGTTTTGCTTAGATACTCTTTAGTATTGCAGCTAAAGACTTAGTAGTTGTGAAGTGTGGATACAAGAGTTTATGGGTTACAAGTTAAGACATGTAGATAGTGGCAGTGTTCACAAGAGAGGCTATGAACAACCTCCCTGCATTTGCAGAAAAACAGTTTGACAGCACTAACATACGGTGAGTTCTCAGATGATTGTGCAGTATTATAACCAAACTGTTAAAACTCAAGATTAATAAAGAGCCCAGGCCCTGATAGTGTGAATCCCAGAATGTTAAGACTGTTGTGCAAAAAGTAAGCAGAGCCCCTTAAAATCCTGTTCTGCAGATGCATGGATGAGCAAAAAGTACCCAGTGCCTGAAAATTTGCATATGTGAATCCTATATCCAAACAGTGATTGCATTGCATGGGCAACTGCATGGACCATGAAGCATTACAGGAAGATCTCTGTCAGCTTCAGGAGTGGTCTAAGATTCTAAGGTATGGCTGTTGAGATTCAATATCACGAAATTCAAAAGGATACATTTACGTCATGCCAGTAGTAAAGAGTACCACATGTCCCAGCATGACAAAGAAACATCATTAGCTGAGGTCAAATGTGAAAAAGACTCTGGATGTGTACAGTATGTTGACAATGAACTGAAGTTCTCGGAACATTGTGAGAAGAAGGTGAATCAAGCAACTAAGCTAGTAGGTCTTATAAGAATTACGTTCACGTTGCTGAATGGTCTGTCCCTCGTAACACACTTTAAAAGTTGGGTGCTGCCCTGTTTGGATTATTGTCACCCTGTCTGGTGCCCGAGATATGCCATAGACTGTCAGATGATTGAGAATGTCCAAGAGAGGGCGATCAGACTGGTGCCTGCAGTACAGCACCTCAGGTACCCTGAGAGATTAGAATGCCTGCAGTTGCCTAGCTTATACCATAGATGAGCAAGGGGTGATTTAATAGATTTTTTTAAGTACTTCGGAGGGTATTTCTTAGTCAAGTGTTCATACCTAGACTTAGCAGGTACCTGCCACACTAGAGGTTTTAGCCTCAGGTTAAGGAAACCTCAAGTTCAGAAAATTATTATGGCAAACTATTTTGGAGTGGGAGCTATGAACTCTTGAATAATCTGCCAGTGACGGCACAAGTGTGAACTTGCTTATGACCAAATTTGACCAATACTGGTGAAGGTTCAAATACTGTCTACTGTACTGTATTCTAAATAAAAATTAGTGCAGTTTGCATTGAACTGCTGTAAGTGGCTACAGCTGTATCCTGTGCAACTCGCTACACTTATTTGGTATTTAAAACAAATTACTAGTACAGGTATACACTTGGAGTATATAATGGCTATACAGTAGTGTACTTTTAAATCATTACATTTGTCTCACAACCCAGTGACATTAAGTATGGGCATTAAGACACGGAAATTATATATGGTTGCGGGCCACCCTAATACCCTTGGTGGGCCACAGTTTCCCCATCCCTGCTCGAGGCACACAGGAAACTGTACAGTACTCTCACGGCCTATGTACACCATACACTGTATCTGCATTGTGTATATTCCTGCTGAACTGTGTCCTGTACCTGCATAGTTTATATACATGCCTAGCCAATTGTACACCTGTATGACAATTTCACTGAATATTATTATTATTAACACTATTTTTCAAACTTGAATAATGTAGCCTGATCTTCAAACTTTTTCCATTGCAGCAGCCTAATCTTAAAGCCCCTAGTCTTAAGTTTCCAACAGTACCTCGATAGTTGTGTAGTTTTTAAGTTGTACTATATAAAAAATAAAAATAAAAAATCCGGACATCAATAAACTGGTGAGCACAGAATAAGATGTGAGCAAGTAGTGTCACTGCCAATTCTGTTACAACTTGTAAAAACTGTGATGTTTTTTATATCACTAATAAAATATTACCTTGTTAAAAAAACTGCTGTACAATAAAAAAAATAATGGTGGAAAGCTATGGCTATCGTTATCGCTCTTACTGAAGAACCAAGGGGAGAATATTCCCTTAAGTAGGCAAATATTATATTTTTCTGCAAAACATACCATGTGTTGGTTTGAGACATTTTTCCTATATATCTATATTTGGAGACTACATATAAATTTTTATTGTTGAATAATCTGACTGGTGTTATCACAATATCAAGTAAGGTGCAATTGGCTTAACTGAGTTTATACATAACAACCGCTTGGTGGCGACACTGTTCCGGGATATAAAAAAATTAACAAAGTGAGCTATCCTCCTAGACTTCAGACCCCCTGATTTGATTCACAGTCGAGTCGCACCTCGAGCTTTGTGGACGAGCATCTCCTGTTCTGATATTTCCTGACAGTACAGTAAGTGTTCTTGTTTTTAGAAAGTTGTATAGGACTTATCTTGTAGTCTAAGGTGACATATATTTGGTTTTGCTTATATTGCGTTACAAACATGTATATTTTTTTGTGGTGAACAATGTGATTGGTTAGTTAGCGAGTGTTTTGGCTTGCATGACATGACAATGTTATTGTTCACGTCCTATGGCTGCTGGACTAATTACTCCCTAAACCATTAGGGTTGCCATACGTCCCTATTTTCCCGGACATGTCCTCCATTTAGGTCTCGAAATCTTCATCCGGAAGTAATTTTTAAAATTCTTCAAAAGTCCGGAATTTCAGCTTCCATCATTTTCTCCACGGAAAGAAACATGAAACCGTAATGACGAGAGAGAGAGAGAGAGACTGTGAGAGAAGGGAGGTGGAAACAGTAGAGATCTCGTTCAGTTTTCGTCAGCTGATAAGTCACGTGTCCGCCTGTACGGTGTTGTCAACTTAGCTGCTAGCCTGTAGTGCCATGTTCTGCTTTACCTTATCCTTCAGCCACGTGCATTATTATATTTTTTTGTGTATTTAGTGCTATTACAGCCATAAATGAAATGTTGAAAGTATACCATTTTTTCTTATGGCGTTTTTTACACTGTAGCATTTGTTTTTCTTGTTCTGCATTTAAGGCATTTTAGCAATTTTCAACCATAATCTAGCCACTTTCACTATATTATTTACGTGTGTTAACAACTATGACGGTGACCGGTGGTTGGCCAGTCTTTAACCTGCAGTGATAGTGTTTGACCTTAGTCTTTGTTGTGGGTTTGTCCTTTGTTGTCACAGCTAGTGCTTACGATTTGTTGTAAATGTACTTTTCCAGGGCATAAAACGGTCACTGCTTCATCATGGTGGGGGGGCAGGATGTCTCCGGGAACGTCCTCTTTTTTTAATGTTAAGATATGGCAACCCTAAACGTCTACACCTGCAGTAAGAGTTCCCCAACCAGTTTTACATGGACCAGGGACTTCGAAATTTCCCTTTAGAAATAGTACAGGCACACCGAAATCTGGAATTGTGTCTTATCCAGTCATATCCATTGCACCATTATTTGTGGTCTTTTAAACTGAGCTGTCAGGAGTCAGTGGTATTTTCAGTAAAATTGCAGTTTATAAACACAAAGTTATCATAATTCATTACTGCTTCTTGGCGTTTATGTCACAAACTCAATAAAATTGGTACATGTTATGTCGCGCTCCACTGTCAGGCTTGTGAGGAGTTTCGTTCTCCTGTCTGTGTGTTTATACGGAATTTTTATTTTCCTTTTCTTTTTTAAATAAAATGTAATATGCAAGGCTAGAATAACGAAAACAGGAGGTTTCAAGAAAACTACAGCCGAAATTCAACCCCAAACCAGAGACTTGGCAAACCTTATTATAGTTGTTTACTGTAGGTTGGGGCTGTACTCATTATCCCCAAGTGTTAGGGAGGTCGCGAGACTAATTTGTTTATCTACGGATGTGATTGGTACTGACATGTGTGTATTCATGGTTATTATAAGATTTCCGAGCATTCAAACTTGATATGTCCAATGCCAATTTCAAGTATTTCCTTTTGGCATTAGAATTAGCTCTGAGAGTCTTCACAATATTTAAGGAATAGCATTAAACCTTTGGTATAGTCTTTGCTTGTAAGAAAGGAATTTACATTTTACTGTACATTTTTTTAATGCAGTGTTTTAGACTCACCACTTAATAATTAGGGGTTAGACAGGCTAGTCATACCTCACACAGTGGAGTCTTTTTAGTGAACAGTTGTGTCCAAGGCAAGTTTCCCTGTGGCTGGATCTTTAGAATATTCGAGGAATGAGACGGTATAGGCTACAAAGGAGATCTGTATCCTGCATAAAAAAATATAATCCCGTTGCAAATGAGACAAGCAAACAACTTTTGTGACATTGAGAGTAATCTAACATACATACTGTAGATACGCCATATACAGTATATTTGTATAGCTTTCCGAAAGATCCATTAGCGAGATGAGACGGTAGCGTATTTTTTATGGGGAGGGGGAGGGGGAGTCTTACTTACATTTTAATTTTCAGGGACAATGGACGAGTTGAACGGTCGGAATTTTTTCGTAAGATGGCAGGTCAATGGGTAAAGAAAACGCTTAAATTCACTATGGTAATGATATTTTTTAATAAATTTGGACAAAAAGTGTCAAAAATAAGGGTTAAAGTTGCTAAAAAGTCACGTGACTGCGAAACGCTCTGTGATTAGTTGTGACGTCACTGGCTGGGACGCGCCGCAGAACGGGAGGCAGCCAGCTGTGTTTGTCTTACCTTGGCTGATCGGCTCTGTAAGTAAATATTATTAGATAATTAATTGTGCTTTACTGTGCAACACAGTAATACTATTTTGAATATATAAATATTAAAAAGCACATAAACTAATTCAATGGATATAAGCTGCCCACACAACAAATTGCATAGTATAAACATTCCAAACAATATTAGGATTATTTTGGTGTTGGTCATCTGGAGAACCTTAAGCTTCTAACTATGGGAATAAGTACTTAAAACAATTACACATTATCTCTGCAGGATTTCTGTCGCAAAACTTGTTTCGATCGCACCAGAAAATACAGATCATATGTTAGGTTAGGGTATGATGAGTTATAAGGTTAGCTTAACATACATCGATAAGGGGGGAGTAGTAACTCAAAACTAGTGATTTCCAATATAAATGAAGGTCCAAATCGATCATAACACATCGCAAACCATCAGAAAAACAAACATAGTCTGCATGTCTAAGTACAGGGATGACCAAAACTTAAAGTAAATATTTCCCCATTAATTAATATAAATGATGATATATCCCAGTGGTTCATTAGTTAATCATCAAAACAATAACCGCTCTATTTTTTCATGTTTACCTAACATCAGGCATTCTCAAAACAAAGTCCAGACAATGTCATTACTTCTAAATTTACTCGTATCTCCATCTAGTACTGATGTCTGATATACTTTATAAATGCACTGAAAAAAAAGAGAAAGTCTACCAGGTAAGAGTACGTGACAGCTGAGCTGGTCTGAACATGGGGTTGTTTTATGTTCTAAAGAACATAAGGATGGAGGAAACTGCAGCGGGCCTATTGGCCCATACTGGACAGTCCCATTAACACCCAACCCCTATCGCTCATATATCCATCCAACCTATGTTTGAAGCTGCTCATCACGGCACATTTCTTCACTTACGAAATGTCCATTCATGACTTAGACCATTAAAAAAACACCCTTAAAACTTACCTGAACTTTAAAACCTTAAAACTTAGCAGGACTTTAAACTTTTATTACAAATAATGTATACCGTATGACTCTACGAACGTGGCAGAGAGTATTTCTTGTGTTTACTCAGTACCGTCAACTCGTCCATTGCTGGGAATATTAAGAGAACTAATAGGTCTTGATTAGTCGGTCCAACCATCACTGTTTGAGTGTATCTGGAGGCGTGGAGCACAACATCACGTGATCCGCCTGGCGAGGGGCATCAGGTTATGAATCAGTATTTACTAGTTAGAACTTACAACTATCAAACTATGATAAATGCCTTTGAATTTCTTCTTAAACAGTTAATAAGACGATATGATTATACGAATTACAACATTTTTACACCAGAGCATGTTAAGAAGTGTCATTAATGGTATTGAGAAAAAATCGCCACATTCTCTAAGATGTTGCATTGATACAATAGCGTCTAGTTATTAAGTTGATGTACTTAATACATTATCAAATGACCTGGGTGTTGTATTAATACAATAGCATCTGGTTCCTCGTGTTGTAATACCTGCTGGTGCCTAGTGTGTTGTTATTCCTGCTGGTGCCTAGTGTTGTAATTCCTGCTGGTGCCTAGTGTGTTGTTATTCCTGCTGGTGCCTAGTGTTGTAATTCCTGCTGGTGCCTAGTGTGTTGTAATACCTGCTGGTGCCTAGTGTGTTGTTATTCCTGCTGGTGCCTAGTGTTGTAATTCCTGCTGGTGCCTAGTGTGTTGTAATACCTGCTGGTGCCTAGTGTGTTGTAATACCTGCTGGTGCCTAGTGTGTTGTAATACCTGCTGGTGCCTCGTGACTAATCCCGTGCATTAGGAACATTGAGTAGAGACAGGTTAAAGTATGTTAATTTACACTCCCTCGAGAGACGAAAAGTGAGGGGCGTTATGATAGAGGTGTATAAATGGAAGTCAAGGGTAAACAAAGGGACATTACAAAGGTACTCAAACTATCCAACCAGGAGCGAACTCACAACAATGGTTTTAAATTAGACAAATTTAGATTAGGCGCGAAATAGGTAAACACTGGTTTGGAAACAGATTAGTAGATGAATGGAACAAGTTACCAAACATCATCACTAACTCGAATACGCTGGATAGCTTCAAACATAGGTTGGATGGATATATGATCAATAGGGGTTGGGTGTAAATGGGACTGCCCAGTTTGGGCCAATAGGCCCGCTGCAGTACATATTTATTTGTTGCGTTTCTGGACGAGTAATTTTTTGTACAATAAGCGTTTCTCAGCATCGCCGGCTTTGAAATGTTTGTGGAGACTATTGATGTATGGTTGAGTGGTCGGTTAGCTGAAGTTAGATGTTGGATAGGTTGGTGTAAATTTCCTGTTGAGCAAACAGTAAAAAATGTTAGAATGGCTTATTCTAGACGTCATCTGCGCTCAAAATAAAATATTTACAATTTCTTTCACGGAATCTTGAGAAATCCTCCCGTTTTTTAAATTATTATTTTTTTAATATCCCGCCTCTGCCTTCTTCTGTTTCCATACTCATACAATCTGTCTCACTTCAAAAAGCTGATTTTCCGGCATCTTTGTGGTGTAGATTAATATAGTCTTTTTCTCTTCTATTTCTTTTCACTCATATTTTTTCGCCTCCCAGGCCTCGTTGTGGGTCGATGACCTGTGCCCGGGTAGTCTACTCCCCGCAAAAAAAAAAAAAAATAATAATAATAATAATAATAACAATGGTTGTCCACTGAGCTATACTATCGGCGAGCGGCTCATTGGTGTGTACAGTCATGTCCATGTGAACCTTCTATTTTCTGTTGGGAAACGAACCCGTAATAATTCGTTGGCAAGGCGAACGCTTTACCACTGAGCTAAAGAGCCACACAGAAAACGATAATATCTACATACCTCGCCTTGACACGACACAATATTAGTTCTGAAGTTAATGGGTGGTGGGTGACGTGAACACCGCCGCTCTGGGCATTTCCACGCCACCAAAGGAGGAGGTACAGTTGGGTTGAGGGGGATTTTGGTTGTGGAGAGGAGGGAGGGGTGTTGTGGGTGCACGAAGTGAGAATAAAGGGTGTAAGTTATTACATCTCACTCCTTCATGTAAATACACTTACTGTACAGTATCTCATATAACAGTGTCAGGGGTCTCTATCTTCACCCATGGTATATCAGTGTCAAGCCTGTACAGAGACAACAGTGTCGTCCAACATTCGTATATCAAGTGAGACGATAAAGAGAGTGGCCGCCGAGACCACACTCCCCTGGCAGCCACCAGCATTTAACAGTCAGTCTCTTTGGATTTTTGCCTCAGAAACAACAAGAACATGAGTGCGGCTCCGACCAATCATGTAGCGACAGCTGAGTCTCCATGTACACACCAGGTTAGTGGCCGCTCCCCATAAATAAAACTGTGAGCGGTCGACCAGGCAAACTATTACCTTTTGGAATTATCCTTCACGTCCAGTTGTTCATCTACCGTCACCTCGCGATGCCTGACCGAGCTATAATGATCACCTCACTTTCATCTCACTGATAGTAATTAAATATATTTAAACTTTTTTGATTAATCAACAATTATTTCGAAATTCTCAAAATCTGAATATAATGAACAAGGATATTTAATTTTCTAAAATACTTGTTATTATACAGTTGCTCATCAAAGTTTCAGCTTGTGTGTGTGTGTGTGTGTGTGTGTGTGTGTGTATGTATGTCTTGAATAACTCAAGCTCCCATGCCACTTCGACGACCACTTCACCCCTACGCCCCTCACCACCCAGCTCTCCTCAGCCAACCTTCAACCAGCTCTCTCTCACCAATTCTATCCGCCTTTACAAGTCGTATTCAACCATCCTTTCCCACCACCACCAGACCAATCCATCACCACTACCTCAGCTATCCCGACCCTCGCCCACCTTCACCACCAGTACCACCTTAGGACGCTCTCTGCAGTAGGAGCTCGACTGATTCATCTACAGCGTCATGCTTATTGATTTACCTTATTGCACTTGTTGCCTCATGTGACGCAAAGTATCAGTCACTAGCGTCACCCTCACCGTCTAGGACTTGATTCTGGGGTGAGTGTCATCTATTGTCTCGGCTCTAGGGTGAGTGTCATCTTCCCCTACCTCCTCCTTTCCCCCTCATCTCCCTCCTTCAGGCAGCTCTCTTCCACACAACTGTTTCACTTTATGTCCTCAATTTTTGCTGACAGGTGGTAGTGTGGGCGGGGGAGAACAGGTGATAGTGTGGGCGGGGGAGAACAGGTGGTAGTGTGGGCGAGGGAGAACAGGTGGTAGTGTGGGCGGGGGAGAACAGGTGGTAGTGTGGGCGGGGGAGAACAGGTGGTAGTGTGGGCGAGGGAGAACAGGTGGTAGTGTGGGCAAGGTTGGTGTGGTTGGTAGGAGTGTGAATAGGAAGTGTATGTAGGTAGTGAGAGAGAGAGAGAGAGAGCACAAAAATGTCTAGCTGGATGGAAGACGAGGTGGGTGACGGACTCTGTGAATATTTGAGACATATCACACAAGCCACTTGTCTTATGTACACTTCACTCTCACACACACACACACACACACTCATGCACCTCACACACACACACACACACACACACACACACACATGCACCTCACACACACCCTCAAACACTTGTATACCTCTCACACACTCAAACACCACACACTCACTAACACACACACAGCCCTCGTCACACTCATCATAACACTGACATGCTTTGCTTGGTTCAGCCTTCACTGTTACAGCTCTAGTATGTCCCCATTAATGTAAGGGTGACGTACCTGCAGTATGAGTTACTCCAGACAGGTATTTACAGCATGAGGCACGTCTAAGGTGAGGTACATCCGGGTTGAGGTACCTCCAGGGTGAGGTAGAGGCCAGGACCTCCCGCACCCTCTGGTCTTTACATTTTTCATCCACTCCCCCAAAGGACCAGGGACCTGCTTCCTGCCTCCTCCCTCCAGGAGCCCGTGGAACCCTACCACACCATCACCTGCCACCATCTACCACCACCTGTCAGTACCTACCATCACCTGTCACCATCTGCCACTAACTATCACCATCTACCACCACCTGTCAGTACCTACCATCAACTGTCACCATCTGCCACTATCACCATCTACCACCACCTGTCAGTACCTACCATCACCTGTTACCATCTACCACCACCTGTCAGTACCTACCATCACCTGCCACCATCTGCCACTAACTATCACCATCTACCACCACCTGTCAGTACCTACCATCACCTGCCACCATCTGCCACTAACTATCACCATCTACCACCACCTGTCAGTACCTACCATCACCTGCCACCATCTGCCACTAACTATCACCATCTACCACCACCTGTCAGTACCTACCATCACCTGTTACCATCTACCACCACCTGTCAGTACCTACCATCATCTGCCACCATCTGCCACTAACTATCACCATCTACCACCACCTGTCAGTACCTACCATCACCTGTCACCACGTAACACTTCTAAGTTAGGTATTATTATTATTGTTATTACTCTGGGTTTCATTTCATTTCAGTGTGTTCCCTCCTACTCGAGTCTAATCAGTAGGCAGGCTGAGGAGGGTGGCGAGTGGTGTCCGTTCCTCACTGTTATTAACATTAAGTGAACCATCAAAATGTCTTTACCAATAAGGGCATCAGGCGTTCCTAGATATTCCCGGCATTATTACTAACTCCTAGATTGTGTTATATAATAATTCAAGAAACAATTATACATCAACTTTTTTTTTTGTAACTGGACAAAATATGTAGATTGAACGGGGTGATTATTAACATTGTCATCTGATGTGGTTGTCTTTGGAATAGGAACAACATTGGATAGTTTTATCTCATCCGGGTAAGAACATCTTGAATGAAAATCAATAAGTAATTCGTAAATGCATCCGAATTGCCACGAGTCGTTTACCACATATTACTTTTACCTGTAGTTTTTAGAGCTACCTGATCGACTCCTAAAAATTAATTAAAACAACAGAATGATCAGATGTTTCAATTATAGTCAAGAGTATTTTGTTGACTATACTTGCAACATCAGGGAAAAATACGTCCGAACATTGCCCGACGCACGAGGCGCTCCCCGAACGATTTGTTTACAACCTCAGGTAACTGGACACTCAGACACCTTTTGATTGTGTTGATCGGTATTAACTGAGTGTTCGGTACAACACATAGACACACACACTAAAGATACATATATTGCATTAATGTGTTTACTATAAATCTAAAACCTCAATATTTCATCGTATTTTAACGTAATTTAGCAGACCACTCAGTAGTATAGACACACGCCGAAGTATAAGCAACACGCCGCCTGACACAATCACCCAGGGATAATAAATTGAACAAAGTGTTTATTTTCTGATGTCAGTGTTCCGGAGAAAAAAATCAAATCAAAATTCCGAGGATGAATCTTTAGGTAAACCTCGTATGTTGGTGTAAAATATCTAACTAGTTTTCTTGGGATAGTTTTCACGATGGTCTACGGCTACACTATGTAATGTAAACTACAGTATATGAAATAATATTAAAAAAGCAAGACCACTTTTTTCAATCTTTTGCGTTGAAAAAAATCTAAATATTCATGGATAGTAATAACATTAACACCAACCTACACTCATACATCCTGGCTGACGGGCGCCGTCTAGCCTCGGGTTGAGCCAAGGGTGTCTGGTAGTTGTGGGTCGTACTTCACTTATTATTATTGGAGATTAAAAAAGTCTAATTTGTCGATTATCATGAAGAAATTGTCAAGAATTGTTCTAAGAGGTTTATTCCCTTGTGTTGAGGGATTGTCGGTGACCGTCATGGGAGGTGAGTGACCGTCAAGGGAGCAGCCTGTACTTGATCCTTACTTAGAGTGTTATTTCGGAGAGGATCATCCCTGGTAATGACAACTATTGAGACAAACTCATTTTTAACTACACACAGTTTTCCTTCAAAATCTTCATTAAAGCAGTTGGGGTGTTTGTTAGGAGTGACCTCAGTCTAGGAGACGAACAATTGATGCTGCAACGCTCTGCCTCCGCACAGTCTTCCCTGCCTGAAGTGAGGTGACCTGAGGAGGTGTGGTGTGTCGCCCTGGCCCCGGCAGGTGGGCTGCCCTCCGCGCCCTGGGCCATAATACATCCGTGGCGGTGCACTATCAATTTGACACGACTCCTGCTCATCCCCGCGGAGGCCGTCGCGACGCAACAATACCTGGCAGGATTCTCCTGAAGCTACAGGTTATATGTACCGCCTCCTCTCTCAGCATCTCTGTCGCTGCCACACTACACCTTACAATAACTCTGCCACTGACGATCGTAAATGTTGGTTATACGTACTCCCGTCCTCCTGTTGAGGAAGACTAATTAAATAATCATGTTTTAACCGGTGGTGTCATGTCTTACTCACCACATGTTCCTTGTGTGTGTGGGAAGTTAGTTTCCTTGCAGCAGATTTTGGGAATTTCAACTGCAGCGACTTGTGGCGGAGACTACCGTCTGGTTGTAGACATTGTTAATTTGGATAAGCTTATTTATCTCCTTTATCTTATATTTGATTCTTCTCAGATTTTAGTATTGTAATAAATTTTAATCTGGAATATCATTTTTGTATGTGCGTGTGTGCGCGCGCGTCCTCTATATATACCGCTTGTCTCCACCAGCAGACGGGTCAGTCTCCCCGAGGGTTTCTCTTGTTTTACCTGCAAGTTTTTTTTTAATTATAATTTTCCCCGTGACTGATTCTTACGAGCTCTGTCACTTGGTTTGTGACCCGAGTTTAAATTGGTCAATTGTAGTTTTATCTTCCACAAGTCAGGGAACAAGGTGGTAGGCACTGGATAGAAGGGATATGAGGATTTATTAAGCTGAGAGAGAGAGAGAGAGAGAGAGAGAGAGAGAGAGAGAGAGAGATAAATCATTCTCTTCTCTCTCTCTCTCCCCTGTGCTGCTCGAAGGAGGTTATATTATGGTTTAAATCATAATTATCGTAATCAAAGAGAATACAAAGTTCTCATTATTAAGATCTAACTTGAGTCAGTACAGGGAGGCCTTTGTTGTCTCCATAGAAAACATTAGGTGTATTTATGGCCCAGGTTGATCATGTGACCTGTAACGACACGCCTCCCACTTACCCCATTATAGTGGTGCTTTGTTCTTGTGCTGCACCACCACTCGTGTTCGTTCAGTGAAGCAGAGTTGTCAAGTAATTGTATTCGTAAGATGCGTACTAATTGGTGATTAGCCGTATAACACCATAGTCATCACCACCTAAACACCATCATCACTCAGTCATCACCACCTGAACACCATCACCACCCTGACACCATCACAACACCATTAACTCAGTCAACATGGACACCATCACAACACCATAAATACAATGTTCAGTAGGTGTAGACTAACACAACACCATTAACTCAGTCATCACCACCTGGACACCATCACAACACCATAAATACAATGTTCAGTAGGTGTAGACTAACACAACACCATTAACTCAGTCATCACCACCTGGACACCATCACAACACCATAAATACAATGTTCAGTAGGTGGAGACTAACACAACACCATTAACTCAGTCATCACCACCTGGACACCATCACAACACCATAAATACAATGTTCAGTAGGTGGAGACTAACACAGCACCATTAACTCAGTCATCACCACTTGGACACCATCACAACACCATAAATCGTAGGTGGAGACTAACACAACACCATTAACTCAGCGTACTAATTGGTGTCATCACCATTAGCCGTATAACACCATAGTCATCACCACCTAAACACCATAACACAGCACCATTAATCACTCAGTCATCACCACAATGTTCAGTAGGTGACAGCACCATTAACTCAGTCCACCCTTGACACCATCACACAGCACCATTAACATCAGTACAACATGGCACCATTAACTCAGTCACCATCACCAACCACCAGTAAATACATTAACTGTCATCACTTGGTAGGTGTAGACTAACACAACACCATTAACTCAATCACCATGGACACCATCACAACACTACAATGTTCAGTAGGTGACTAACACCACCATTAACTCAGTCATCACCACACCATCACAACACCATAAATACAATGTTCAGTAGGTGTAGACTAACACAACACCATTAACTCAGTCATCACCACCTGGACACCATCACAACACCATAAATACAATGTTCAGTAGGTGGAGACTAACACAACACCATTAACTCAGTCATCACCACCTGGACACCATCACAACACCATAAATACAATGTTCAGTAGGTGGAGACTAACACAGCACCATTAACTCAGTCATCACCACTTGGACACCATCACAACACCATAAATACAATGTTCAGTAGGTGGAGACTAACACAACACACCACAGAATAAGCTGGTTGGCTGGCTGATATGAACCAGCCTCTGGAGACACATCCGGAGGTGAATGAAAACTTTATGAAAGGAAATCATGTCATCAGGTGATTTCGATGACCTTTTACTCACCTGTGGACAGATATTGGTCCCGGAGCAGACTTATCAGCTGGGCTTCGAAATTCAAAAGACGCATGATAGGTATAAGTCAAAGGCTGGGGAACCTGGGACCCTCACTCCAACAACTCCGAGAATGACTGAGAGATACTCCTAGCAAGAGAGAGAAATTCTATGTACTTTACTGCCTTTATGCTTTGCCATTTTCTGTGTGAGGTAAACTGAGTGATGTAAAGACCTCAAAATAGGGAGAAATGTTTGGGAAAGTGATGTAAGATTAGTGTGAAAAGCGACAGGAAAGTAACTACAAGGGAAAGTAGAAATAGGTATATACTGTACACTTGCCGTTATTCTCAGCTAATACACAATGCACAGTGATTCTTAACATCTCTATTGAGTTACGTTTCATGTCAACTCATTGTACTTGCTAGGGAAAAGCTACGTGAGACTGTGTAATGCTCGTCATGTCACTAATTGTAAAGGACAAGCAAATGTTTCCCTCCTTTCCCAAGCCTAGCATGAAAAAAACTACAAAATGAAGTAGCGATCAATTCCTGGTCATATAACCAGCCAGAATTTCTGGAAAAAAAATCCTTGACAATTTACAGTCGAATACATAGAAAATATCAAAATGTATAATGGAGAATTGAACTTCTACGAAAATATACTTGCTATACAATAGTTCTTGGTGCATAAAGTAGTTACTCTGATAAGTTAAACCTCTGATAAATGAAAATTGAAATTGAAGACATCCATGCAAGGTTTCGCCTGGAAACTGTGGCTCCACCCCCCCATGGCATGACTAGGCTTCTAACTCACGCTGCATCATTCACGGATTTCCTCCACTATTTATTTGCTCTCTGCTTTAAATATGCAACTGCTGGATTTTAGTCGAATTGTGATTTAGGAGTAGTGTTTTATACAAGGCTTCAGGAACGCTCAATAATTTTGTGGTGGGTGAGGTGAGGGAGGGGCAGGAAGTTCAGGAACTGAGGCTCAAACGTCATCGTCTCGTCCCTGCACGGGAACACAACCTCGATCCGTCCTCTTTTATGTAGTGTGGGTGCTGGTCGGTGGCGGGCTAAAAGTTTATCATTTAAGGTGCCAAGTCCAGAGGCATGTGACCTGGCGTGAGGGAAGAGCCAGTGTGACCTCGTGTTGTGTTGTGAGGTAGGCGACCACCGTCAGCATTGCCCTGTGTCAGTATAGTTTAAGAGAGTAGTAAAAGATTTTTAGTAAAATTGTGCTTGTGGCATCGAAGCAGTGTTAGAAGAAAATCAGCTCTGCGTTCGGAAAAAGAAGGGATATCCATCCATCTCAAGTCATCATGTAAAATACTTTGACAAGGGTAATATTAAAGGACCTTGCCCAGCATCCTGCAGGTCAGTTGTCTAGTACACTATCATGGGCCTTTTCTGCCAATGGCGGCCACGATCTTACACTTAATTTAAAATAAGAAAAACGAACCAACTAAACCCACCGTAACCTACCAAATTCTCGCCGAGGTGAAAAAATTTAGAATTCTGGAATTAATGAAGATAATGTTAAATATATATTATATACAATGTATTCTTTATTGAACATATTTGGTAATTAGGTTTATAGAATTCCCAATGGTGTTAACTGTTAGCGCAGCGTCTGTACCATAATGCTGGATTCCGGTTGTCACCAGCAGAGAAACAGGGCGGAACTATGAAGTATTGAAAGTCAGCCACAAATAATTTAATCAGCCTAGTTACAGCATCAACATTTATTGCAGTGCTGTTTTACGAGAATTAGATTTTCCTCGCTTAAGTTTGAATGAAACTAACCTTAGGTGCAAATAATAAGCAAACTGCTGTAAACTATCTAGCCCTTCCCTTTTGACAAAACTTGGATGTGTCATTGTAGTAAGTTTTAGGAATGGAAAGACGAATAATAAACAATACTTGGCCATGTGAAGTGCTTCGATTATCTCAGAGCAATTGTGATTATTTTTTGTGTCGTCATCTTTAATTTTGGATGGATCACTGGGTAGGCCTGTGTGTAGTGTGTAAAGGAGTACCGTAGTTTATGTAGCACAGAGAGTGTATTTCCCGTTGAAAAACAATAATGAGATATCATTCGTAAAATTGAGTCTGATACGATTTTGTGGGGAGACTGTGAAATGAAGTAAAACTAACCCAACATAAACTCACAGGCCACTAGGGTGCAGCACCTTCGGCCATTTAACTGTTGCGTTAAACACCATACGCTGAGTTGGTATTTCGTCAGCTACTTCACCTGCCAGGGCCATTAAACATCAAGCATCTAGATTTGTCTTTTGCAACAGAACTTTTTAAGATTTTAGAGAGACAACTATTCCAGGGGGGTTGTCTTGTTATTGTGTTGAAGTTTGGAAGCAAGTAGGACGCCATTTAATAGCCAGCTGTGATTGACGACACCAGGTATGGTTACAACCAATTACCTACAAATTTAAGATAAGAAATGGAGCTGTAATGTTATGTCGTAATCAGAAAATTCCGAGGTACAAATCAAACGCATTAAAAGTATAGGTGCCTTAATCTGTTGTGGAAATGTAGCGAAATGCGGCACAGACCAAGCCTTGTGCAGTTGACAAACGTTTCTTCTAGTGACCGGAAGAAGTTAAGGGAAAAAATGTCACAATTTGGGTTTTGTTAGGTGACTTGTGTGACTTGTTTTCCTAGATTCTTCATCTAGTAGTCTGCGTTAATAGTAAGAATAAATTGAAATGGATATAAGGCGATAGATGCCCAGTAGGCAGTAGTGCACATGAATGATGAGTGTAGCCGCTAGTGGTTTATAGAGACGCTAATAATAAGAGTGAATAGAGGAAAAAGGAAAAATCTACTTAACCTTATCTAACTTAATAGTCGTGGGCTCCGTCCCCCGGACCCCTCCGCATATTAAACAAAGAACTTTCTTTGGTATGGTGTTTTTTTTTTTTTTTTTCGGTAGACGTGAGAGAAACTGAGCGGCTCGTAAACATACACTGAGCGGACAAAATAGAGCTGGATTGGGCTGCACCGCTTACCGCTGCGAAAGACAAAGTAACGCTTCTACCAAACGAAGCATTTGTGATGAAAATGTAGTAAGAAAAGTTCCAAAGTTATATAATGATAATTATTTGGTCACTTCCAAATCTTACCACGTTATACAATAGTACTGTAATGATGATGGACTGAGGTGTCACTACTAGCATTTGGCCACAAAAGGATAAAGACCTTTAATTAAACGAAAACTGGCGTTAGATAACAAAAGGAAGTGTTATGATTTTCTTATTTTTTCTAAGTACTCTTCATGAATTTTGTTATTTGGGAACCACCTTTGTTTTGTGCAATTTTGTATAAAAAGCTTATTACACAAAATAAGATGTTAATGTTTTTGCTCCAGGCTTGAAAAAGCTGCTTTCATTTGTAAATTTGGTATAATGATAACATGATATTGTTTTAAGTGCAAGTATTAAATGGTCATCACTCTTTAGGTTTCTGGGGATGAATTTGATATAAAATTATTGTACTAACAATTTTCGTTTATCTCATGAACGCTGACAGTGCCAAATATGGTTATAAAGTAATACTTCAAGTTCAAAATACACAGTTTTCATAAATTAATAGACTAGTCGGCCAATCTTACAATGAAAGCACAGGGGCATGTTTTTGAAGGTGGCCGAGCACATTGATAGTGCATGTGATTATTGCTAACCTTAATATACAGTAAATGTCATATCTTTCCCTAATTCGACACCATTTTATTCTGAAACAAATTAAAGCAAGGGGAAGCAGCTAAATCCCTACATCATTTACCATGTTGTGATGCCGGATCATTGTTGTAGTCCAGCACCTCACGCCATGTTCCTAATTTAAAGAAAAAACAACTTAAATTTATACATTGCGAAACGACTAAACTTTGCGTGCCACTGTACACAATAAGGCTCATAATAATTGTATCTTCATAGTTCTTAATAATGTACAATCATTTTAATGGTTGAATTAGCCTAGGTTCTGTAGGTTAGAGCCGGCTAGGTTACAGGTTAGTTAGGTTAGGTTACGTTACGTTAAGAAGTTGGGTAGGTATAGGTTAGGTTAGGGTAGCTTAATGGTAGGTTAGGTTAAGAAGTTAGGGTAGCTTAATGGTAGGTTAGGTTAGGTTAAGAAGTTAGGATAGGTATAGGTTACGTTAAGTTAGGGTAGCTTAATGGTAGGTTAGGTTTAGAATTTAGGGTAGTTTATTATTGGTTAGGTTAAGTTAGGGTAGCTTTTGATGGGGTAGATTAAGTTAGGTAGGTTATTATAAGTTAGATTAAGAAGTTAGGATAACTTATGAATGAGTAGGTTAAAAAGTTAGGTAGCTTATGATAGGTTTTGGTTAGATTGTAAAATTAGAGATGGTTATAACAAATTAGATTTGGTGTGGGTGGTTTAGAGAGGATAGATTATAATTGGTTACCTTTGATACGGTAACGAGGCAAGTGGTACTTATCTTCAGTTACCGGTAGTTTAGTCAAGTTGGCAAACATGGTACAAATAACTACGTATTTGAATAATTTATAACATTCTATATTGTTTTTTTTATTTGTTTATTATTAATCATTTCCACTACTTGTTAACTTATTAACCGTTCGGTCGGTCTGTCTGTTCTGTTACGCACATCTATTAGCACAGGAGGAAAATGGAGTACCCGGAGAAAAGCAATAGCACTACCGCTGTCAACGCGACACTTTATCCGTCAGCGTTGCTGTATTTATTAAATTAGATAATGTTTGAATATATCGCGTGTTATCAATTTATCATACCCCCAACATTTCCATAAAGGCAATTAAAGTGAAAAGTTGCAATGTGCGATATTTGTTTACACAAAGTTTTCAGTAGTTCAGCCCCAGTACTGTACTTCAAACTTCAGACAATAAAGCCTACCAACAACGTTAAATGGACGCTCTCCCAGACCCAGAATGATAAACCCCTTTCCTGGGTTTGGAGTTTCGATTTGACACCGGCAGAGTGCAAGGGGAGTTAGGCACTGGGGCGCCCTCTAGGCCAGCTCAGTGTCGTTGCTGCCGCCGCCTCGGTAAGACCACGCCGGCCGCCCTCCTCGACACCTGCCACATATACCACAACACTCACACCGGGGAATGTATCCACCCACTTGTTGTGATACACTGTTCAGACTCGTCCAGGGAGTGATGTGACCTTACAAGTGGTGGCGTTTTGTCTTGTCGAAACCAGAAAGATTGTGAGATTAACATGTGAATATGCATTTGGGTTATTCATATTGACGGACTTGGTTGTGTATGAAGGAACACCTTACATTTTGATAACTGTAACTAAAAAATCATCTTCAACGAGATAATATAATGTGTTAATGTGTAGTTAATGTGAAAAATTTGTAAAAAATAAAAAAAATACGTCGTGATCAGTCGTATGCTAACTCCCATTGTTAAAGAACTTAGATTAACAGAAAGTTTTTACGTCCTATATCTTTATTCAGATGAAAGTGTCATGACAACCCTGTGAGAGCCTGAGCATGGCACACGTCTTTGTCTGCACACCGCATGACTAGAGGCTGGTCGCTGCCCCCACCACCACCAACCCGACATGTCCAGGAGGAAGCAAGCCAAACCCCGCGCTTTAAAACGTGAGTAGACATGTTGTACAGTACACACCTGTCCTGCACTTATCAGCTTCTGTAGTTAGCCTGATCATAATGGCATGACTGTATAAATAATACGTACACACGTATATTTAATGCTTATATATAGATAATTTATATATAAATTAAGTATGATTTAGGTACTCTATTGTGTATAGGATATTATAATGTGCATGTTTGTATTTCTGGCGTGTTTGAAGTTCTGTATGCCGTATCTATTATTGGTTTTATTATTAATATTATGTGTTGTAAATTATTGTTCAACATTTTACATTTTAATGCATTAATTAACTGCATGATTAAACTTACACCTGTTGTTATTGTTGTAGTATCATTACTAATTCAAACTCGTAGTGAATGAATGAATGAATGCATCAGTAATTTACATGATTTATACAAAACTATTATTATAATTATCAATACATGCACGGTCATTAATACTGCTGGTAATTATTTTGTACTTTCTTCAACAACCATTTTAAACACATATAAGGACAGATTACTGTTTTATTATTTTGATCGGTAGTATTGTTAGGTCGACAGAGTTACGCAGGAAGTGACGTCTTGCCATATACTAAATGAAACGATGTTTTCAATTGGAAGTTATGTGATGTAGGAACAGCATTATTTAGCAGGAAATTCCGCATAATAGGATTCCGGGGTATAAGTGAATTTACAGTAGGCTGAGGCTCTGCAAGATGGACTACAGTATTAACAGCTATATATAAGGCATGAATGGACCACTCAGACGCCCCCCCCCCCCGCCTCACCTCTGCCTGGCTGGAGTTATACTTAGGATTTAATACACCCGTGTTACTGATTTAAGTTAAAAAAAAATTCTGGGTAACAAATATCTGCTTGGTGAGTGGGAAGATTTTTACAACTAATTTTGATTTGATGTTAAATGTTGGTTCATAAACTTTACGGTTGGCTCGCTTCATTTATATTCTGCAATAAGACCGCATGTGACGTCCAACTGGCTTGGTCCTCTCCATAATGGTCACCTGATAAAACCCCCAGACACGGGTCCTTATTGATAGCCTTTGCTTGATTGATGAACGAATGGTCCCGTATAGACGTAAGATCTGCGTGAATGTCCGTGTAACATTGTAAGTCCCTAGATATCTCGCTCTGTACACCACAAATATATAAATAATCATTAGGAGAAACACAGTACTTCATCACAACAACAATGTGAATGGAAAAAGAGCTGAAAACCCGCTGGCTGGCGAACATGGTGCACCCTGCCGCTCACAGTAGGGCCGCCCCTCCGCCGCCACTTCCCACTTTCTCTCACCACCGCCTCTTTTTTCTCGTTTTCGTCCGCGGCTCAGAGAGAAAACGGAGCCAGTGAACTGACATTTAGGGGCGACGAACTAATGTCTGTGGATAGATGAAAACATTTTAGAGAACAAAATGATCAGACATATATTTTGGGCACGAAGCAACGCTGATGCTTTTATTATTATGTTGGCTAATACCTTTGTTATGTGCCAAGGGGATTGGTGGTTAATAGCCACTGATGATTAAACTTGGAGAAAAAATAATAGGCACGTGATGGTACAGTCATTCTTATGCATGAGTATTTGGTCCTTGACGGAGACCAGTTGTGGATTTTGAATGGTTCGTGCGTTGAATTCTCCTGGTAACTGGGGATGTAGAGCTGTGTAAAACTCACTGACTTGAGCTTAAGCACAGTAAATAGTCTTCAGAATGGCATCGAAATCACTCTGAGATTCCTTCTTAATTACACGAAGGTCACTAGTGGCTCCCAACTGGTGGTATTCGAGAGCTGTCCAGATGGAGCTTTGTTTTAGTTATGAGGAGCTGGGGGAGCTACAGGTTAGGGTCACCTCTCAACCTCTCGGAAAGGAGTGAGTTGCGGGGTAACATTAAAACGTAAGGAAAGAACAACCGTAAGTGACTCCAATAAACTATTTTGTCATATTTTAAACCTTTTTCTCGTTGGAATCCACTCATAACGTATATTTGACTGTAAATAAGATTCGCATTTAAAAGATAGAAACTTATACTGCAATAAGATAATAGTTTCCATGCTCTGACGTCATTTTGAATACAATAGTGATATGATTATTTTACACGCAAGATAATGAGGATGTCAGTGAGTCGTCAGCGAAAAAAAAAATATTATTTGATAATTTTTTCTTATAATGTGGATCTGATTTCCAAAATGTCTGACGTAACTGTCATGTTTAGGCTGTTGATACTTCTCATTGTCGGAGGCTATGAGTGACATTATATGGGTGTAGGGGCTACTGTTGCCTTAAGGTCATTGTGTTAGACTACAAGTTATACAGTATCATAAGTTTGGGGGCTACTTTTATAACGCTTTCTTGTGTTTGACAAATTGCAGCAGTTAAGTTCACGGGTCTGTGGCTATTTGTGTAATGGCCATCATTGTTTTTAAACTAGTACTCCTCACATGATCATACCCAGTCATTAAGGTTCCTTCTTCCACCATAGACCTATTGAAGTGTCTAGTGGACTGTGCTAGGCTGAGGTGCTGCTGGCTACTCTTGTCTCGCATTCATTATACTTGGCTACCGAGGTCTAAGGTTTTCTCCAGTCCAATACTATAGTTTAACAAAACTTCCTAAACATCTAGTGGTGTACACCATCACGGCAGCGTCCCTATTAGCCTTGGCGTCGGGTAACTTGATTTTAATGGGGAATGGGACAACTGTCCGCCGCCATCTGGCCGCCGCGGACTGGGGGTAAACTGCAAACGCCTAATTTTGCGCTCTCAAGGCAGGTTAGGTTAGGTTAGGTACTTCATGGGCTGCGGCCAGATGGCGGCGGCCAGTTGTCCTAGACCCATTTTAATGTTCTCCTTCGTTAACTGTACACTAAACTCATTATTGTACTGAATTGCGAGTCCTCGAATTTGCGTCCTGTAAATTGTTTACTTCACTTGAAAACATTGAGGGAATTAATTAATTCACTTAACGCCTCTGCTTCAGCCTGGACGGACTCCATATATCTTCTCCAACTCCCAGATCTGATACAGCCACACGTGTTTTTAATTTTGATTCATGCATGTAATAAAATCCTTTGGGGTTCGACTGGGCCTCAGCTGCTGAAACTCCGCCTTTGTATTCTTCGTTTGATTTCTGAATGTCACTGTCCTGCTGGTCAGGAGTGGCGGTCGACTCATCTCTTGAAACTGAGATGCCAGTGTCTTCCTAAAAGTTTCCAGGATGTTCTTAATCAGTCAGCTTTAGTGTTTGGTATACAGTATTTTCCCATCACTTTACATTTGATTGTTTCCCAATAACTTTACAATCGTGTTCAAAACGCTTGTTAAGTTATGTTCGTCGCCTCCTCACTCCTGTCATTATACTCACCATCGTTATGTTTTAACCTTTGCTTACGTTCTTCATGTGTTAAGTACTGTTCCGGGTAATAATTACACGTGAAGGAGTGTCGCCAGATTAGTGCCAATAGGGTCTAAAGTGTCCGTTAACACACTCTCCTCGGTGGTTAGGGCGAAATACGTACTACCCATAAGTGTCTGCTGACGTATTACTAGTGGGTTGGTCCTCAACATGTGGAGATAAAAGACTATCCCTTAAGAGTCTCTATAACAAGGCAGTTGGGTTGATAAGATCAACTATAATTAATTCATCCTGGTGGCAGTTTCAGTTTGCTGTCATATTTCAATTGTTAAATATATATATAATTAGGTGATCTGTTTATACGTGGAAGAAAGGGCGCGTCACTCACCATTAGTGTGTGATCTACACTACGTCGATAACCACAACCCTTCTGCGTGTTGTCCGTGACAGGTTCGTGATAGATCCCTCATATAGAGATTGAACTCTTATTCCTCTGGGTGAATCCTTTTATTTTGATAATACAGTTTTGTAAGTCGTAATGCACCAGCTGGATGGGTTAGAGTTTAATGCGGCGGTGTTTCTGAGGAGTGAGTGCTGGTGTGTTGACTTAAACTAGACTCAGTATGCGGTGATAGCTCTCACCTGTCGCATCATTAGCAGCCAGACCTTTACGATATCTTCAATACTATTTGGGTTAAGTTTTTCATAAAAGTTTCTAGAATTAATTTTTATCGTAAATGGAGAAGGAAGATCTCACCCATCCAGCTGACTTTAGCAGTAACACAACAATTAACATCCAAAATGGTATAAAGTTGTTCTGAGACTCTCTTTTGACTTAACACTATTTATGGGACAACAATAACATACAGGAACTTTGTGACTCGACTAGAGGCTTCCCGGGTACAGTATACACAAACACCTTGTAATAAACACACACGGTGACCTGGTGATGGTGAATACAAGTGTCTGTGTGTCGCATAGCAATATAGGATTGTATTGCAATTGCAAGCACGCCCACAGACATGCTTGCTTGCGTACAACACTAAAACAAACATTTGTTATAAACACACACACACACACACACACACACACACACACACACACAAGGAGCGTAGTGGTGGTGGCGTCAGACAGTCTGGCATCCCTAGGGAGTCTCTCCTCTACCCCAGGGACTCCTGTCTCCCTCCCTCACCACCTCCCTCTCCCTTCCCTCCTTCCCTTACACCTCCCACACCCTCCCGTCATACTTTCCCGCCGCCCCCTTCCTTCCTTCCTTCCTTCCTTCCTTCCTTCACTCTCACGCCACCTTCCTCTCCCTCTTTTGTTTTATCCTTCATTCCCCCTCTCTCGACCCACACTCCTTTTCCATATCCCTCCCACCTTCCTTCCTTCCTTCCTTCCTTCCTTCCTTCGTTTTCTTTCATTTCCTATCCGTTTTCCACGTCCATTCCGTCCTCTTATATTCTCCCTCCTCCATCCTCTCTTCGTTGTCTTCCTTCCTTGATACCTCCATTCTCCTCACCTCCTTACATATCTCTCTCTCTCTCTCTTCGAGTCATTGTGTGAGGGAAGGGAAGGAGAGGAAAAAAAGGTAGAGGAGAAAAAGAGGAAACTGAGAGAGGGGGAAGAAAGGTGGGAAGAGAGAGAGAGAGAGAGAGAGAGAAAGAGAGAGAGAGAGAGAGAGAGAGAGAGAGAGAGTATGACCCCGTCAACGTGGGTTCAGGACACGTTTTCTGGCTTCTACACCGCCATGTTAACCAAAGAAGTGAGGAGGAGGAAGAGGAGGAGGAGGAGGAAGAGAAGAATGAGAAGGATGGGGAGAAGGAAGAGGAGGAGGAAGAGGAACGTTTTCTATGATGCCCTATAATATAATAAGAGGGTAGGAGCCTTTAAGCGTCTTCTTTTTATTCTACAAAATGTGAATAAAGGAAAAAGTTTTGATTATGAGCCAAAACTCGTGTACAGGTATCCATTATATCGAACACTGCAACTATGACTTTTATTTGGTTATTGAGGCATTCCAAGGACTCTCTCTCTCTCTCTCTCTCTCTCTCTCTCTTTATCTCTCTCTCTCTCTTTCTCCTCTCCTTCTCTCCCTCTCCCTCTCCCTCCCTCTCCCTCTCCCCCTTCCCTCCCCCTCCCCCTCCCTCCCTCCCTCCTCTCACCCCACCCTTTTCACGTCATGTCATGTCATGTCATGTCATGTACGTCACACCAATTATTAACCAGCCTCGGAGTCAAATGAAAAAATGATCATGATTATAATTTGATCAAAACGTAGATCAGATGTTATACTCGCTTTGTTTACTTGCACATTCACGTAGAGGAATTAGAGAAACATTATTGGTTATTTTAGTTATTCCTCCTTTCATTAATTTGTTTACTCGTCATAATAAATTGTTTACTCGTCATAATAAATAAAGAAGAAAGGGATTTATTTTATTTTTTTTGTTAGGATCAAATGATTAAATAATAATGGTAATAAAATGTGGAATAACTTGAGGGAATAAACCAAATAGTTATCATAAGGTATAATTGGTTTAATAAAGTGAGGGAATAAACCAAATAGTTATCATAAGGTATAATTGGTTTAATAAAGTGACCAGAATAAACCAAATAGTTATCTTAAGGTTTAATTGGTTTAATAAAGTGAGGGAATAAACCAAATAGTTATCTTAAGGTATAATTGGTTTAATAAAGTGACCAGAATAAACCAAATAGTTATCTTAAGGTTTAATTGGTTTAATAAAGTGAGGGAATAAACCAAATAGTTATCATAAGGTTTAATTGGTTTAATAAAGTGACCAGAATAAACCAAATAGTTATCATAAGGTATAATTGGTTTAATAAAGTGAGGGAATAAACCAAATAGTTATCTTAAGGTATAATTGGTTTAATAAAGTGACCAGAATAAACCAAATAGTTATCATAAGGTATAATTGGTTTAATAAAGTGAGGGAATAAACCAAATAGTTATCATAAGGTATAATTGGTTTAATAAAGTGAGGGAATAAACCAAATAGTTATCATAAGGTATAATTGGTTTAATAAAGTGAGGGAATAAACCAAGTGGTTAATGAATGGAGAGTTATAGTGTGTGTGTGTTATTTACCCTTGATGTCAGTCTGTCAGTCAGTCAGTCAGTTACCCTCATTTCACCTCTGCTCTCCTCACCCCACCTCACCTCACCTCACCCCACCTCACCCCACCTCACCTCACCTCACTCCACCTCACCTCACCTCACCTCTACCGGAAAAAAAAATTATGTAGAACTTAAAAAAGAAAGATATTGATCTGGGTGTAGAATTTGGTTGTGGTTTGTTTAATAAATTGTGGTGTATATAAAGGGAGAGGAGAAGGGAAGGTTGTGTTGTGTCGTGTTGTGTTGTGTCGTGTTGTGTCGTGTCGTGTTGTGTTGTGTCGTGTCGTGTCGTGTCGTGTCGTGTCGTGTCGTGGTTAGGTTGTGGTCGTTGTGTTGGGTCGTGTTGTGTTGTGTCGTGGTTGTGGTCGTGTTGTGTTGTGTTGTGTCGTGTTGTGTCGTTGTGTCGTTGTGGGGTTGTAAGGTTGTGGTCGTGGTCGTGTCGTGTCGTGTCGTGTCAGTTGTGTCGTGTCGTGTTGTGTCGTGTTGTGTTGTGTCGTCGTGTCGTGTCGTCGTGTTGTGTCGTGTCGTGTCAAGCCAGGTCGTGGGTTGTGGCCGTGTTGTGTTGTGTCGTGGTTGTGTTGCCAGGGTTGTGTTGTGGGTTGTAATGTGTTGTGTCGTGTTGTGTCGTGTTGTGTTGTGTTGTGTTGTGTCTGGTGGGAAATTTATTGTTCGTCTTCTTTTATTTCTTGTTCTTTTCTCATTCTGTTTTTATTGCTTGTTGTTGTTCTTCTTCTAAGTAAGACACGGGCGTAACATAATACTGTGTGGGCGAGGTTGAGGAAGTCAAGGTTGAATTCTTAACTGGGTGGAGGGTGGAGGAACTTTTATTGGATATTATATACCAATGTCGGGCGGCCCACCCACTCCACTCTCCCTCCCCACACGCCCTTACCTCTAACCACGCCCTAACACGCCCATCTTCCGTACTAACTCCCACCCACCCATTCGTCTCAACACGTCATCACATATATTATCTTTTACTCCCACCCTCCTGGCAATATGAACACACACCGCCCTCACGCCCATCAACCATGTACGCCCACGACTAGTCATACATCTTGCGACCTTTTAGGGAGTATGACCTCTGGTTCTGGTTTTCCCCTGCCCACACCTGGTGATGGCCCCCATCCCTGGTGTTGCCCCGCCCACACTTAGTGTTGCCCCGCCCACCCCTGGTGTTGCCCCGCCCACTCCTGGTGTTGCTTCGCCCACCCCTGGTGTTGCCCCGCCCATTCTTGGTGTTGCCCCACTCACACCTGGTGTTGCCCCGCCCACACCTGGTGTTGCTCCGCCTACCCTTGGTGCTGCCCCCGCCCACCCCTGGTGTTGCCCCTGCTCACCCCTGGTGTTGCTTCTGCCCACCCCTGGTGTTGCTCCCTGCCCACCCCTGGTGTTGCCCCGCCCACACTTAGTGTTGCCCCGCCCACACTCCCAGGTGCTGCCCCGCCCACCCCTGGTGTTGCTCCCCCTCCCACCCCTGGTGTTGCTTCTTGCCCACCCCTGTTGCCCTGCCCACCCCCTGGTGCTTCGCCCACCCCTGGTGTTGCTCCCTGCCCACCCCTGGTGTGCGCCTGCCCACCCTGGTGCGTTGCCCTGCCCATTCTGGTGCTGTTCCACCACCTGGTGTTGCCCCTCCCACACCTGGTGTTGCCCCGCCCACAACACCTAGTGCTGTCTTGCCTACCCTTGGTGTTGCCCCGCCCACCCCTGGTGTTGCCCTGCCTGCCCCTGGTGTTGTCCTGTCCCACCCGACTGTTGCCCTGCCTACTCCCCTGGTGTGGCCCTGCCCCTGGTGTGGCTCCCTGCCCACACCGGCCACTCTACCTGCCTGCCCCGCCTTCCACTCTCCCTCTATAATTCAATATTCATATCTCATTTGATGAACAATAAAGAAAAGTGAGCGAGCAAACACACCGGAACGTTGAGAAAACATAATCACCAGGGAACACGCTGGCGAGCTTTGACTCTCCCGCCCTGGACAAATATTCTCCCGGCCCAGAGGAGGGGGTCCCGTGTGTGTGTGCCAGCCCACCCTGGTAACAGTGTCGTTACAGCAGCAGGGTTTTAGACTGGTACAGTATCAATAAAAGTCTCCCTGTGTGACACCGGAGAGAGATGGGAAGAGCCGAGTCGTGTGGTACTTTAGTGTGGTCGAACCTCACGAGTCATCTAGCTATTGACGGTGACTTAACAGGAAACTTTTGAACCAACGTTGATGATAATATTCACTGTATAGCTACTATGTGTAAGTGTATAGCTACTGTGTGTAAGTGTATAGCTACTATGTGTAAGTGTATAGCTACTATGTGTAAGTGTATAGCTACTGTGTGTAAGTGTATAGCTACTATGTGTAAGTGTATAGCTACTATATGTGTGAGTGTATAGCTACTATGTGTAAGTGTATAGCTACTATGTGTAAGTGTATAGCTACTATGTGTGTAAGTGTATCGAGGAGAGCCGAGTACTGTACCTGGGCGGCGCGTCTCTCCCCTTGTTCCTTCCCGTACAAGGTGAGAGGAAGGGGTCATGTAGAGACGGTAATGCAATTTTCGTAGACAAATAAAGTGGGAACAAGTTTATTGAGTTATCCAAGTTAAGAGTTCAGTTAAGTGAAAGTTTCTTTGTGTTGAGTGAAGTCTTGTGAAAGTTTTGGTTTAATGTAAGGTGTCCTGAGGTGTAAGGTGTCCTGTAGGGTGTAAGGTGTCCTGTAGGGTGTAAGGTGTCCTGTAAGGTGTCCTGTAGGGTGTAAGGTGTCCTGACGTGTAAGGTGTCCTAGGGGGTGTAAGGTGTCCTGTAGGGTGTAAGGTGTCCTGTGGGGTGTAAAGTGTCCTAGGGTGTAAGGTGTCCTGGGGTGTAAGGTGTCCTGTGGGGTGTAAGGTGTCCTGGGGGTGTAAGGTGTCCTGTAGGGTGTAAGGTGTCCTGTAGGGTGTAAGGTGTCCTGTAGGGTGTAAGGTGTCCTGTAGGGTGTAAGGTGTCCTGGGGTGGTGTAAGGTGTCCTGTAGGGTGTAAGGTGTCCTGTGTCCTGGGGGGGGGGTGTAAGGTGTCCTGTAGGGTGTAAGGTGTCCTGAGGGAGAGGAGGTGATGTTTAGACCAGAAGACGTGTCCCACCACCGTCACCGTCCATTGGTCATTAGTTTATTGACGACACAAATATTAAGTCAGAGGAAGGTTAGGTTAGGTTAGGTTAGATTAGGTTGAGTTAGGTTCGGTTTAGTTAAGTTAGTTTAGGTTCAGTTAGGTTAGGTATAATAAGTTCATTAAGTAAAGTACAATAACTCAGAGCCGATCATTACGAGAGGTGTACTCCACACACCTCACCCGCCCCCGAGCGTGGAAGACCAGATTTTTGTGTCATGTTTTATTCAGTGTTGGGCAGAGGTGTGCGGCAGCTGCGTCCACGGGGCCTCTGGACGGCTCCCAACACTACACTATCAATTTTTGACTAACCAGGTGTGAGGTGATGGCCGAAGCTAGGGGGGGGGGCACACCTGTTTAAAGTTGATCTTTTTACGTTCACACTCGTTTAATGTTTGTCACACACACACACACACACACACACACACACTAATATTTTCTCACGCTGTCTAGCATTTGGTGTTCGGTACAGTAAATGCAGTGTGGCAAGATAAGTGGAGCTTACCCCCTGATTCTTAGTATTCAGCAGGTACAGTCGTAGGTCACTCCATCCTGGGGACGTTCCTGCAGGACTACAGACACACAAGATGGTTTACTGTTGGTACACAGGAGTTATGTTAGGGATGAGGGGCCGAACTCAAAATCTTTCTCTCTGCGATCGGGAATCAAACCTGAGTCCATTCGTTTGCAAGGCGAAAGCACTTTTTATCATTGAGCTACGGAAACTATCACACACTTATAATTTATTTTAGCGAAACATGACAATACTGTGTTTAAAAATTACTTTCTGAAATAAATTTGACTATTTTTTTTACAATTAGTCACGTTTGTGTACTGTAGGTGGACGCGAAACCACACACCCACCCACACGCACACACCCACCCACCCACCCACCCACCCACACACACACACACACACACACACACACATACATACATACATAATGTCCCGCGGCCATACAGTTACGTAACGCTTCAATATATAAGTATCTTTACGATTTTGTGTGAGACAATATGACACAACAGACGAAGGATTTTGACAACCCTACCGAGACAACAGGAGTCACAGTGTTCATTGTGGAATTTATCGGAGTGAGAATAGAATAGCCCTTGAGGCAAGCTTTGACCCGCTGACACACTAATGCAGGATGATGTTGATGGTGATGATGTTGATGTTGGTGGTGATGATGGTGATGTTGGTGGTGATGATGGTGATGTTGGTGGTGATGGTGATGATGGTGATGTTGGTGGTGATGACGATTTTAGTGATGGTGATAATAATGATGATGAAGGTTTTAGAAAATCAGCAATTGAAGAAGAAATTAATATATTAAGGATAAATAATGACCTGATGATGCAAATGATTATGTGTAGTTAAGTGATACGAAGCATTAGGGATGTTGATAATGTGTAGACTGTGTGTGTGTGTGTGTGTGTGTGTGTGTGTGTGTGTGTGTGTGTGTGCCAACACGATATAGGAGAGACGTGAAGATATTATGATAGATAAATAGATAGATAATACTGCCAGTGTCGATTATAGATTGTTTTTAAAATGTCACAATATTGTTTAGTTTTTAATATTCTGGTAAACGGTTTGTGCCATTAACCAAGATCCCGTATACAGAGTTCAGTGTTGTTTGTGTACTGTTGTATATAATTGGTTAACCGTATTGTAGTGTACTCTAACTCTCTCTCACACACACACACACACACACACACACACACACACACACACACGAAAGGGGATAGTTTAGTGGTCGGTCATACAGTGATTACAAACCCTCCTCCCACCCTCCTTTAATCCACCCCACCCCATTCCAGCCACCCACTCCGCCCCACACCGCACCACCCACCCACCCACCCACGCCACCCACCCAGCACACCTCAGAGTGGAGTGAACCAGGTAGCTGTGTATATATAATCGATGGAACGACTTAATAACAACAACGCCATGACCCGGAGTTATCCAGTGAGACAACACCAGATACTTCCAGTCGAGTCTCAGGTGCAGTTGGCCGCCATGTTGCCTTTTTCATTTCTTGTGTCGTGGGCCTCTTTACAATATCAGCTGAAGTGGATGTTTCTCATACGAACCTCTGAGAAACATTATTTGTAAGCTTGAGTAAGTGAGTTATCCGCAAAGGTGAGAAATAAAGAGAATCCTTTCATCTTTGAGTTCTTGCTTGAGTGTGTGTTAGTTAGATGCTTTCCTAAATCACTTAGCCTCTCGAGTATAATGACAGCCTCTCAAGTATGATGATTTAACCCCTTGAGTACTATGACATGATTAATCCCTTTAAATCACCAATCTATCGTACTCAATGGGTTAAATCATTATACTCAAAGGGTTAAATTACCGTACTCAGGTGTTAAATCATCGTACTCAAGATGTTTAGGGTGAACATATAAAGAGCTAACCTAACCTAACCTAACCTCAGCAAATCCGACCTCAATTTCTCCCTAATTCACCACCACTTCTTAATTGTGACCTTACCTTTATGTTAATTAATTAGTTATGCACTCAGGTGTGTTGTAGACGAGAACTTCTGGCCGGGATAAACAGATCTTCATTAGTAGTAAAACAATAATCGATAGTGTGTGGGCGAGCGGGCGGCGCTTGACTGCACGTGTTGTACCCTGTGTGTGTGTGTGTGTGTGTGTGTGTGTGTGTGTGTGGAGGTATAGATCAGCTTGCGTGTTCATATGATGTGTAAGATCATAGACTGGGGCAGAAAGTGTATATTTCATTATACTATGAAGGTCGGGGAAGGCTTTTGATGTTTACCCACATTGCACACAGTATATTTTTCAACATACATCGTGTACAAGCTCTACTGTGTGTGTGTGTGTGTGTGTGTGTGTGTGTGTGTGTGTGT
Source organism: Homarus americanus (assembly GCF_018991925.1). Classification (NCBI taxonomy): domain Eukaryota; kingdom Metazoa; phylum Arthropoda; class Malacostraca; order Decapoda; family Nephropidae; genus Homarus; species Homarus americanus. The sequence goes on along the minus strand of NW_024751660.1, from coordinate 595,646 downwards.
GTGTGTGTGTGTGTTTTAAACGTATACACTATGAGAAAGAAAGATTAGTTACGTATATTTTGTCAACGTAAACTATGGAGAAGGTCTTTGTGTATATTCGTCAACGTATATATACAGGTTATAAGATTGTGTTGTATAAAAATCATAAACGTGTGGTAGTATTTCAGGAGTCACTGTGGTAGAGTGTATTACCGTGGCGTCAATATCAGCTTTGATAATTAAACCCGCGTTAAAAAGAACTGATATGACTTGAACTAATACAGTCTCGGTACTCGGTGACGTCCGCTGTAGTTGTGAGTTACACGCGAAGGGTGAGGGAGGGGTGTAGGTAGGTGAGGGTGTAGGTGGTGGAGGGATGTAGGTAGGTAAGGGGTGAGGGTGTAGGTAGGGAACAAGGGAGGGATGTAGGCAGGAAGGACGGGAAGGATGTAGGTAGGTAGGGAGGAAGGAAGAAAGGGAGGATGGCAGCGATACATGGAGGGGGAAGGAGGGGTTGTAGCGAGTCTTGAGTGGAGGAACACGGAGGTGGGGAAGGGAGACTCAGAGCTCTTTCACGTAAGTATGCAGGTGTACAGTAGGTAGATAGGTACAGTAGGTAGATAGGTACATTAGGTAGGTACAGTAGATAGGTACAGTAGGTAGGTACAGTATGTAGGGAGGTGGAGGAAGGTTGGGTACAAAATAGTTCAGAAACGTTGGAAGTGACACAGGTGCTGAAGAAAGGCTAGAGATTGGTTAATTAGATTTAGATAACACTGAAAAAATGAGAGAGAAGTGAGTGTGTGAGGGGTGAGGGGGCAGGGTGAGTGTTGAGGTAGGGTGAGGGGGCAGGGTGAGTGTTGAGGTAGGGTGAGGGGGCAGGGTGAGTGTTGAGGTAGGGTGAGGGGTGAGGTAGGGGTGAGGGGCAGGTGAGGGTGAGGGGTGAGTAGGGTTGAGGTAGGGGTGAGGGGGCAGGGTGAGTGTTGAGGTAGGGTGAGGGGGCAGGGTGAGTGTTGAGGTATGGTGAGGGGGTAGGGTGAGTGTTGAGGTAGGGTGAGTGTTGAGGTAGGGTGAGGGAGCAGGGTGAGGACACTAGTGAAGGGTCGCGCGTCACAGTCATGAAAAAGACTCGGTGGGGGCTGTGAGGCGGACCTGCCGTGCATGGTAATGCACGAGAGAGTATGGGCGTGCAGGGATAAAATTTGGTAAGTGAAGGGCGTGCAGGGAGGGCGTGGGGAAGGGGGCGGCGTCCCCACAGGTCCCTGGGGGCAGCGACCCCAGCGATAACACGCCAGGCTATTGCATCACCACCTCACGATACACCCAAACCTTGTGCTGGCTGGGGGAGACTGTTCACCCTTGTGGCCGCTGGTTATAAGACCCAAAATGACGACCTTAGCAGTAGTGCTGGTAACGCCATTTACCATGGGTGGGGACTCGGTGGAAATGAGATCCCTCGGGATGGTCCAAATTACACTGGAAAATTTCAACTGGGACTCCCAAACCGGCAGTGGTGGGGAAGAGGTACTGTAGCCAGCGCTTAATGTGATCACCGCTTAATGCTAATTCTCGGTTATTGTCATTATGTCGTGGGCGAGCGCTGGTCGAGGGTCACCTGCTACGGCCACCTGAGTACCGTAGAGGTGTTGGAGGGCGACGGTGAGGGAGAAACACCCAGGTGGTCACGGTAACCGGGGGGCGTCACTCACTCCCTCGACGAGGAACGCTGGATGGAGTCGATGCTGCCGGCTGTCCCTTCTACACCTGTGCAGCTATCATACTGCTCCTGACGGTGTTGTTTATCATACTGCTCCTGACGGTGTTGTTTATCATACTGCTCCTGACGGTGTTGTTTATCATACTGCTCCTGACGGGGTTGTTTATCATACTGCTCCTGACGGTGTTGTTTATCATACTGCTCCTGACGGTGTTGTTTATCATACTGCTCCTGACGGTGTTGTTTATCATACTGCTCCTGACGGTGTTGTTTATCATACTGCTCCTGACGGTGTTGTTTATCATACTGCTCCTGACGGTGTTGTTTATCATACTGCTCTGACGGTGTTGTTTATCATACTGCTCCTGACGGTGTTGTTTATCATACTGCTCCTGACGGTGTTGTTTATCATACTGCTCCTGACGGTGTTGTTTATCATATCACTGCTCCTGACGGAGTTGTTTATCATACTGCTCCTGACGGGTTGTTTATCATACTGCTCCTGACGGTGTTGTTTATCATACGCTCCTGACGGAGTTGTTTATCATACTGCTCTGACGGTGTTGTTTATCATACTGCTCTGACGGTGTTGTTTATCATACTGCTCCTGACGGGTTGTTTATCATACTGCTCCTGACGGTGGACTTGTGTGGTGTGTTTATCATACTGACGTCTGCTCCTGACGGTGTTGTATTATCCCTGATACTGCTCCTGACGGTGTTGTTTATCATACTGCTCCTGACGGTGTTGTTTATCATACTGCTCCTGACGGTGTTGTTTATCATACTGCTCCTGACGGTGTTGTTTATCATACTGCTCCTGACGGTGTTGTTTATCATACTGCTCCTGACGGTGTTGTTTATCATACTGCTCCTGACGGTGTTGTTTATCATACTGCTCCTGACGGTGTTGTTTATCATACTGCTCCTGACGGTGTTGTTTATCATACTGCTCCTGACGGGTTGTTTATCATACTGCTCCTGACGGTGTTGTTTATCATACTGCTCCTGACGGTGTTGTTTATCATACTGCTCCTGACGGTGTTGTTTATCATACTGCTCCTGACGGTGTTGTTTATCATACTGCTCCTGACGGTGTTGTTTATCATACTGCTCCTGCTCCTGACGGTGTTGTTTATCATACTGCTCCTGACGGTGTTGTTTATCATACTGCTCCTGACGGTGTTGTTTATCATACTGCTCCTGACGGGGTTGTTTATCATACTGCTCCTGACGGTGTTGTTTATCATACTGCTCCTGACGGAGTTGTTTATCATACTGCTCCTGACGGTGTTGTTTATCATACTGCTCCTGACGGGGTTGTTTATCATACTGCTCCTGACGGTGTTGTAGAATTATCAGGCTAGACTTCTGGTTATTTACACTACGTCATTAATTCCCAGAGTGATTTTATACGTGTGTTTTGTAGTAGTAGTAGTAGTAGTAGTAGTAGTAGTAGGAGTAGTAGTAGTACACACCCGTCCACCACACTCCAGGCTCCTCCCTCACCACCTACCACAGACAGCCCACTACCAGTCGACCTGGAGGACAGAATTGTACGATAAGATTTCCTATTGGACAAAATCCCCCGATACAGAAACTTACAGACAATTCACCTCTGGACAAAGTCGTACCAATCGATTTCCCACTGGACAAATTCCTTGGACACAATATCTCTCGGGACAGTTTCCTGCCGGACAGAATCTCGCCAGAAAATTTCCCAGTGGAAAAAATTTCACCACCGGAATAATAACGTGGATTAAGTCCATCGTGTTCAAGTTTATCCTTAGATGTTGAATATACTGTAATTATAGGTTAGGTAAGTGTAACCTCCCCCCACACCCACATAAAGTGACCCCCCCACATACATCACCCCATAAACCCACTCCCCCACACTCCCCCGCCCTCCCCCACACTCCTCCGCCCTCCCCCGCCCTCCCCACACCCTCCCTCCTTCCACCCTCCACCCACACGCCCCTGCCCTTCCCCCACACCCTCCTCCTTCCCACACTCCCTCCCTCCTTCCACACCCCCGTCCTCTCCCACTCTCCCCCACCCTCCACCCGCCCTCCCCCCCCTCCCCCCCACTCCCTCCCTCCTCCCACACTCCCCACACACCCCCTCCCTTTCCACACTCCCCCCCACCCGCCCCTCCCATACCTCCACACCCCCGTCCTCTCCCACACTTCCCCACCCTCCACCCACACTGCCCTCCCCCCCACACCCCCTCCCCCACACTCCCCCCACACCCCTGCCCTCTCCCATACCTCCACACCCCCGTCCTCTCCCACACTTCCCCACCCTGCACCCACTCACCGTCCTCTCCCCACACTTCCTTCACACCCCCCACACCCCCTGCCCTCCCATACTCCTCCACACTCCCCCGTCCTCTCCCACACTTCCCCACACTCCCCCACACTCCCCCGCCGGTCCACCATTATTACCAATAGTTTTAACGCTCCCCTGACATTACTTAACGCTTATTTATAATCCCTTCGTGTTTTTTTTATTTCATCAGTGTGTTATTAACGTTATTTATAGTGTTGCATGTGTTGAGGGGACGTGTGTGGGCGGCAGGTGTGTGTGGGTGGTGTGGGCGCCAGGTGTGTGTGGGTGGTGTGGACGCCAGGTGTGTGTGGGTGGTGTGGGCGCCAGGTGTGTGTGGGTAGGTTAAGGGGGCGAGTGTAACCTTAAATTTTCCCTTCATACGGACGCTTCTATCTCATCTTATGTAAACTGAAGCACTAAATATATCCTCCAAAATGGCGCCGTAAGTACACTGGGACTCACCTGAATTCTCTGAGAGTCTAATAGGTTTACGGAGAGACTAGAGCATAATTGGAGGTGTTTCTCTGCTTTGGAAGAGTGAGGGAGCCACTCTAACTGTATACTCCGGCCGGGAATCGAACCTGGGACCTCTCGTTTCCAAGGCTACCGCTGTGTCAAGGAGCTGTGGAGTGTGTGTGTGTGTGTGTGTGTGTGTGTGTGTGTTACTACAGAGGGGGCTTCCCAGATGTAATATTTATCCAGCATCTTGCCTTACCTGCCCCCCCCCACACACACACACACACACACACACACACACACACACACTCCTCCCTCTTCCAATCTTTGTTATGTCAATACCTCCTCATAGCACCATCCTTCACTCTATCGAACACTGCCATCTAGCACTCCGATAACTCTCTCTAATACTCCCATTCTTCACTCCCTCCTCTCCCTTCCTTCCTTCATTCCTTCCTTCATCCATTCCTGCCTTCCTTCTTTATTTCTTCCTTCCCTCCTTCTTTCCTTCACACTCGCCTTAAATCGGTGGTAAATCGTATGGGCGGTAAAAGTTGCACTCCTTCCTCACCTCGCTGGCCTAAGTAACTCCTTCATTAGGATTTGTTGGCTGATGTGTTGGAATGGTCGTGTCCTTCCTTCCTTCCTTCCTTCCTTTCTTTCTTTCTTTCATCCTCCTTTCCTTCCTTCTTTTTCTTTCTTCCTTCCTTCCTTTTTTATTTCGTCCTTTCATCCGCCTTTCCTTCTTTTCTTCCTTCTTTCCATCCTCCTTCCTTCCTTCCTTTCCTCCTGCCTTCCCTAATATTAAACACGTTATATTCCTGTCTGATAAGATGTGGCGTAGTTGGTAGCTGTATGTGTGTGTGTGTGTGTGTGTGTGTGTATGTGTGTGTGTGTGTGTCATGTTTGGGTCGGTTGTACATTAATACCTGAGGGAGTGCTTGGCCCCCTCAATGTCCAAGTATGACCACACCCAGCACAGCCCAGCCCAGGGAGTATAAGGTCATGTGAGTCATCAGTCTAAAACTGCATCATGATATACAGAGAGAGAGAGAGAGAGAGAGAGAGAGAGAGAGAGAGAGAGAGAGAGAGAGAGAGTCATTCACTGGCTCCGTCAGTAGATACCTGTACTTTAATAACCAAAACACCTGTGTGACTCCTACCACCACATCCCCAACCACTCCCGACTGTTCCCGACGTCGTCACTCTGGGTCACGCGACCACCCGACGACCTCCAACGACAGTAATCCCGACGGACTTACCTGGACTCTTACCTGTCTGGAGGGATATATAAAATCTCTCCCTAAAGATACCCAGAGGTAATTAGATGGACGCCACCTGTGAGGTGATTAGATGGAGGTCACATGTGAGGTAATTAGATGAGGCCACCTGTGAGGTAATTAATTGGGGGCTACCTGTGAGGTAATTAGATGAGGCCACCTGAGGTAATTAGATGGGGCTACCTATG
>NW_024751660.1:462199-584699 GCF_018991925.1 Homarus americanus | reverse complement strand
GTGTGTGTGTGAGCCCTCCCTCACTCGATGCTGCCTCACCTCACCTTCACCTCACCCTCACCCCGCCTCACCTCACTGGAGTCCCACCAGTGAGTTTATACATGCATGTATACGTACATATGTAAATACATGTATTCATACACACGTACATACACTCACGTTAGAATTCAAGTGGAAACATAACGTGTTAGACTTTACGGGGAAGTTAACTTTACAGTTTGTTGGAAATAATACAAAATAATTTTGTAATATTTTCAGTTACATGGAAGTATAACACACTATATATTTACCTTCAATATAACGTTTATTTATGTTCAAATATTTGTTTATATTTTACAAAGATAATTTAAAGCTTCTATTTCAGTTTTGTGAAGGGAGTAAATTAACAAGCGCCTGATGCATGTTGCCGGCTTATACTGTGTGTCTGTCCATTTACGCTCATTTGTTGCCTCAATATCCAACTGAACTTAACATCCATTTTCTGTTTCAGGTGAGGAGTGGGAGGAGGGAGAGGAGGAAGAGGAGGAGGAGAGCGAGGAGAGGGAAGTAGGGGAAGAGGAAGGAGTTACTCTCACCTCTTCCACGGTAGCTACATCAGGTCAGTTGTTTATTATCATCATCATCATCATCATCATCATCATCATCATGGGAGGGGAGGGGAGGAGGTAGTCTGTCCCAGTGTGTGCAGACTATCCATCTTAACCCCCCCCCCACCCCCCCACCCGCTCCCCCTCCTTTGCACATCAACTGGGGTAGGGGGGCTGGATGGATGGACTGGGTGGGGTGGATTGAGTGTCCCAGTGTGTGCAGACTATCCATCTTAACCCCCCCCCCACCCCCCCACCCGCTCCCCCTCCTTTGCACATCAACTGGGGTAGGGGGGCTGGATGGATGGACTGGGTGGGGTGGATTGAGTGGGTGGGTGGGTGGGTGGGCGGGCGGGTTGGGGGGGCTTAGCCTTTCCAAATTTCTAGTCTCAACGAGTAATTATAAATATTTTTTTCAGGAGATGTTTTCAAGTGTTTTCCAGCACACACACACACACACACACACACACACACACACACACACACACACACACACACACACACACACACACACACACACAGAGGTAAAGTTTGAGAGTTCTTTTATAAATTATCGCCGGACAAACTGACTTAATTCAACTATAGTCTGGGAGAGTCTACGTCATATCTACGTCATATCTACGTCATATCTACGTCATAGTTCCTTGAGCTTAATGCGATGATGACGTCACCTATCCTTATTGCGATGATTTTGGTGTTTGTTCCGTATGTTTAACTTAACCTCTTGAGTCCGATGATTTAGGCGTTGAGTCCGATGATTTAGGCGGAGTACGATGATTTAGGCGTGGAGTACAATGATTTAGGCGTGGAGTACAATGATTTAGGCGAAGGGTGGGTGGCACGGGGATGAAGGGGGTGGCACGGGGTGAAGGGGGGTGGCAGGGTGAAGGGGAGGGTGGCACGGGGTGAAGGGGAGGGTGGGTGAAGGGGTGGGGGAGGGGTGGCACAGGGTGAAGGGGGGAAGGGGGTGGGGGTGCACGGGGTGAAGGGGGGGTGGCACAGGGGTGAAGGGAGGGTGGCACGGGGGTGAAGGGGTGGCACGGGGTTGAAGGGGAGGTGGCACGGGGGTGAAGGAGGGTGGCACGGGGTGAAGGGGAAGGGGGTGAAGGGGAGGGTGGCACGGGGGTGAAGGAGGGTGGCAGGGTCGAGGGTGGCGGGGGTGAAGGGGAGGTGGCAGGGGGTGAAGGGGGGTGGCACTGAAGGGGAGGTGAAGGGAGGGTGGCACGGGGTTGGCACGGGGGTGAAGGGGGGGTGGCACGGGGGTGAAGGGGGGGGTGGCACGGGGTGGCACGGAGTGAGGGGTGGAGAGGGTGCCACGCTTGTTTGCAGTGTTGACGACTCATAAGATTGAAGGAGGAGGTGCCAGTGTGTCCCCCTCCCCACCCTTGTTTACTTGCGAGGGGAAGGTGGGGAAGATGCCACCCCCACCCCTCTCCTGTCTATTTATCAAGGGGGGAGAGAGACAGGAGATGGAACTGTCTTCTTCCTTCCCGTTCTGTCTGTTTCCATGGGGGCTATTGAGGGCTGTTACTCCTTTTGTTGATATCAAGATCAAGGTAGGGACTAGGGGGCTATGACATAACCTGCTCCCTCCCCCTTCCCCTTCCCCTCCCCCACCGAGACTGTCATCTGTTTATTGGTGGTGACAGGGTGGAGGAGGTGAAGGGGGGCGGGAGAGGAACTTTAATCAGAAACATCCAATCGAGAGAGAAAAAAAGAATTTGCCCAAACGTATCTTGTCTGAATATTAAGCAAGATAGGATTGGCTAAGTCTAGGCAAGGGAGGGTGCTAGGATTTCCTGGCTGGCTAAGGGTAGTAAGGTAGGATTTATGGGGTCCGGTTAATGGATTAGGATTTATGGGGTCCGGTTAATGGGTTAGGATTTATGGGGGTCCGGTTAATGGGTTAGGATTTATGGGGGTCCGGTTAATGGGTTAGGATTTATGGGGGTCCGGTTAATGGGTTAGGATTTATGGGGGTCCGGTTAATAGGTTAGGATTTATGAGAGTTTGGGGGTCTTGTAGTGGTAGGGGAAGAACATAAGAACATAAGAATGGAGGAAACTGCAGCGGGCCTATTGACCCATACTGGGCAGTCCCGTTTACACCCAACCCCTATTGCTCATATGAGCATCCAACCTATGTTCGAAGCAATTCAGCGTATTCGAGTTAATGATGATATTTGGTAACTTGTTCCATTCATCCATTACTCTGTTTCCAAACCAGTGTTTACCTATTTCACGCCTAAATCTAAATTTGTCTAATTTAAAACCATTGTTACGAGTTCGCTCCTGGTTGGATAGTTTGAGTACCTTTGTAATGTCCCCTTTGTTTAGCCCTGCCTTCCACTTATACACCTCTATCAGGTCGCCCCTCGCTCTACGTCTCTCAAGGGAATTGCAAATTAAGATGCTTTAACCTGTCTCTATACTCAAGGTTCCTAATGCCCGGGATTAGTCTTGTCATTCTCCTCTGAATTCTTTCCAAGGATTCTATATCCATTCTGTAATACGGTGACCAGAACTGAACTGCGTAATCCAGGTGTGGTCTCACAAGAGCAAGATACAGTTTTAGGATGTGCGTGTGTGTGTGTGTGTCATTAATAATACTTATCATTCATCCATAGTGTTATCATCGGCGTCAGAATCGTCCTCGTCTGGGGTTAGCTTAGGTTAGGTTAGGTTTGTTTTGGTTAGGTTAGGTATTATTGTGTTAGTATTGTTTTGGTTAGCTTAGGTTAGGTTAGGTTTGGTTAGGTTAGGTTAGGTTAGGTTAGGTTAGGTATTATTGTGTAAGTATTGTTTTGGTTAGCTTAGGTTAGGTTTGGTTAGGTTAGGTTAGGTTAGGTTAGGTTAGGTTAGGTTAGGTTAGGTTAGGTATTATTGTGTTAGTATTGTTTTCACTGTCATCATAAAACAGCAACAGTATGGTAGGAGCTGCTGTACCATCGTTACAGGAAGGCGACAGCAACAACCACACTCGTAGTAGTAGTAGTAGTTAGGGATCTCACAGCAAATATGTTGAAGGAAATCTGCCGGGACGTCATGGTAGAACCGACCCTCCTTCCATTGGATGGCGAGATCTTCCAACACAGGACTTCAAACACATCTAATGAAGTCCGCGTGGACGTCAGTGCTCGAGGATTCTGGACGCGGGGACAGCGAGCTTTCTTCGACATCAGGATTTTTGATCCCATGGCCGCATGTCACCGTAACCTAGCTCTCGATGCTGCACATAGGAGGAACGAGAACGACAAGAGAAGGGCATATGGGGAGAGAATTCAAAACGTTGATCAAGGCAGCTTCACTCCTCTAGTGTTCACAACCTCTGGTGGGATGGGCCCAAGTGCAAGATGTTTCTACGCCAGACTCGCGGAGTTGATCTCCGAACAGAAGCAGCAGCCCAGAAGTTATGTTACAGCCTGGATGAGATGTCGACTGTCTTTCTCTCTCCTTCGGTCGGCTTTGCTTTGCCTCAGGGGAACGAGAGCTTCTGCCCCTACTCCGACAACTGCTGCAGATATTGACTATGAGGCTACAGTCACTGAATGCCGCATAGATCTGCGGCTCAACTAACTCAACACAGATAGGATAGCTTCTTATGTATTAGGATATTTAATATTAAGGTAAATAAATGGTGGCGAAGGTGTGGCTATTGGGGGAGGCTGGAGGCCACGTTTAAAAAAAAAGTAGTAGTAGTAGTACTAGTAGCAGTGGTAGAGTAGTAGTGGTGGTAGTAACAACATTTATATCGTCAAATATATATACAGAGAACCAAGGTAGTGAGAGGCAGCAAAATCACAGCACTGGCAGCTATAACATTATTAGGAACAGCACCATCATCACGGGAAGGAGGAGACGAGCACCACAGCAGCACCAATACAGCATCACAGCAGTAGCACCGTTACAGCAGAGAGAGAGAGAGAGCAGCACTATCACAGCCCTAAGACAAAAACAACAGCGAAGGAAGGGAGGAGACAGAAGCATCATAACAGCAACAGCGTGGGTAGAGGGAGGGAGACTCAGTACAGGACCGAGACAACATTACCATCATATCATCACAACACAAGGAGGGCAGCAATAAGGGTGGGTAGGGAGGGAGGGAGGGAGGGAGGGAGGGAGGGAGGTAGATAGGTAGGTAGGGAGGGAGGGAGGTAGGTAGGTAGAGGGAGGTAGGTAGGTAAGTGGATAGGTAGATAGGGAGGGAGCTAAGTAGATAGGTAGATAGGGAGGGAGCTAAGTAGGTAGGGAGGGAGGTAGGTAGGTAGGTAAGTGGATAGGTAGATAGGGAGGGAGCTAAGTAGATAGGTAGGGATGGAGGTAGGTAGAGAGGCAGGTAGGAGCGAGGGAGGGCGGTGAAGGCCTGCTCCTGCTGCTGCTGAAACATTAACCTTGTTTGGAAAGCTTTTCAACTGGCGGCGGCGCAGGGCGGGTGTAGTAAAGCGGGGACTGAAGGCAAATTAGATTAATATTTCAAAGGGAGTTGCCAGAGGGACGATAAGTGCCTTAGGTGAGGCAGCTCCCAAGGGGCGCCCCCGTGGAGTGCGCTCCTCCTGCTGCTGCTACTGCTGGGGGAGGAGGGTACTGGTGGTGATTTAGGGAGGGTAGTGCTGCTGGTGGTGGGGGAGGGTATGGATGGTGGTGGTGAGGGGTGTTGTTGGTACTGGGGAGGAGAGGGAGAATAATGATGGTGATGGTGGGGCTGGTGTTGGGGAGAGGATGGTGGAAAGGTTTTGTGTGATGGGGGAGGAAGAGAACGGGTACTGGTGGAGGAGGGAATGGTGTGGTAGAGTTAACGATGGTTGTAATAATTGTGGAAGTTATAACAACACGGCTAAGAGACCAGATGTCACCGTAACTGTCACCGCTGTAATTAATTCTTGATATAGACGTTAGTGAAGCTGTTTTATCATAATTAAGGTCAATGTCTATGGCAGTTTGTCATTATTTTACCAACATTTCATCTCAAAAGCAAAAAAAAAAAAAAATTACTCAGTGCTGTAAGGAAATTTATCCTGTTTGAGTGACGTGTGATTCAAGTCTCACTGTAATTTCTGCGCCATGTTGATCTTTTATTTTTTTGTGGCTGCGTCCTCATGTCTCTATCTGTGTCGTAGAGAGAGATAGAGAAAGAGAGAAAGAGAGGGGGGGGGGAGTGACACACAGAGAGAGGAGAGAGAAAGAGAGAGAGACAGAGAGATTATCAATTTATCGTCTAGTATTTGCATAATTAAAACCTATTTACTCTTCATTAAGGCATCTCTAAGTTTTATTGTTTCACCTTAAATGTTTTTCATAATCCACAAAACGTATGTCAACATTTGCGTTCGCTAATACAGTGAAACCTCCATATAACGGACTTTTCATCTATGTAGTCCGTTAAATAAAGGTTTTACTGTAAAGCCTCGTTCCTATTCTATAAGTCCATTCTCCTCCTCTGATAACCTAACCTAACCTAACCCATTGCCTACTTTAGTTTTTATTTAAATTTATGCTTAATAAAAGTTTTGGGCCGCGTATCTTAATTGAGTAATTATCATAGTTTAAGTAAAGGAGGGAAATTTAACACACACACACACACACACACACACACACACACACACACACACACACACACACACACACACACACTAATAACTATCATTCAATTATTATTAACGTCGTAACTCATTTATTCAATCATGTACTACAGAACATTTTTGTCCTCATAAACTATATAACATTTAATTAATTTTGTAAAGTATATGGACGCTGTTTTTTTTTGTATCCCCCTGAGCTGCACCTTCTTCACACTGAGCCAATATAATGGAATGTAATGTATAGGTTTTGGTCACACAAGGCGCCATAACTTATCCACGCCTTCATGAATCACCCTCGTATAGTCGTAGTAGTTGGCGAGGCTCCACAAATTATTCCCGCACTGACCGCTCATATCATTTGAAGTGGTAAAGCGTCCAGTTATAGGTGAAATTATTTAGCGGTTCCTGTGTGAGTTGAAGTGTGTATGTGGGTGAGCAGGTCCCACTGAGGCGCCGGGTCGGTGTGTGGGAAGTGTTCAGCAACGGCATGAGGACCCACCACCAGCCTTATGCTCCCAGCGAATTCTTGTATTTCTGACTGCTGTGTGTGTGTGTGTGTGTGTTTGTAACCTCTCCCACTACTATAGCCACTATTACCATCTACCACCATCACCAACTACCACCATCACCAACCACCATTCCCACACACCACCCCTTACCACACCTAACCACACACACAACCACCATCCATACCGTATATTTAGGTCTCAAGGCTGAAGAACAGTCTAACCTAACCTAACGCCTTTGTTGTGATGGTTAGGTTAGGTTACTACTCTAAAACCATTTAATTACTTCAGATATACCTGTAACCTGTATCAACCTCACACAAACAGGTATAAAATAAACTGATATGATCTGGCGTGAAAATTACACCGGGATGATATTTTATTAACCACACCACACATGTCAGTTACCTTCAATGGTCATGACTTACAACCTGAACACGAGAGCCGTTCCTTCTTTAATCTCTCTCTCTCTGCCGTGGGGAGACTCCTGCTCGTATCGGTGTTAATTCATTTTTTTTTCATTTTACTTTATTTTATTTTATTTTATTATTTTCGTGAAATGTATTAGACAAGTTCCTCTCTCTCGTGTTGGTTAGCGTGAGGTTAGGTCAGGTCAGGTCAGGTTAGGTCAGGTTAGGTTAGGTTAGGTAAAAATTCGCGTTTTGTGTCGGAATTTTAGTGAACTGTACGACTCTGTGATGACCCGTATTTAATGACCCAGTTAAAATACGACCTTTACCGCCTCTGAACTGTGGTCGTCTGGTGAACAAATCGTCAGGTCGTCAAAACACAATATTGCATAGTTGGTGAGGTGATGGTGATGGTGTAGGTGAGGTGATGGTGAAGTGATGGTGAGGTTGAGGTGTTGGTGAGGTTAAAGTGATGGTGATGGCGATGGCGATAGTGAGGTGATGGTGACGTGAAGGAACAACAGCACATTACGGTTCAAAGGAATTCTTGGGAGACTTTATACTCGTAGAACAAGTTTATGGCAAGTTGTGTGTGTGTGTGTGTGTGTGTGTCATGGCTCAAAGGAACAACTTCTCAACTCTCATGTTCGTGACAAATTATATATATATATATACTGTACTGTGTAAAGTGATGCTGACCAAACAATATGTATTATTATTATCATCATCATCATAAGCAAGTTTGCGGATGACACCAAAATAGGGCGGCAAATTAATTCAGGGCAGGATGCAAATGCATTACAGGAGGATCTAAATAAACTGCAGGGGTGGTCTGAAAAATGGCAAATGAAATTCAACACCAGCAAGTGCAGCGTACTTAATATTGGGAGAACAAATACTGACAATGTATACAGCCTTAACAACATCAACCTAGAGAAGTCGACTTGTGAAAGAGACCTAGGGGTACTTGCAAGCCCGGACCTACGGCCTAGAAAACAGTGCGTTAATGTTCGAAATAAGGCAAACAGAGTATTGGGTTTTATATCTAGAAGTGTAAGTAACAAGAGTGCAGAGGTCTTATTGCAACTATATCTTGCGCTAGTCAGGCCGCACCTCGATTATGCGGTTCAGTTCTGGTGCCCCTATTATAGAATGGATATAAATTCACTAGAGTCGGTGCAGCGAAGAATGACAAAAATGATTCCGGGACTTAGAAACCTTCCATATCAGGATAGGCTAAAGAAACTTAACTTTCATTCCCTAGAAAGACGAAGAGTGCGGGGAGATATGATAGAAGTATTTAAGTGGGTGAAAGGAATCAATAAAGGGGATATAGATAAAGTTCTTATAATATCCGAGCAGGATAGGACTCGGAGCAACGGATTCAAGTTGGATAAGTTTAGGTTTGGGAGGGAGATAGGAAGAAACTGGTTCACAAATAGGGTGGTGGACGAGTGGAACAAGCTTAGCAACTTTGTAGTAAGTGCGGGAACTCTGGAAAGTTTCAAAAGGAGGCTAGATAGATTCATGGATGATAGAGAGTGGTAGTAACTCTCGACAGGAGCTGCCATGCAGAGGCCAACCGGCCTATTGCAGACTCCTTATTTTCTTATGTTCTTATCATCATCATCATCACTGCAGGTATAACTCATTACTTATCGGCAGAGTGCAGTGGTGAAGGGATATATTAACTTTTCCTGGTAGAGTATATCAACAAAAAGTACCTGACCTTCTGTAGTGAGTGTATACCTGTTACCACACACACACACACACACACACACACACACACACATCGTTTGCTGTGTATATCTCTTATGCAGATGTAGGAAGGCATCGAGTCCATCTTTCTTTCCCACCCCCTCCCTCCCACACCCCCAACCCCTCCCCCTCTCCCATCCCCCTCTCCCCTCACCTCTCAGTAGTTCGATGGAAGTCTGGCGAGAGTTGGTGGCCACATTCATTCCCAAACTTGGTAGAGGCAATCAGGGACTTGGGAGTATTCATAAGCTTGGTAACTGAAGCTTTAACATAACCTAGTCTCCAATCACCAGTAAATTGAGGGGAAAATATAAGCTTAGTCGCAAGTATTTAAAACTAATTAAAAAGTTTGTTCATGTTGGTAATATATATACAGGATATATATATATATATATATATATATATATATATATATATATATATATATATATATATATATATATATATATATATATATATATATATATATATATATATATATATATATATATATGGGGAGGAGGTGGTGGGAGTGGGTGGAAGAGGAAGAGGAGGGGGAAGAGAAACGTTGAGGGGGATGGAATAGGACGAGTGAAATAGGGAGGGAGGGAAGAAGAAGGAATGGAGGGAGGGTACATTTTATTTTGTGATCGCTTCCTTTCATTCTCTTTATTCTACCCTTTATCGCCTCTACCTAGTCCTCCCTCCCCCACCCTTTCCACCCCCTCCCCCACCCTTTCAACCCCCTCCCACTCTCATTTCCCTGTGGACCTGTAGCGCTCACCCCCGACCATGTCTGTCTGTCTGTCTGTCTGTCTTCTCCCTTATACATGGGTATATGTGGAAAGGGGATCATCGTACACACGTGACGTAATCATCCAAACAAACACTGTAGCTGCTTGAGTAACATGGAGACAAATGTTGTGATTGGTGGAGTCACATAAACAAACGCTGGGATTGGTGGAGTCACATAAACAAACGCTGGGATTGGTGGAGACACTTGCTATAAACGCCGTGATTGGTGGAGTCACTTATTATAAACAAACGCTGGGATTGGTGGAGACACTTGCTATAAACGCCGTGATTGGTGGAGTCACTTATTATAAACAAACGCTGGGATTGGTGGAGTCACATACACCAACGCTGGGATTGGTTATTGGTCTGGGAGATAATACAATCTATATAACTTGACCTGTTAAGTAAATTATTAAGTACTGTAGTGAAAAAAAATATAAATCCAGGAGTTTAGTGAGGCGCTGCTGGCGGCTCCCTTTACCTCAGTGTGTCGCCAGAGAGTCGCCAGGTGCTGAGAAGATGTTATGATGACCACATGTAGTTACCGATGTTCACACACTTACACAGTTTGATGTTTTTATACTATTATCATCCCCCAAGCCTCTTCTATTGGCTCAGTAAATTTGAAGATTAGTTTATGCACGTTTAATAGGGCCAAAAAATGTGATTAGCGAATCAGTGGCCGCGTAGTGTACCATCTAGGTAATATTCACCTCTTCTCGACCAATCAACTGCGCGGGCACATGTCTCACGGGCCAATTAGTATACGTCATGCCAACAACACCAGCCCCACGCCTCAGTTTCGTGTTCATACCGGGCGAATTCGATTGTATTACAGTGATCTTTAATTTTTTTCTGCAAATCTTGTGTTATATGGCCCGGCAGTGAGTGAGGAGTGATATAGAGTCAGCCGGTCCGTGGTGGGGGTGAGAGGTGTAGCAACAGTGTCAGTGATGAGGAATAGAGGAGAGGTTTATTGGCCACACAGCTGTAGCGTGTTGATGGCTGCTTCCAGAAGGTAAGAACAGCTAGTGTGGATGATGAAATATTTAAATCGTTCTGGGTGACGAGAGAAACACATGTAATGAGAGTCCCAGGAAACTTATGTTAGCAGAGGGTGACGTCAGCACTTTATAATGTACAGTAAATATTTAGAAGTTGCCATGTACGGAAATTACTGCGGGAAGTAGGTTTTTAGAAGTGTTTTTCGTCGCTTCATACGAATTTAAGCTTCATTTCCGTCGAAAATAAGCATCAGGTGTGGTAGTGTGTGGCAGTAGCAGGTGTGGTAGTGTGTGGCAGTAGCGGGTGTGGTAGTGTGTGGCAGTAACAGCAGCAGCAGGTGTGGTAGTGTGTGGCAGTAACAGCAGGTGTGGTAGTTTGTGGCAGTAACAGCAGGTGTGGTAGTTTGTGGCATTAACAGCAGCAGCAGGTGTGGTAGTGTGTGGCGGCAGCAGCAGCAGGTGTGGTAGTGTGTGGCAGCAGCAGGTGGGGTAGAGTGTGGCAGCAGCAGTAGGTGTGGTAGTATGTTGCAGGAACAGCAGGTGTGGCAGCAACAGCAGCAGGTGTGGTAGTGTGTGGCAGCAGGAGCAAGGGGAGGTAGCGTGGTGGTGTCTCCCCTGATGTGGTGCCCCTGGGAACACCCACGCCAGCTACCACCGAGACACCCAAGGGACCCGGAGGTAATTTCAAAATCGAAAATATACCATTTAGATGCAAAATTTTCGCCTTTCACAGGGACTTGGTCGAGGACTTGGGTCTGACTGAGGACGCCTGGGAATAAGAAAGTTTGAGTGGAGGGAAGATGGAGATTGTGGAGAGAGAGAGAGAGAGTTGGAGGAAGGAGAGAGTGAGAGAAAGACGGGTAGGGTGGATAAGAATGAAAGAGAGGAATGAGAGAGAAAGTTTAACATGGGAGTACAGTAAGAGAGGAAGGGAGACTGTTAGGTGGTAGAAGGAGAGAGAGAGGGACGAGGAAGAGAACGAGAGAGAGGGGGAGAGGAAATAAAGAGTGCTTGAGTGTATAGGGAAGACGAAGAGAGAGAGAGACAGAGAAGGGACAGTTTAGGGAGAGCGATTGTGGGAAGAGAGGGAGAGAAAGTGAGAGGTAAGAATAGGAGTTAGAGAAAGGAGAGGGAAGGAAGAGGAGGTGATAAGAGAGAGAGAGAGAGAGAGAGAGAGAGAGAGAGAGAGAGCCTTTATGTGACAGCCAAGTTCCTTCACCATACTAGAGGTTCACATATTCGAAGGCTCATACGTGTATATTTCCCTCACGGACCCAACTGGTTCTCTTAACTTATTTGATATAAAAAGGAAATTAAAATGGCGTTGAAATTGTAAACAGACTCAAGAACTTATCTTCCTCTGTTTTATTATTTTTTTTTCGTATAAAGTTTCCCCCTTAAGATGGCGTCAAAATTTTCCCGGTATTAGTTTTTTTCCCTGAATGGAGAAACGTATCTGTATAATATGGACACGAAGTAGTACCTTAAGCTGTGTATTCTTATATTACTATTAATTACATAAAGTATTACAGAACATGTATTAATCCTATGTAATGTTTCCATTTATTATGCACCATGTTATGTATATGTATTATTATATGTACATAATGTGTACTACTTCGTGTCCATATACAGTATCTGATCGAGTCTTTAAGATACAAAAAAAAGGTGAAAACTGACGTTGGAAATGTGTTGAGGTGTTGACAAGACTAAGCTATGGTCTCTTCTCTTTGTTTAACCCCTTGAGTACGATGACTTAACCCCTTGAGTACGATGACTTAACCCCTTGAGTACGATGACTTAACCCCTTGAGTATGATGACTTAACCCCTTGAGTACGATGACTTAACCCCTTGAGTACGATGACTTAACCCCTCGAGTACGATGACAACCCCTTAGTGCAGAGTGACAACTTGTAGGTACGATGACAACCCTTGGTATGATGAGCAACCCCTTGGTATTGATGACAACCCCTTGAGTGATGACAACCCCTTGAGTGCGATGACTTAACCCCTTGAGTACGATGGCTCTTAACCCCCTTGAGTATGATGACAACCCCTTGGTACGATGACAACGCCAGGTACGATGACAACCTTGAGTACGATGACTAGCCGCCCAGGTACGATGACAACGCCAGGTACGATGACTTAACTTATGAGTACGATGATTTAACCCCTTGAGTACGATGACTTAACCCCTTGAGTACGATGACTTAACCCCTTGAGTACGATGACTTAACCCCTTGAGTACGATGACTTAACCCCTTGAGTATGATGACAACCCCTTGAGTACGATGAATTAACCCCTTGAGTACGATGAATTAACCTCTTGAGTACGATGCCTTAAATTTAAGTGGTTGTCGGAGCCGTACTGTCTGTGTGTTGGTCTTCCCCACAGTCTGTAGTTTGGTTGAGAGGAAAGTAAAAATTATTAAAAAAAAAATCAAACTTTCTTTTTATTTCGTTTGTGATTTTTTTCGGATTTTTTTTCTCTATAATATTTTTTCGGACAATTTATTTACACTTATTATACGAATTTTTGTAAATATTGAATTATCGAGAAGTTAAAATATACATATACAGTATACCTTAATGTATATTTTCTTCGCATAGAAATAACAAGCACCCATTGATGCAATCTGTTTATCGGAAATGGTGCAAAATAAATAATGCAATAATGCTCTTTCATTTTTATATATACTGTGTGTTTTAGTCAGAAAGAAAAGTCGTATAAACACAATTCCCTTATAATTATTATTTTATTAGAAAGTAACAAGTGTGTGTGTGTGTGTGCGCGTGTGTGTGTGTGTGTGTGCGTGTGTGTGTGTGTGTGTGTGTGCGCGCGCTCTCCACAACACTCGCCTGTCGTGTCGTAATGTCTCAGGTCTAGTGTTTGCTGTTAGCTAAGGTTGTCAGGTTCATGTCTTGAGTTTTTGTGTGGTCATTCATCATCATCATCGTCGTCGTTATCATCGTCGTCGTTATCATCATCATCATCATCATCTCACTCCTACTTACCTACGTGTCACCACCATTACTACTACTACTACCACCACCACGACTAAACTACAACAACCATCGCCAACACCTTGCCCAGGAGTGTCGTTGAGAGCCATAGCATACGAGGGAGGAGGTGGTGTGGCAGAGACAAGGGATGGTGGCGGGGAAGGGAGGTGACGTGGCGGGGGAGGTGACGTGAGCAGGGGAAGGGAGGGGGGGTGTGGTGTGGCGGCAGGAGGAGGATGTGGCAGGATGTGATGGGGGGGATGTGGTAGAGACTCGCCACCATAAGCTACAAAACAAGAGAGGAAGTTTGAACGTTATTGAACCGAGATTATTTTTATAATGGCTCTGTTATTATATGCCAAGAGGAGGGGGGTGTAGAGAGTCGCCTGTTCCACCCTCAACCCCTCCTCCCTGCCCCCACCCAAAGACCCGATTCACCCTACCTGAAGACCCGACCCTACCACCCACTAACTTGTTCTTTTCGTGTGTGTGTGTGTGCATCTGTGTGTGTGTGTGTGCGTCTGTGTGTTTTAAAGGATGGGTTGGTGAGGACAGTAAGGTAGAGTGTATTGTACTGTGACAGTTTTGTGTGATGTCTCCTGCCTGTCCGTCCGTCTCTGTGCTTGTCCGTCCGTCTGTCTGTCTGTAACTGTGATAGTATTGTGAGCGTGACAGTTACCTCTATCCTCAGGGGAAAAAATATTGTATTGTGAAAGCTGTCTGATGTCTGTCTGTCTGTCTACCAATAACACTGTAAGCATTGACAGTTTTTCACTATCTATTGAAGCGAAAGATATAATGAAGGTTGAGTACTGCGTGTGGAAGGTGTGTGTGTAATAATAATAATAATAATTAACGGTTTATTGAAAGAGCTTGGCAGTCAGAAGGCTGAAAATATACAGTTACATATTTGGGGAATGGGTTTCGAATTACAAATAATATACAAGTAACATAAGTGACACAAATAAGATATATAATAACTAGATGGGGAAAAGCTCAAACTACAGTGCATTTCAACATAGTGACAGTGCAAGAAGTAGTATTTACTGGGAGTGAATACACTGGTTTATTACAAGTTATTGATAATTTTTACAATGGTTGGGACTGGGCTGTTCTTATAGCGATCAGTTCGTGCATGTATGGGCTGGATGCGGTTGTGGTGTCGAACAGCAATTCTCGGGCTACGGATCTCAGGTGGTAGTAGGAGCCGGTGTCGAGGATGGTGTAGAAGCTTCTTACCAAATTTGCAGATGAGGTCGTGGTGATGGTCAGCGAGAGTCGAAAGGGTCAGTGTGTTGAGCGCTTCTTGATATGTGGAGTAGGAAGGGGAGAGAATAATCTTACATGCCCTCTTTTGCACTTTTTCTAGGTGTATTCTGTTTACGTTGTGTGGCATTTAGGGAGGAAGACCAGGTAGGGGAGGCATAGGTGAGCTTGGGAAGTATGAATGTTGTGTAAACACTGAGGAGCTGTGTGTGTGTGTAATAATAATAATAAACGGTTTATTAATAGAGTTGCAGCCGGTGGCTGAAAATATACAGACTTACATTTGATTTAGACATAATGATATAATATGCATTGAATACATTTACAGGGCTGTACAGTACATAAATCAGGAGTTGTTTATTATTTTAACAATAGATGGGATGGTGCTGTTCTTATATCTATCAGTGCGGGCTCTTATGGGCTGTATTTTGTTGTAGTGGCGGACTGCGCGAGTTGGGTGGGGGGCTGCAGGAGGTGGCAATGGCGAGGGTGGTGCAGTAGTCCACGGCCAAACCTTTCCAGTGCTTGGTGGTGGAGGTCACTGAGGGATGGCATTTCCAGGGTGGAGAGAGCATTGGTGTAGCCGGAGTATTCTGCGCCGAGCATTATTCTGCAGGCCCTTTTCTGTACCTTCTCTAGCTGACGTTGTTGGGTGGAGTTGAGAGAAGACGACCAGGCTGGTGACGCATGCGTTAGTTTGGGGAGAATAAAGGCGTTGTAGATGGTCCTCAGCTCTGTCGTGGGTGTCCTAAGTGACCTAAGTCTTCGTAGCATGTAGAGACGGTACGAGACTGCCTTGACTGTGTTATTTACATGGGCCTTCCAGTCAAGTTTGTTGTCTATAGTTACACCCAGGAGTTTGGCAGACTGCACCAGCTGGAGAGGATGGGCACCCACTGTGACTGCTGGGGCTTGCACTGGAGTGGTGGCAGTATTGATGTGCATGACTACGGTTTTGGTGTGGTTGATGGTGACCTTGTTCTCCATAGTCCATGCCTGTAGCCTGTCCAGGGTGCCTTGGAGCGATGAGTAGTCTGGTGCGGTGTTGTCCACTGAAACCCCCACAGTGCAGTCATCCACGTACTTCCACCTGTGAGGAGTGTCCGATAGAGCGTCGTTGATCAGGATGAGGAAGCACAGTGGTCCCATCTTGGTCCCCTGGGGAACACCGCAGGTGAGGTGTTGGAATGTAGAGACCAAGCCCTGATACCTCACTGCCTGGCGACGTCCACTCAAGAAATCAGTGAGCCATGAGACCAGGTTGGTGGGCAGCCCTGGTGCAATAGCCTTGTTGATAACAGTGCAGTGATCAACAAGGTCAAAGGCCTTCCTGAAGTCCACAAGGGCAACGGCCAGTGATGTCTTACGTTTCTGCAAGTGTGTGTGTGTGTGTGTGTGTGTGTGTGTGTGTGTGTGTGTGTGTGTGTGTGTGTGTCCTTGGGGGAGGCCATCACTCATTCATGTGTATGTATTTGAGCATCCGTCATGCATCACCCGCTAAATTGAACTCTTATATTTATGCGTGGAGAGAAAGGGGGGGCGGGGGAGAGAACAAAGGTGGGTGGGAGGGAGGACAGAGAAAATTGACCTCACCGACATTGTACTTATGCAGAGAGAGAGAGATAACACAGACACACACCTTATGGGTACACACACACACACGGGAGGCAGACACACACACACAAACGAACAGGGAGATGAGCCTGAAACACACACACACACGGGAGGTACACACACAGACACACACACACAGGAAGTAGACACACACACACAGGTAGACACACACACTCACACACAGGGAGGTAGACACACACACAGAGGTAGACACACACACACACACACACACACACACACACACACACACACACACACACACACACACACACACACACAAAGGGAGGTGGACAGATAGACAGACAGACAGACAGACAGACAGACAAATATGACGAGCAGAGTGTCAGTTAAGTCTCGGGCATGGACAGACCAGGGACAGTTCCCAATTGTATTCGCCCGTACGGAATTGTGACCAATGTCTGTTAACACACACACACACACACACACACACACACACACACACACACACAAAAGGGAGAGGTGGACAGATAGACAGACAGACAGACAGACAGACAGACAAATATGACGAGCAGAGTGTCAGTTAAGTCTCGGGCATGGACAGACCCGAGGGAGCAGTTCCCAATTTGTATTCGCCCGTACGGAATTGTGACCAATGTCTGTTCACACACACACACACACACACACACCTCACATACTATACCTGTTGTGTAAAGGGTTAGGTTAAGGTATTGTCTCGAGGGGCGACCTGATAGAGGTGTATAAGTGGAAGTCATGGCTAAACAAAGGGGACATTACAAAGGTACTCAAACTATCCAACCAGGAGCGAACTCGTAACAATGGTTTTAAATTAGACAAATTTAGATTTTGACGCGAAACAGGTAAACACTGGTTTGGAAACAGAGTAGTGGATGAATGGAACAAGTTACCAAATATCATCATTAACTCGAATACGCTGAATAGCTTCAAACATAGGTTGGATGCTTATGTGAGCAATAGGGGTTGGGTGTAAACGGGACTGCCCAGTATGGGCCAATAGGCCCGCTGCAGTTTCCTCCATTCTTATGTTCTTATGTTTTTCACTACGCCACTTGTATCCAGGTGAGAGGTGACTCCGTACACAAGTGGTTAAGTGGCGGTTTTATCCACTGAATATTCATTCCTCTTCGTCTATAGGTCAAGTGCACACTGCTACTTTAATCACTTGATAATTACCTGTACTCTACCTGTCTTGTATACCTGTATTTTGTACTTGAACCTTTACTGTAATCCTAACTAGAGCAATGCTAACCTAAGCAATATGGAAATTGTTATACCTATGGAAAGTACTATACCTGTATCGATTATTATCAAATCTAAACTAATACTGATTGATGGTACAGCCAACACCCGGGGAAGCACTGTACTATACTGTAGCCGTATTTCATGTATTAGTCGACTAGTACAGTGTTGAGAGTGGACGACGTGACTGTTATTTGACCAATGGGGGAGCTGCTGGTGTTTTTGTTCTCTGATGATTATGTTTTATTGACAAGATTTAGCCTTGTGTTATCTGGGCATGGAAGAAGTGTGGAGGAGCGAGAGGAAGAAGAAGGGGATAAAGATGGGTAGAATGGTGTATAGAATTGAAAGATGGATGATAGAAGAGAAGAGGGTGAGGGGAAGGAGAGATGGAAGAATAGGAGTGAAGGATAGGCACAGCTCAGAGAAGGAGAGTGACAAGAGCCTGACGTCCTGTGATATATTGTATAGGTAGTGTGTGTGTGTGTGTGTGTGTGTGTGTGTGTGTGTGTGTGTGTGTGTGTGTGTGTGTGTGTGTGTGTGTGTGTGTACTAAAGGTCTAAAGGTCTCCTGTTATTGTCCATTACAGAGACTTACACCAACGGGCTGGCAGAGGAGGAGGAAGGCAAGAGACCTCGCGCCACCCACCACCACCACCACCACCCTAGCATGGAGGTGGAGGGCGAGCAGTCCTCCTCCACTAGCACCAACAAGGAGCATCACCATCACGGGGGGAGTAAGAGAACCCACCACCATCTCTCCAACACCAGTGAGCGCCACTCCAACACTGGGAATAAGGTGGCCTCCAACAGTGATTCCCCCCATCACCACAA
This sequence comes from Homarus americanus, assembly GCF_018991925.1. Lineage (NCBI taxonomy): Eukaryota > Metazoa > Arthropoda > Malacostraca > Decapoda > Nephropidae > Homarus > Homarus americanus. Next base: position 566,126 of record NW_024751660.1, on the reverse strand, counting down.
CTCTCTCCTCTCCAACACTCTCCCTCTTTCACAGCTCCCAGACCTTCGTAAACCAAGTAAGTTGGCTTAACCTTTGTAGTGAGGATGTGTGTGTGTGTGTGTGTGTGTGTGTGTGTGTGTGTGTGTGTGTGTGTGTGTGTGTGTGTGTGTGTGTGTGTCGCCTCAAGCGTCCACTTTCATAAACAGAATTTGAAAGTTGATCGATGTACTGATAGATACAGGTAAGAGAACTAGCCAAGGTCACCGAGAAGCCGAAATCTCGCTAAGTATCGTCCAGGTGTGAAGTGTTGTGGTTGACTAATTGGGCTCTGACACCTGGTGAGGGGTACCTGGGAGGGGCCATACCTTGAAGGACCGTAACTCAGTGTTTAACGACGTGTAGGACTCCTTACCCCCCACACTTACTATCCTTAAACGTTATATAATCCTCAACAGTTTATGTATGCCCGGGTGTAGGATTCTATGAGACTTTGTAGGACTCTGTCTTCTCCTTAACCCCAAACAAGGCAGGATATGTCTTCAATTACCTGTAGCTCAACCCGAGACAAAGGAGTGACGTCTCTGTAAATAGATTTATCAGCTCACTTCCTGCCCGATCAAGTGAGTTACCCCCACTTAAACCTGTGAGTTACCCCCGCCCTAAGCCTGTGAGTTACCCCCCAGACCTGTGAGTTACCCCCCAAGCCTGTGAGTTACCCCCAAACCTGTGAGTTACCCCCAAAACCTGTGAGTTACCTCCAAACCTGTGAGTTACCCTCCACCCCCCAGTCCCCAAGTTTCATCTCCCTTCTCCGACCCTGCTGTGTGTGTGTGTGTGTGTGTGTGTGTGTGTGTGTGTGTGTGTGTTGGTCATGTGAAGGGTACCAGCTGTTATTCATCCCGCGTCCTTCACTCCTCCTCGCCGTCTCTGTCCGAACAACAACAATCCTTATGGTGCGTCAGACTCCTTACCTCTGTGTGTGTAATTAATTCAGTGACGTAATCGAGGTCATTTGTAATTTTAGATCACTGTGGACCACCTGAAGATTAATTTTGAGGGGGTGAGGCGCGGCAGGTTTTAAGGGGTGGAACTTCAGGTTAGTACTGTGTGGCGGAGGGGCTAATCTTCAGGTGATTCGTAAAGACTACAATTAGCAATGGTCTCGTTAAGTGGTCTGTAGGTCATCAATGGTAATTATGAACATCAGTATTGCGGTCTAATTAACCCAATAAATCCTTGTTTGTTTGTGTGTGTGTGTTTGTGGAAATTCATCGTGGTCTCTCTTGTATTACGGTGTTTAAACTGTGTATGTGTGTATTTGTATGTGTGTATATGTACTGTGTATGTATGTATGCATGTACTGTGTATGTATGTATGTACTGTGTATGTATGTATGTTTTCAAATATCGTATAAACCGTCATTCACAACAGGAATAGCTAACCTAACCTAACCTAACAAGCTTTATGTTTTGTTGGGCTAGATTAGGTTAAGTTAGGTTAGGTTAGGTTAGGTTAGGTTAGGTTAGGTTAGGTTATAGATCCACAACTTGCTGAAGACTTTGAGTAGTATAAACATTGGAGTGTCCTCACGTGCATCATCTGGTGGCTTGAGTACGATGATATTATACTTTAAGTCATCGTACTCAAGGGGTTAAGTCATCGTACTAAGTGCTGCTTATCGAACTCAAGGGGGTTGTCATCGTACCTCATGCTGTCATCGTACCTGGCGCTGTCATCGCACCTAAGGCTGTCATCGCACCCAAGGTTGTCATCGTGGTGAGGACGGGGCCATGAATAAGGGGGGCGGGGCCAGGGGTGGTGGGGACGGGCCGCGGGTGGTGGGGACGACGGGGCCGCGGGTGGTGGGGCACAGGGTTGTGGGTGGTGGGATGAGGTTGTGGGTGGTGGGGGAGCGGGGCTGCGGGTGGTGGGGGGGACGGGGCCTGCGGGGTGGTGGGGGACGGGCCGCGGGGTAGGGTACAGGGTTGTGGGTGGTGGGGTGGGGAGGTTGTGGGTGGTGGGGGAGTGGGGCTGCGGGTGGTGGGGGACGGATTGTGGGTAGGGGGACGCTGCAGGGAGACGGGGCTGCGGGTGGTGGGGATGGGTCACAGGGGGATGGGTGGTGGAGGATGGGTTGTGGGTGGTGGTGGATGGGCCAGGGTGGTGGGGAGCGGGGCCGCGGGTGGTGGGGGACGGGCCAGGGGTGGTGGACGGCCAGGGTGGTGGGGGAGCGGGCCGCGGGGTGGTGGGGGACGGGGCTGTGGGGTGGTGGTGGACGGGGCCAGGGTGGTGGGGAGCGGGGCTGCGGTGGTGGGGGACGGTGGTGGACGGGTTGTGGGTGGTGGGGGGTGGGGGTTGTGAGTGTGGGAGACGGGGCCGCGGGTGGTGGGGAATGGGGTTGTGGAGGACGGGGTTGTAGGTGGTGGGGGACGGCCGTGGGTGGTGGGGGACGGGGCCATGGATAAGGGGAGGCGGGGTTGTGTGGTGGGGGAGCAGGAGTGATGGCGGCGGGTAACATGGCCCCCACGGGGCAGACTCATATTAATCATATCCAACCCTCGGCGCAGCTCGCCCTCTCTCGGGACTCACGTTTCCATGGAGACGAGGAGCTAGCTAATAGGAACTCAAATTGCCGGCATTATCGCTTGAAAATGCCAGGAAAATATGAAACTGTGAAATGGGTTTAATTGTCAAGGGAGTGGAAGCTGGCTTGATGTAGACTGGTTGTAAGAAGTGGGGTCCCGGGGGGGTGGGGGGAGGGGGAGCTAGCGAGCCTCGCTGCCGACTGGGAACGATACATATTTATTTATTTGACTTGGTTTGATGTATTCCTGAATACTGGAGTGGGTTTGCCCCAGCAAATATTACTTTATATCTTATTTCCTTCTCTGATAGACTAGAGAATTAGTTGAGCAAATCGTTGTTGCATCTTTAATGCAGCTGTTTACATAAATCTACATGGGGATTTACCTAAGTAATGTCTCATAGTAAATTTTACCGGAGGGAATAGATTGGCCTCATAGGTTTAGGTCTGGGCGATAGTTTTGTTGGCTGTTGAAGTGAAGAACTACTGTAGTTGTCAGGTAATGTGTATTTCTCTATGTTCATGTCCATTAAGTATCTGTCATGGTAAATTTATGTAAAACATTTACTCGTTGATGATGAGATAAGGATAGTTTTGTTGGTTATTAAAGAGATGTGAGTGTGCTGTGCGCGTGGCTGTGTGGCGGGGATGGAGGGAGGAAGTTCTCGTGCATCAGCCACTCTGAAGGTTTACCCAGAGAAGAGCCCCGCCAGCCCGCGCACACCCTTTCAAAGTTTGATAACATGTTGAGCGCCGTAAGTAGACGAAGAGAGCTCCGTATGAATACAATTTGCATCCAAGATGACGGAATTAGTGAAGGAATGTGATGACTTGAAGAGTGGCGGCCCGGGTTGTCTGGCGGGGAAGCTATTACTGACGAAGGCTGATAGCGCGCGTCTGTTCCTTTGTCTTTACGTCTTGAGAAAATTTTTTTTAGGACCTTACAAATTTTAGTAAAATTTTTGATGTCAGGAAATTGTTATTATATTAGTGATCATTACAACATAGACTCCACTTTGTATTAGGTTACAAAGCGAGATGTATTACACAACTGTCTTTAACTTAGAATGTGATAGTTGTTTACCTGGTGGTCACAAGACGTCAAGACCCTGGGCAGCGGAACTCACCAATTCTACGTAATGTTTTTAATTATTCATGCCAAGCAATATGTGCCACAGCTGAGTACATCACGGTGGTCTATCTGAGTGAGTGAGTCAGTTTGATTGCTTCTACCCATTTTCAGTGTTATTTTTACAGACTATTATTTGTGCGTGTGTACATGGAGGTAAATGTGTGTGTGTGTGTGTGTGTGTGAAAGTTATTGATCTCAGTGCACAACGGGATTTAAAACAAAAAGTATGCATTTTAAATTTATTTTTATCGAAAAATAGATTAGTCTCTATGTGTTTTTACAGATATTTTGTACTTGAATATATTCAGCTCCGCGGCTGTAAATTTAGTGAACAAGTTTGTACAAATATATTTTTTTAGCTCCCTGTTTCCTCTAATAAACTTTGAAAACAGAAAGTATTATATTGAAGCATATAGTATTACTTTAAGGAGAGCGCGGTACCCTGGGCTTTATCACCAAAAATTACAGTATGTAATAGATTTCCTTTATATATGAGGAGCTTTAACGCCACAATATTGTTCCTAAATATTACTTGCCTCTATCAGGGTCCATAAAATTCTGGTAAAGCTTTAATGTGTAATTCTGGTGTGAGTTTCAGAAACTTTCGGCGTGTTCCATCGTTATCAAGGGCGAATATGGCGGGCCCCGAACCTCTATTTATTTTAACATTTGGCGCTTTCAATCCTTCTCCTGCAGTAATACAAACCCTCTACCTTTACCTGCTGTCACTCACACTGCTGTAACCTCTGTGTTCTGCTGTGGTGTTTACCGCGCACAGTCAGATCTCCAGCGGTCGTTTGTCGCCTCACCCTCAGTACCCGAGTCCAACCCAACACCACACGCACACACAGACACCTCCTTTCATTCATTGTTACTGTACTTCCTTCATTCACTGTTACTTCCCTCATTCACTGTTCCTTCCCTCATTCACTGTTACTTCCCTCATTCACTGATACTTTCTTCCTCTTTTACTTTGTTATTACTCTACCCTCAACGAGACCTCAAGAGCTCCTCGGCATTAACCATCATCAGCAAAGACTTTATCCCTTATTTTGTTCCTTATGCAGACTTATTATCCCTTATTTTGACCCTGATACAGACTTATTATCCCTTATTTTATTCCTTATACAGACTTATTATCCCTTATTTTGTCCCTGATACACCAACTTTATCCCTTATTTTGTTCCTTATACAGACTTATTATCCCTTATTTTGACCCTGATACAGACTTATTATCCCTTATTTTGTCCCTGATACACCAACTTTATCCCTTATTTTGTTCCTTATACAGACTTATTATCCCTTATTTTGACCCTGATACAGACTTATTATCCCTTATTTTGTCCCTGATACACCAACTTTATCCCTTATTTTGTTCCTTATACAGACTTTATTCCTTATCTTGACCCTGATACACTAACCTTATCCCTTATCATGACCCTGATACACCAAGCGACAACTAACCTTTAAACCCTGGGTGGCATAGGTGTTGTGTGCGTGTAGCGGCGAGGCGGTGGTCACAGTGACAGAGTGTAATGAGTCGGTGTGGTGGTGAAACTAACAGACTGTGGTGGTGAAACTAACAGACTGTGGTGGTGAAACTAACAGACTGTGGTGGTGAAACTAACAGGCTGTGGTGGTGAAACTAACAGGTGGTGAAACTAACAGATTCTGGTGGTGAAACTAACAGACTTTGGTGGTGAAACTAACAGGCTGTGGTGGTGAAACTAACAGATTCTGGTGGTGAAACTAACTGACTTTGGTGGTGAAACTAACAGGCTGTGGTGGTGAAACTAACAGACTGCGGTGGTGAAACTAACAGAATGTGGTGGTGAAACGAACAGACTAAGGTAGTAGTGGTGATAGTGGGTTAAGATAGTGGTGGTAGTGGGTTAAGATAGTGGTGGTGGTGGGTTAAGATAGTGGTGGTGGTGGTGGTAGTTATGAATCCTGGTTGGTGGTGATTACGACAGACAGACTGACTGTACAGGTAGATAAGATGGTGGGGGCCCCTAATTACAACGCTTCACACCTGAATAAACACCCATTAAAGACTATTGTATCGACGCTTCTGATAGGCCGATGGCTCTAACGAATCGTGGCCTTCGACTGAGCGGCCATATTGTACACAAGAGGTCGAAAACAAAAACAGCCGCTGTGTACATTGTTTATATCATCTGTTAATTAATGAGTTTGATTATCGCTGTGTACGGCATTTGACAAGTGGCTGTAACCCGCCATTGTTGAGGGTTTGTTTTGATGTGCGTGTCTCAGGGGGCGTGGCGTTGACGTCAGGAGGTCAGAGGAAGGGTTCACACTTGACTGATTCACTTAACGCTGAATTATCCCAAACAAAATGACATTATTATTCTCGTACTAAATTAACACTGACACTAACTATATACTTTCCACTTAACACCAGACAATTATGGTACAGGAGCGTTTTGTATTTTAATTTATTTTCTGTACCTGTGTGTGTGACAGACTCTGATATCATGTACTAGTAAATATATTCATGCAAAGGTTGACGCCGCCCACCTCAACACCTGCCATTAATTGATCACTTACCTGTTTGTAATTACTCTTGTTGCGACGTGACGTGTAAATTGTAAACGGCGTGAAGCGTAAATAATAAAAATGATATAAAATGTAAATACGACACTAACGTAAATACACAATCATTGACTGACATGTACACAGACGACACAATGTACTCGTCATAGGAACGTTCATATATCTTGTGAATTCGGTATTGATAAAAAAAATGGGAGGTAAGGGGGAGGGGCATTGTCGGGGACCCTTTACATTTGACGTTTGTGCCATTATTTCCTGTGTCATTTTTTCAGAGTATTCATCCATTACACACACACACACACACACACACACGGGATCGGACTCTAGTTTTCATACCAACGCCGCGGGTTAGGTTAGGTTAGGATGTATTTTGGTTAGGTTAAGATTATATTAGGTTAGATTAGGTTAGGTTGAGGGTGAGTTAGGTTGAGTTAGGTTAGGTTAGGATGTATTTTTTTGGTTAGGTTAAGATTATATTAGGTTAGATTAGGTTAGGTTGAGGGTGAGTTAGGTTGAGTTAGGTTAGGTTAGGATGTATTTTTTTGGTTAGGTTAAGATTATATTAGGTTAGATTAGGTTAGGTTGAGGGTGAGTTAGGTTGAGTTAGGTTGTTTAGAATATGTACAGTCACCCGCAAGAATCCTGTCGCCTCTTCCCCTGAACCTAACCTAACCCGAAGCGGATGACACTAATGCATTATTCTGTTCATAAATGCTTCGGGTTCACGACTCTGAATCTCGGGGGTTCGTGGTTCAGGGGTAGAGGCGACAGGATTCTTGTGGGTGACTGTACTAACAAACCTTCTTTCCTCCCTCCCTCCCTCACTCACTCTCTCCCTCCCTCCCTCATCACTCCCTCTTTCCACCCCCATCCCTCCTTGACCCCTACCTCCTTCCTCCCCTCCCTCCCTCCCTCCTCCTCCTCCCTCCTCCCTCCTCCCCTCCCTCCCTCCCTCCTCCCTCCCCTCACCCTCCCCTCCCTCCCCATCACCCCTCCACCGTAAAATTCATATCTTATTTTTCTTTAAAGTAAATTGAAAAGGAGCGGCGGCGGCGCCTTTGAGAATCGCGGTTTACAGTGTTTGGGTATTGGTGTCCGTGAAATACTGACGTTATAAAGTACACACATATAATACCGACACAGTGTAGTTATCAGTGTTTACTTGTGTGCTGAGGTGATGACAAAAACTCTCCCGCAAACCAACAACACCAACAACAACAACAACAACAACAACAACAACAACAACAACAACATTTTCTTCACCACCACCACCATGTTTAAAAATCTCTAGTTCAGATTGTAAAAATATTCCTAACTATCGTCTCGGTGCAATTCCTCCCCCCTCCCCCCCCTCGACGCCGCCATTGTCTTAAGTGAGCATAGATACTCTCTCTCTCTCTCTCTCTCTCTCTCTCTCTCTCTCTCTCTCTCTCTCTCTCTCTCTCTCTCTCTCTCTCTCTCTCTCTCTCTCTCTCTCTCTCTCTAAGGGGGGGACTTACGGTATACGCCAGTGGGACTCTTGACGTGGTGTTGGGCGCAGGACGACTGTGTTGTGGCTCATCCTGGTTGTGACTGTTCCTTCATGTAACTGTTCCTTGATGTGACTTGTTCCTTAATGTGACTGTTCCTTGATGTGACTTGTTCCTTGATGTGACTTGTTCCTTGATGTGACTTGTTCCTTGATGTGACTTGTTCCTTGATGTAACTTGTTCCTTGATGTAACTTGTTCCTTGTTGTGACTGTTCCTTTTTGTGACTGTTCCTTGTTGTGACTGTTCCTTGATGTGACTTGTTCCTTGATGTAACTGTTCCTTGATGAAACTGTTACTGGTTGTGACTGTTCCTTGTTGTGACTGTTCCTTGATGTGACTTGTCCCTTGATGTAACTGTTCCTTGATGTAACTGTTACTGGTTGTGATTGTTCCTTGATGTAACTGTTCCTTGATGTGACGTATGTGACGGTTCCTTAATGTAACTGTTCCTTGATGTAACTTGTTCCTTGATGTGACTGTTCCTTGATGCGATTGTTCCTTGATGTAGCTGTTCCTTGATGTGACTGTTCCTTGATGTGACTGTTCCTTGATGTAGCTGTTCCTTGATGTGACTGTTCCTTGATGTAGCTGTTCCTTGATGTGACTGTTCTGATGTGACTGTTCCTTGATGACTGTTCCCTTAATGTAACTGTTCCTTGATAGCAACTTGTTCCTTGATCTTGTTCGCCGATGTGACTATTTCCTTGATGCGATTGTTTCATGATGTGACTGTTCCTTGATGTGACTGTTCGCCCGATCGATTGGTTGATACGTGTTTAGATGATCTGTGGACGCTGCTCCTTCTCCCTCCTCCTCTCCCTTCTTCTTCTCTCCTCACCTCCTCCTCCTCCTCCTCGCCTCTCTCCCCACCCACAGATACGTTTCCTCCCCATTTGCTACTCACTTTACCTCCCACCCCAACTATCCATCTATTCTACCTTCTTCCTTCCTTCCCATTTTCCTTATTTCTCCCCATCTCCCAACAATCAACCCCTACTCACTTTCTGTTCTCTCCCCATCTCTCCCCACCCCACCCACCCCCCCCACACACATACCATCGCGTTTCCCATCTCCCCTGGCTTACCTCTCTCACCACCACCACCACCACCACCCCAATACATCCTCATTTACCATCTCCCTTCTCCCCAAACTATCACTTCTCCCCCACCTCCCCCAACCCCTTGCTCCCCCACCCCCACCTCATACACCCCATTGCCGCAATTCTGGCTTTGTCATGTAAATTCCCCGAAGTAAAATGTCGGGAGATTAGCCGTGGTTTACAGGCGCAATAATGTATTCAAAAATGGCTCTCTGGGGCTCTCCAAAATAGTCATACTCACAACTTAGACGGAAAACTCAATATGGGATAACTTTGTAAATTGGAATATAGTCAGGAGGTAAGTTATGGCTGTCGGAGCTTACCTCACTAATACGGTAGTTTTGTGCAGTGTTTAGTTTCATGGCTGATGATTCGGTTCGTTAATTAAGGAAGGGGATGATGGTGTTTGGTAGCTTTATGGTGGTGTTCGGTAGCTTTTGATGGTGTTTGATGCCTTTTAATGGTATTTGGTAGCTTTTGATGGTGTTTGATACCTTTTAATGGTGTTAGGTAGCTTTATGGTGGTGTTCGGTAGCTTTTGATGGTGTTTGATGCCTTTTAATGGTGTTTGGTAGCTTTATGGTGGTGTTCGGTAGCTTTAGATGGTGTTCGATACCTTTTAATGGTGTTTGGTAGCTTTAGATGGTGTTAGATACCTTTTAATGGTGTTAGGTAGCTTTTGATGGTGTTCGATACCTTTTGATGGTGATCGATACCTTTATAATTACATGTCTATCGTCTTAACAGGTGTGATCTATGTAAATATGGTAAGAACATTTGTGTCTATTGGTTACTCGTTGTAGTACAGGGTGGCTCAAGGGGCGGTGATGGTGAGTGTTGGAACCTCCTCCTCTACTACTACTCCTGCTGCTGTTACACCTTCACCCCCTCCTGCCCCAACCAGTCTCATCACCTTACACCTCCTCCCCCTACCTCTCCTCCTCCCGGGGACCAACTCCAATAGGAAGACACGGCCTTAATTTTCTCCTCTCTCTCTCTCCTCTCTCTCTCTCTCTCTCTCTCTCTCTCTCTCTCTCTCTCTCTCTCTCTCTCTCTCTCTCTCTCTCTCTCTCTCTCTCTCTCTCTCTCTCTCTCTCTCTCTCTCTCTCATGTCCAGTTCCATCCGCGGTACTGCGTTAACAAGGTCGACCAAGTATCCCTCACCGCCAAGGGTTCCATCAGTCAGGTCAGGAGAGGCAGACGCTGGGAGAACTTTGAATTAAAAGGGTATAAATAACAGACCCTCTACCCCCCCCATGTTTGTTTGTCGCAGGTGTACTTGCTTAAGATGTATGGAGAAAACGTAATTCTTTTAGTGTTTTTCTTTTGTTTTTGTGCGTATTCTTCTTCCACTTCTTCTTTCTGCTCTTCTTTCCTCCTCCTCCTTTCCTTCTCCTCGTCTTCTCTTCTTCTCCTCTTCTCTCCTTCCTCCTCTTTCCTCCTCTCTCCTCTTCCTCCTCTTCTCTCCTCCGCTTCGTGCGTGTTTTCACTACTGCACCTGGGGGGGCTGTAGTGAAAGGAGTTTGTAAAAAGTCAGCTCTTTCTCTCTCTCTCTCTCTCTCTCTCTCTCTCTCTCTCTCTCTCTCTCTCCTTGTATTTATTCTTTGTTTTTCTTAGTTCTTTCGTCTGTTCCTCCCATGTTCTCATTATCCTCCGAGTTAATACTTACTTATGGTTGGGGAGGAGGGGGTGAGGGGGAGGTGATGGGGGAGGAGGAGGAAGAGGGGTGATAGAGGAGGAGGTGTGGGGAGAAGGAGGGGTGAGGGAAGGAGAGGGTTAGGGGAGGAAGAGGAAGAGGAAATGAGGAGGAGATATGATGGAGAAGGGAAGAAGAAGGAAGAGAAGAAGGAAGGAAGGAAGGAAGGAAGGCGATAAGGTATTAAGAATATATTATTGTCATTATCTTCTTCCCCGATCTTTCGTATTTTTGCTTTTGTTTTATGTATTATTAATTATCATCGCTTTCTGGCTTCTCCCTATCTTCTTCTTTTCCTCTTACTATTTATTCTCCCATTTCTCATTATTCTCTTGACGTTATTCTCTTATTGTCTCACTTCACTATTCCCCTCATTACTATTTACTCATTCTCCTGTTTATCCAATTTTATCTCTCTGTCTATATCTTGTTTTAGTCATGTCTCTCTCTCTCTCTCTCTCTCTCTCTCTCTCTCTCTCCTACACGTTATTGTCACGTCTTGCCTCAGGTTCGTTATCGTCTCCGCCTCAAGCCTCACCTCCCCCGCTTGTAGTACTCGAGGTCCTTATTCCCACAGCTATTTCTCCTCCCTTTATAGCACCTAGTTGGTCACCCTGTTCCTCCTACTGCTGCTACCACCTCTGCTTCTGCTGGTCCTGCTTCTGGAGGAGGTGGTGGAGTGTTCGGTTGAGTACTAGGTTACCCTCCTGCTGCTACTGCTTCGGCTCCTGCTAGTGGAGGGTCCTGCTTCTGGAGGAGGTGGTGGAGTGTTCGGTTGAGTACTAGGTTACCCTCCTGCTGCTACTGCTTCGGCTCCTGCTAGTGGAGGGTCCTGCTTCTGGAGGAGGTGGTAGAGTGTTCCGTAGAGCACCTGGTGGGTCTCCTTCCTCCTGCTGGCGGTGTTCTTTACGGTTTTCCTCTTGGTCGAACATCTGCTTAATCTCTCCTCTGCTACATGTGTTCCCTGCTTCATGTACTGTACCTGTTGCCGCTCCTTCTGCTGGCCACGTCAGTGGGACTCTTCTATTATTTCTGCTTCCCCGATAATCTCTCTCTCTCTCTCTCTCTCTCTCTCTCTCTCTCTCTCTCTCTCTCTCTCTCTCTCTCTCTCTCTCTCTCTCTCTCTCTCTCTCTCTCTCTCTCTCTCTCTCTCTCTCTCTCTCTCTCTCTCTCTTTCTCTTTTCTCTCTTTCTCTCTCTGTCTTTCCCCTTATTCTTATTGGTGATGAAGAAGTTTTCTCACAGGACCCACCTTCTGCTTCTTGTATCTCCTGCTGGGGGCGGTGATGGTGATGAAGGAGTGTACTTTATAGCAACCAACTCTTGTCTCTTATTTCTCCTGCTGGAGGAGTTCCCTACCACTGCTTTTATTCCTGCTGATGGTGGCTGTGTTATAGAGCAGACGCCCGCTCCTCCCTGCTGCTCCTGCTGGTGGTGGCTGGCCTCTACAGCACCTGGGGGGCCCGTCGACCAATATGAGTCGGTAAGCGGACGGGGAGTTCAGTGCACTCGGGAGACGCCCAACAGACACTCTTAATTTACCTGCCCACGCCCCAAGACGGATGAACCCGGGGTAGGACGGAGACCCACAACTGACTCCTGTGGCGTCGTCTGCTACTTCTGCTGTTGTGTCTGTGTCACTGTGAAGGACTACCCCAGAGGCTGTAAAATGTGTGTGTGCGTGTCAGTGTGCGTGTGTGGCAATCTTGTGGACATGCTAATATCCGAGAGGTAAACATCCATGTAATTAATTTCCATGCAGTTAATTTTCATGGGATTAATACCTCACCCACGAAGTTAATTCCCATGTAATTATTTTCCCCGTTGTTAATTTCACTGTGGTTAACATCCATGGTGGTTAACCTTGCCTGGTGTTAACTGTGGTGGGGGGAGGACAGTGCTAGATAACGTTCACACGTCCAGAGATGACGACCTGACCTGACCTGACCTGACCTGATATATTGGTGACGGTGTACACGGCCTGCTGTTGTTATTATTATTATTATTATTATTATTATTATTATTATTATTATTATTATTATTACTATTATTATTATTATTATTATTATTATTATTATTATTATTATTATTATTATTATTATAAAGTTTATAAAGGCCAAGTGAAAAGTGGGTATAAGTTTCCGTAGAGTTATACAACACACCAGGTATTTAAGGCCACTAGATATTGTAGTCGTCTACCTGTCATACAGGTGTTCACTACTATGGTGTATGACATAATGAATGACGTTTATGTATGTGTATGTGTAACAATAATAATAATAATAATAATTCACGGTTTATTAAGATAACGTGGCTGCCCGAAGGCTGAAAATATACAATGAACAGAGATGATAAGTTACATATGGCGGAATCGGGGAGTGGGTCACTTGATTGACAAAATCTTTCAATAAGAAACATAGAGTCAACATATAGATGAACTGTAGCTCTGGTACTGTGGGAGCTGGTCTGTAGACATTCTTGTGACCTGATGTCGGCGCCAAGCCTGTGTGTGGTGGTGGTGGCTCTGTTTGTAAGGATTCGAGAGAGGTAGGGGGTGACAGTGGTAGTAGTTGTTGTGGTAGGTGGGGGTGGTAGTTGTTTGTGGGTGGGGGTGACAGTGGTAGTAGTTGTGTGGGGTGTAGTTGTTGTGGTAGGTGGGGGTGACAGTGGTAGTAGTTGTTGTGGTAGGTGGGGGTGACAGTGGTAGTAGTTGTTGTGGTTGTGGTGTGGTGGTGTGGGGTGACAGTGTATAGTTGTTGTGTAGGGGGGTAGTTGTTGTGGTAGGTGGGGGTGACAGTGGTAGTAGTTGCTGTGTGTGGGTGGGGTCTGGTGGTGGTAGTTATTTAGTTGTTGTGGTGAGGTGAGGGTGGTAGTTGTTGGGTAGACGGTGGTAGTAGTTGTGGTAGGTGGGGTAGTTGTTGTTGTGGTAAAATTGGTAGTTGTTGTGGTAGAGGTCTAGTGGTAGTTGTGGTAGGCTGGGGTAGTTGTGGTAAGTGGGGTAACAGTAGGGTAGTTTGCTAGGTGGGGGTAGTTGTTTGTGGTAGGCGGGGGTAGTTGTTTTTGGTAGGCAGGGGGTAGTTGTGGTAGGCAGGGGGTTGTTGTTGTAGTTGGGGTTAGTGTGTAGTGGTAGTTGTAAGTTGTTGTAGGTGTGGGGGGTAGATTGTGGTAGGTGGTAGTTGTTGTGGTAGGCGGGGTGTTGTTGTGGTAGGGGGGTAGTTGTTTTGTGGTAGGTGGTTATTGTGTGGTAGGTGGGGTGGTTGTTGTGGTAGGTGGGGTAGTTGTTTTGGTAGGTGGGGGTGTTGTTGTGGTAGTTGGTTGTGGGTGGGTGGGTGGGTTGTAGTAGTTAACAGTGTGGTATCGGTGGTGGTAGCAGGTTTTTGTGACCCCCGGAGGCCACACATCACCCACGCCACACTTTGAAATGTAAATATAAAACCGTGGCTGCTGTACAACACGCGTCTGTGCACCGTCCGAGACCCTGAATTAGTGATACAACAGGGAAGACCTTTCTCACTTTCTCTTTCCCTGACCCCTGTCTACCTACCTGCCTGCCTGCTGCTGCCTTTCTCCACAGCCCACCCTCACCTGCTCCTCCCCACGGCCCGGCCTCACCTGCCCCTCCCTAGAGCCTAGCCTCACCTCTCTCTCTCTCTCTCTCTCTCTCTCTACCCCACGGCCCGGCCTCACCTATCCCACCCTACAACGCCACCCTCACCCACCCTCACTTACCCCACCTTACGAAAGAGACCATACTTTAGGTCTCGCTGCAGCATCAATCGGGAGACATGGAGGTGACCTGTTCCGTGCCATAAGGTCATCAACGCCACCTGTACCTAACTTTTGTGTTGAAGGTGAAGTTGATTTATCTATCTATCCATTCATCCATCTATCTATCTGTATATCTATCGATCTATCTATCTATTTATATCTCTATATCTATCTATTTATCTCTGTATATGTATATCTATCTACCCACCCATCCGTCCGTCCGTCCGTCCGTCTATCTATCTATCTATCTATCTATCCATCCTCCTGTGCTTCTCTTGTAATGGGATGGATCTAAGTGTTGGAAGTCGCCGTAAAGTGCCAAGTGGTGCAAGATAAGTGACACAGTGCAAAGGCAACATCCCGTCTTGGCCACCTCTTCAGTCAGGCCTCAACGTCCACCTTGATCCATAGTGTACATTTATTATCATCGTTTGTATTTAAATTCTGTGCGAGTTGTATTATGTTGAAGGCTTGTTCTTTTTCGTGTGTGTGTGTGTGTGTGTGTGTGTGTGTGTGTGTGTGTGTGTGTGTGTGTGCTAACTATAGGCTCGTGTGTGTGTGTGCGTGGATATGCAGGCGTTGTGTTGGTGTGAGAGTGTAAGGCCCGCGTGAGCCCTCGGGAGCATCCCCCTCCCTGCGCCGCCAGAGAGGGACAAGTTAAATTTAACACGAAACTCAAATTTAGAGGCGCCTAGGTCGTCTCCCGCCCCGCCGGCTCCCCAACACTGTTCACGGCGGCGGCTTTAGCTTCGTCTCTCCCACATTTTGCCGCAGTGTGCATCATGGCAGCCTGGGTAGGCATTACAACTGGATTTTTCTTCTATTTATGAACTTAAAAATTAATGGAAATATGTTGGTTTTCGATGTCTATCAAACTGATATATTCCACTTTGTGTATGATCGTTATTTATAGTAGTAACATAATTTTACTTACTGCAACATTTATTAGTTTTTATTATCCATATAATCCTAAAGTCATAATACTGACTCAGCAGTTCATGGTTGGTGTCATCCCTCCGTAGTAATTCATGTCCCGGCGTTGTATTTCACCGCCCAGGCCACAGCCAGCTTAAAAATATCGGACACGTTGACGGCATTTAAATCTCTGGCGGCGGAGGTGGAGAAGGAGCGGCTGTTGACGCTAGGCTCAAGTCTATTATTTATTAAAGGTTTTGTTCAACAGTGATGGTAAATGTTAGACCAGAGTGTGATTGTACTAAGTGTCTATTATTATTTATTCATAATAAAGTTCTTGTGTTAGTGTCGAGCTTTTTAAAGGCCAACATCTCTTCCCGCTTGATGGTTCGCCTCCACGGTCCATTGGTGAGGATCCCCCTTACATATTATTCACGTGGACGAATAGTTGACTAAAGTGACTCATAAAGTTAAGAGGTATACAAAGAGTAAGTGCTGCATGTGTACAACAGAAATCCAGCTCCAATCTCTGCCTGCCAGCTGTACTGTACTGTGTGTGGTTCAGCCCAGTGGGGTGAGCCGTGAGTCGTCCTGCTGCCTCCCAGGGCTGCCAGTGTCCAGTATAGACTGTAGTAACCTACTTGTCTATTTTAGATAAAACCTTCATGTGTTTTAGTATTTACTTCTTCATAGTGTACTAGTAATACGTTGTGTAGTATTAATGACTAATACATATATGGTGATAAAAACAACAAATGGTAAATTAAAGAAAATTTAAATATTTGTAAATACAATGTCACAGTATTATTACTTGTTAATATTAACATAACCACCTTATAGTAGGTTTACTAAGTTAGGCTCGGCAAGCTTTTGTAGTTTGCTTAAGAAACACAACGTTACGCGCACGGACCAGTCAGAGCCTGGCTGACTGACGCTCTTTAGCCACAATCGGAAATAATTTCGCCCACAATAGTACCATCTTGTGTTCCACGTGACTAACTTATCTATAAGCGAATATGTCAGTCGCTCCCTGGGTGTGTGGCCCGCTGGAGAGCCACAGCCACACCGGGTACATGACTGTACTGAGTGAGGGTCCGTGGGTTTGAAGGGTTCACTGTTATGGGGGTTCATATATCCGAAGACTGTCTGATCCGGAGGTTCATTGACCTGAGGGTTCAATGTTTCGACGATCCGCTAATATTAAGGTTCATTGATTAGAAAGTTTATGGATTCGGGAGATTCATTGACCCGATGATTCATTATTTCGTTATTCTGAAGCTTAACCAAACGATAACTGTACCAAGTCCTTGTGATCTATTGGCTTCTATAATTTACGGATCAATGACGACACACACTACCTCAGCCAACTAATTCATGAAGGGTAGTGAGACGACACCCTCACTTCACTCACACACCCTCCCACCACCTCGAGTACGTCTACCTATATATTATTTCACAGTTAAGGGAACCCCTCACCTGAACTGACTGTAGTTTTGATGACTGGTTCAGCGGGTCAGGGTGAAGCCGACTGTCTTTCCAGTCATTGAATAAGACTGTTCACAATGCAGTTTAATATATATTTTATTCTATTTATTGTCGCCTTTGTGCACATGTGTTTGGTCTTCTTGTTAGCTTGGTACAGCGGCACAAGAGAGAACGATTTCTGGCGTCTCTTTAGTACAGCTGTTAAAGATCAGGAAGTAAAGCGTGGAAGAATGTGCTGTGGTGATTAAGTATTGGTTATTATTGGTGTATCTGCAGTGACTGTGAGTAGCTACAGCGTTCGCCTCTTGTCCTGATGTTTGCTGAGTCGTGAGCCGAGGTTCCCAGCTGTTGTACTGTTGGGGATGCGGAAGCGGTCGGTCTGGTGAAATGCCTGCCACTCTGCATCCTAGTACAGTGTATTGAAGAAAAGGTTTAGTCTGCAGTGTGCTGTATCCGTACTGCCCCTAACGGTCTTGTGGTTATTGAAAAACAATATATAATTCACTTTATTTTTTCATCATTCACTGGTTGCCGTTTTACAAGTGAATGCCTTGAGACTCCCGGCCAGCCCATCCACAATAAATATCATCTCTAATTGCCGACTCTTGTACGACGGAAGAAAATTGTATACCCCGAAATGTCTGGGGATATCGGGTCAGTGGCCGTGTTGCACGAGTCTTGTACAACTGAGCAATGTTGTATGACTTGTCCACCGAGGAGAAATTGTAGCAGCCACTCGTCCTGACCGGCAGGTTTTGTCAGTCAGAGGATTTATTCAAAGCTTACACCAATGTAGACTATCGGTTTGAGAGACCTTGTGTGCCGGATCAATGAAGGATATTATATTGTAATAATTATCAGTTCATATTGCTGCCAACCCTTTAATACCACTGAACAAGATTGTACCAAAACTCAGATTTAAAGAAACTTGTAAACGTGTGGTTGCAAAAAAAACTGTCCTGTATATTTACAAGTGTTGAGGGGTGGTAGGGTAGCCGGTGTCTGGTCGGTGAGAATACCTTCACCGTTTACCATCATCATTTATTCCTGCTGGACTCTTTTTCCCAACCTGTTTACGACCGAGCAAGAGTGTGGTGCAGTTCAGGGTCTTATTACCAGGAGCTTTACAGTGTCTTAAATAGTGGAACATTATAAGGGAAGGCGGACTATGGGGTTGGTTAGCTTGTGTTGTTAGTGTTTATGAAGGCTACTCTTAGTGTTTCAGCTGCTGGGGTTATTAAGTAATGCTCGGTGTACGTCCACTATGCCCAGCCTGAACGTTTGACACCCGCTTGTTGATATGGTGTGGGGTTGTTTCATAGTACTACTGTATGTGTCACCATGATTTAACATTTTTAGCATCCGGTCATCATCCCTGCCACATGATTTAACAGTTGACACAGCACCCCATCAACCAGGGCTCATGTTAGTGTCAGTAAAGTGTTATATTAGCATTATTTTTACAGTACAAATGTGATTTATAACCGCGTGTGTCTGTGCACTAGGAGCGTGCGGGTTAATGTCTTTCTCTATATCAATTTCCTTTACTCATATTTATTATTTGTTGTGGTAAATTACTCTACCAGTTTTTATTCGTGGGACACAGGTATCTCTTCATTTTATTTATTCATTTATGTAGTATCGTTATGTAGGCTTAGTATTTATTCACCTTTTTCAGTTTTATGTATTGGTGTTAAGTCGGCTCAGGTGTTGAAAGTGAGCGCCGTCCCTGAAGTGTTGTCCAGGTAATAGATAACGACGAAGGTGTTCTCAGGTGTTGACGAATACAGGTGACTGACTGAGGCCACAATATACCTGTAGAAGTAACGTGAAGAATAACGTCTAGATTACAGTCAGATTAATTGTGGACTAAGTATATAATTAACTAAATTATGACAACTATCTTAATTAGCGTTCGTTCCTTTATCACCAGTTAATTACCATACTGTCCACCATCCTCCAACACTGCAACGCTTCCTCGCCCCCTGTTCATCATCCCTGCCAACACTGCACTTCCTCGCCCCCTGTTCATCATCCTGCCGCAACCTTCTCCCCCTGTTCATCATCCTGCCAACACTGCAACGCTTCCTCGCCCTGTTCATCATCCTGCCAACACTGCAACGCTTCCTCGCCCCCTGTTCATCATCCTACCGTTTCCAACCAACTGCACGGCTTCAACACCACAATAATCTTCTTCACCCAACACCATCACCCTCTACTCTCACCGCCGCCCCTCTCCCTCCTTCCTCCTGGCTACTACTGACACGGGAAAATCACCACCACTACCACTGTAACCTTCACCATCACTACTACACATCACTATCACAACCAACCCTTAGTCAACATCTCACCTCACCATACCACAATCACCACCACCACATCACACCTTACGACTACCGCCACCACAGTTCTCACCCTCTCTCATCACCACCACACACACACACCTCACCACCACACCTCGCCACAACTTCCACCATACCCCCCCCCCTTCCCTTAGCTAACCTGGCCAGGGCTTGGCAGTAAAAGTTGCGGGGGCGCGGTAGTGACCCGCTGTCCCTGATTGACTCAGTGAGTGGCAGGGCCGGGAGCGGCCACCCCCAGGTCCACCCCAGTTTGGGGCCGCGCACCCCCTTGTCTCCCTGATAAAACACCAAAACTTGCTTACCAGTTTTTCAAAGATTTATTGACAATGTTTTTTATTTTTTACATAGTTCCTTATATCCATTTTTGTGGCTATTTTGTTTTTGTTTTTTTTTATTTATTTTTGAATGAAATTGTAATTTGTTGGTCAGTTTTTATTTGAGGAGAGTGAGTTGGTTTAGTACTGGCGAGGATGAGAGTGGCAGTACCTGGGGCTCTCTCCCGACAGGGCGCCGTTGGAGGAGGTGTCTAGTTTTCTCTTGTCTTGGTTCCCTCTGCTGTGTTATCTCTGTTAATTGTCTTGGGATCATAGAAGCTTGTGTTGACTACTGCCTTGGTTGTCAGACGTGTAAATAAGCCTAACCTAACCTAACCTAACCCAACCCAACCCAACCTGACCTAACCTACCCACCTACATAACCTACAACCCAGCCCAGCCCAACCCAACCTGACCTAACCTAACCTAGCCTACCTAGCCCACCCAACCCAACCCAGCCCAACCCAACCCAGCCCAGCCCAGCCCAACCTGACCTACCCCTCCTCACCCACCCACCCACCCACCCACCCACCTCCACACCCACCCACCCACCACACCTGCCTACCCACCCACCCCCACCCACCCACACCAACCCACCCAACCACCCACACCCACCCACCTCAACCAACCAACCTACCCACCCACCCACCCAACCCACCCCACCACACCCACCACCCACCCCAACCCAACCCAACCCAACCCACCACCTGACCTAACCTACACCCAACCCAGCAGCAACACGACCTAACCAACCTAGCCTATCCTAACCCAACCTAACCCAACCCACCAACCTGACCTGACCTGCCTAACCCAACCCAACCCAACCCGACCTGACCCAACCCAACCCAACCCAGCCTGACCCAACCTATCCTAACCTAACCTAACTAACCTAACCTACAACCTGACCTAACCTAACCTAACCTGACCTAACCTAACCCAACCTAACCTGACGGTGTATTATCAGTATGTATAGTTACTCTTCACCTGTATTTATAATGCTTGACTCCTTAGGTATGATGACTTTACCCGTTGAGTATAATGACTTAACCCCTTGAGTATGATGACTTTACCGTTGAGTATGGTACTAACTTAGTATGATGACTAACCTGAGTATGATGACTTTACCCATTGAGTGATGACTTACCCCTTGAGTATGATGACTTAACCCCTTGAGTATGATGACTTTACCCGTTGAGTATGATGACTTAACCACTTGAGTATGATGACTTTACCCGTTGAGTATGATGACTTAACCCCTTGAGTATGATGACTTAACCCTTGAGTATAATGACTTAACCCCTTGAGTATGATGACTTTACCCGTTGAGTATGATGACTTTACGTTAGTATAATACAACCCCTTGAGTATGATGACTTTACCGTTGAGTATGGTGAACTAACCCTAGTATGATGACGTAACCTGATATGATGACATTGAGTATGATGACAACCCTTGAGTATGATGACAACCCTTGAGTATAATGACAACTTGAGTATGATGACTTTCCCGTTGGTATGATGACTTAACCACGAGTATGATGACTTTACCCATTATATGAGACAACCATGAACCTTAAATGACAACCCTTAGTATGATGACTTTACCCGTTGGTATGATGACTTAACCACTTGGTATGATGACTTTACCCGTTGTATGATGACAACCACTTGAGTATGATGACTTTACCCTTGAGTACGATGACTTTGAGCACGATGACTTAACCCCTTGAGCACGATGACTTAACCCCTTGAGTACGATGACTTAACCCTTGGCACGATGAACCAACCCTTGAGCACGATGACACCCCTTGAGCACGATGACAACCTTGAGCACGATTACTGAAGGGGTCAAAGTCATCGTAAACAATATCTTCGGGTTCATAGACACGCTGTAAACATGATCTTTTTAATTGGTCAGGCTAGGTCAGGTCAGGTCAAGTCCTTCCCGTGTGTGTGGGGCAATAATTACATGCTTCTCGTTGGTGTTATTGATAGACCTCCCATGGTGTGTGTGTCTCTGTGTTTGGTTTGGTTAAGTGTGGTTAAAAATAATCCTACTTTTCCTTTGATAAATGGTCAAGGGATTTATATGATAGGATATTGTTCAGGTAAATTTAAAGTGAGAGAGAGAGAGAGAGAGAGAGAGAGAGAGAGTGTAAGTCTGTTTTTATGTGCGTGTGAGTAAAGATGTATTATGTATGTATGTGGTTTCCTTGTATAACCAATAGTCCACGACCATGTGTGTGTGTACTGACTCACCTGCGTTGTACTAAAGACCCTCCCCTCCCTCCTCTCCTCCCTCTCCTCCCTCAACCATTAGGTCAGTCGCTCTAATCCCTTGGAATATTGTATCCGGTCTCTGGAGTTCCTCGATGACTGACAGCCGGCCCCTTCCCTACAGCCGGCTCCCTTCCCTAGCCGGCCCCCTTCCCGACAGTCGGCCCTTCCTACAGCCGGCTCCTTCCTACAGTCGGCCCCTTCCTACAGCCGGCCTTCCTACAGGTGGCGCCTTCCCTACAGCCGTATCGAGGAACCCATTGAAGCAGGGGGACGTTTAAGGAGCTGGTATCCTTCTGCTGGTGTAGGACTGTGTTTTGGGGTCCTCTCTCCTCTCTCTCTCTCTCTCTCTCTCTCTCTCTCTCTCTCTCTCTCTCTCTCTCTCAGCAGGCCTGTTCTCCTACCACCACCCACGCTACTACCACACCACCACCACCACCACCACACATCTTTAGGGCCCAGGCAGCCATAACGACAAAGGTAGGATCGTGTCTGATCCTTCCGAGGCCTTGGTCGACTTGCCCGAGTATTTACCTCAACTCTCACTCAAGTTTACCCTAAAGTCCTTCCTTCTCTTTTGTCACAGAAAGGAGGGGGGCTGTTCTTCCACTTCTTTCATTTCTTCCACTTCTTTCATTTCTTTCACTTCTTTCACATCTTTCATTTCTTTCACTTCTTTCATTTCTTCCACTTATTTCATTTCTTTCACTTTCATTTCTTTCACTTCTTTCATTTCTTTCACTTCCACATCTTGTATATCTTTCAGCTTTTGTATTTCTTTCACTTTCATTTCTTTCATTTATTTTACTTCTTTTATTTTTAACCTTCATTTCTTTCACTTCTTTCATTTCTTTCATTCTTTCTTGTAAAGGAAATACCCGGTACAATTTATATTATTAATTGATTTTTTTTTCTGAGTTCATTCGTTTTTTTTAATTGCGGAATCTTTTTTTGTCATTCTCACTTCTTTCATTTTTATCAGAGAGGAAAATTCTTAATTGTATCGTTCTTTCATTTCTTTCATTCTGTTGCGGCATAAACATAGAAACAAAATCTTAGTTTATTTTGATTTTCTTTACTCCTTTTATTATATTCTCCCCTCCCTCCCCCTCCTCCTCCCTCCCCTCCCCCCTTCCCCCCCCCTCCCCCCTCCCCCCTCCCCACCTCTTTGGCTCGTAAATTTAGCCCGAACAAATCTCAGTGTAGTTAGTAGGGACAGGTTAGTTAAATCCTTTATTTTCTGCAAGGTCTGAATAAATCCTACAGTGTTGATGTTTTTTATTTGGAGTGAGATAAATCCGGGTAATAGCTGCACTTCACTCCAGAAAGCTAGATAAATCTCTCAAACTTTTAGCTAGAGAGGTTCCGAATGTCTCTCCACAGCTTTATATTCGAAAGCTTAGTGGATAAATCCCTCTCTCTAATTTAATTTTAATGGGAAATAAATCCCCTTTATTGTATTTATTGTGTTAGGAGGAGCAAAATAAATCCCCAGTGTTAAGAAATCTCATTATGTAGCCATTTGTCTTTGATAGATAGATAGATGGATGGGTAGATGGATAGGTAGATGGATAGGCAGATGGATAGATACAGTACACATAGACAGTGGAGGTTGGATAAATCCCCTGTTATGCTTGTCGTGGAGAGGACACGTTTAGTAAATCCCCGTGGCTGGCCTGGCCTCGGCGGGACAGACTGCAATAAATCCCCGTTATGAAGTTTATGCGGAAAAATTATGTAGATGGAAAATCCTCATTAATCCTCTTTATTGCCTCACCTGGACACGGGAGGAGGGAAATAAATCACCGTATGAAATTGAAGCAAGCGGAAAAAGGCTTCAATAAATCCTGTTTGTAGCTTCGTATGAACAGTGAATGATATAGAAAAATCCCCTAATCAGGAAAAAATCGAATAAATCCTGAAAAGGTTGTACACGAGGAGAAGAGTATCAGATGGAAAAAATTCAACAAATAAATCCTTGGGGGGTTGGCTAGGCATCAACAATGGAAGGTAAGTATGGTAAATCCCTCAGTAGGAAATACTCCAATAAATCCTCGTAGAAGGTTCTGGAGGATTTTGTGTAGAGGGAGAAACAGGTTGTCTCTACAGTACAGGTCAAAACTACAGTAGAGGCTAAGTAAATCCCACACGAGGAAGGACTTGGATAAATCCCCAGAGTGGTGTTGGTGTAGTGACGTGGCCGGATTAATGAAGAGGGACTTAAAGGAGCCGAGTGTTTTAAGGTGTTCATCTTTAATGGCAGAATATTTATGACTCCCTCCTACCTCTCTCCCCTCCATCCCTCCCCCTCTCTCCCTCTTCCCTCTCTCCTCCTCTTTCTCTCTCCTCCTCCCTCCCTCCTTTCTCTCTCCCTTTCCTCCTCCCCTCTCCCTCCCTCTCCCTCCCCCCAGGACACCGCCTCCACTATCCCTCCTTTCTGGCACTCTCTAGGGGAGGAGATGGAAGGATCTTAGTGGAACAGGAGAGAGGAGGAAGGGAAGAATGGGGTGAGAATGATGGAGGAGGAGAAGATAAGGAGAAAGAAGAAGGAAGGTGGTGGAGAGAGAGAAAAGAATGAAGGAGGCAAGGAAGGAAGGAGGATAAGGAAGGAGAGAATAAGAAGGAAGGCAGGAGAATAAAGAAGAAACACAAAAAGAATAAGAGGAGGAGGAGGAAAAATAAGATGAAAGAGAGTGAGGAAGGAGGGACGGCTGTGGTGAGGGTGTGCGGGGAGAGGAGGCGTCTCCTGGGGGGTGGGAGGGAGGAGAATGGGGTCTCCGGGGACCTAGAGAGACTCCAAATCTGCGGGGAGATGACAGTGGGAGGCCAGGGGAGTGTGGAGGCCAGGAGGAGGAGGAAAGTGGAATGGGAGGAGATCGAGGAGGAGGCCAGGAGGGAGGAGGCCAGGAGAGGAGGCCAGGAGGAGAGGAGGCCAGGAGGAGGAGGCCAGGGAGAGGAGGAGGCCAGGGAGGAGGAGGTCAAGGGGGGTGAGAGTAAGTGTAGAAGCAATGGAGGAATGTATGACACAGTGGGTAGTGGTAGTAGTGGTAATGTTGGTAATTGTGGTTATGGGTTGTAATAAGGTGGTGGTGGTGGGAGTGGTGGTGGTAGTAGTAGTAATGTTGGTAATTGTGGTTATGGGTTGTAATAAGGTGGTGGTGGTAGTAGTAGTAATGTTGGTAATTGTGGTTATGGGTTGTAATAAGGTGGTGGTGGTGGTGGTGGTAGTGGTGGTAGTAGTAGTAGTAGATAGTAGTAGTAATGTTGTAATTTGTTATGGTTGTAATAATGGTGGTAGGCTGTCTATTGTATACGTGAGTCTAGTCATTAATTTTCGGGTGGTACCTGTGTCACTCATTATCGTGGTGGTCTTAACATTTGGTGGTTTCTATCAGACTGGTCGATCATGGTGTATAGTTATGGTGGTTTGCCAGACTGGTTGACCATGGTGTATAGTTATGGTGGTTTTGCCAGACTGGTTGACCATGGTGTATAGTTATGGTGGTTTTGCCAGACTGGTTGACCATGGTGTATAGTTATGGTGGTTTTTGCCAGACTGGTTGACTCATGGTGTATAGTTATGGTGGTTTACTGGCAGACTGGTTGACCATGGGTATAGTTATGGTGGTTTCTGGCAGACTGGTCGACCATGGTGTATAGTTATGGTGGTTTTGCCAGACTGGTTGACCATGGGTGCTGTTATGGTGGTTTCTGGCAGACTGGTCGACATGGTGTATAGTTATGGTGGTTTTCCAGACTGGTTGACCATGGTGTATAGTTATGGTTTACTGGCAGACTGGTTGACCATGGTGTATAGTTATGGTGGTTTACTGGCAGACTGGTTGACCATGGTGTATAGTTATGGTGGTTTCTGGCAGACTGTTCGACCATGGTGTATAGTTATGGTGGTTTTGCCAGACTGGTTGACCATGGTGGATAGTTATGGTGGTTTTTGCCAGACTGGTTGACCATGGTGTATAGTTATGGTGGTTTTTGTCCAGACTGGTTGACCATGGTGTATAGTTATGGTGGTTTTTGCCAGACTGGTTGACCATGGGTATAGTTATGGTGGTTTCTGGCAGACTGGTCGACCATTGTATAGTTATGGTGGTTTGCCGACTGGTTGATGGTGTATAGTTATGGTGGTTTGTCCAGACTGGTTGACCATGGTGTATAGTTATTGGTTTTGCCAGACTGGTTGACCATGGTGTATAGTTATGGTGGTTTTGCCAGCTGGTTGATGCGGGTATAGTTATGGTGGTTTTTGCAGACTGGTTGACCATGGTGTATAGTTATGGTGGTTTTTGCCAGACGGTTGACCATGGTGTATAGTTATGGTGGTTTTTGCCGACTGGTTGACCATGTGTATAGTTATGGTGGTTTTGCCGACTGGTTGACATGGTGTATAGTTATGGTGGTTTTGCCAGACTGGTTGACCATGGTGTATAGTTATGGTTTTTACTGGAACTGGTCGATCATGGTGTATAGTTATGGTGGTTTGCCAGACTGGTTGACCATGGTGGCAGTTATGGTGGTTTTTGCCAGACTGGTTGATCATGGTGTATAGTTATGGTGGTTTTTGCCAGACTGGTTGACCATGGTGTATAGTTATGGTGGTTACTGGCAGACTGGTTGACCATGGTGTATAGTTATGGTGGTTACTGGCAGACTGGTTGACCATGGTGTATAGTTATGGTGGTTACTGGCAGACTGGTTGACCATGGTGTATAGTTATGGTGGTTACTGGCAGACTGGTTGACCATGGGTATAGTTATGGTGGTTTCTGGCAGACTGGTTGACCATGGTGTATAGTTATGGTGGTTTTGCCAGACTGGTTGACCATGGTGTATAGTTATGGTGGTTTTGCCAGACTGGTTGACCATGGGTATAGTTATGGTGGTTACTGGCAGACTGGTTGACCATGGTGTATAGTTATGGTGGTTACTGGCAGACTGGTTGACCATGGTGTATAGTTATGGTGGTTTTGCCAGACTGGTTGACCATGGTGTATAGTTATGGTGGTTTTGCCAGACTGGTTGACCATGGTGTATAGTTATGGTGGTTCTGTCAGACTGGTTGACCATGGTGTATAGTTATGGTGGTTTTTCCAGACTGGTTGACCATGGTGTATAGTTATGGTGGTTTCTGGCAGACTGGTTGACCATGGTGTATAGTTATGGTGGTTTTGCCAGACTGGTTGACCATGGTGTATAGTTATGGTGGTTACTGGCAGACTGGTTGACCATGGTGTATAGTTATGGTGGTTTTGCCAGACTGGTTGACCATGGTGTATAGTTATGGTGGTTTTTCCAGACTGGTTGACCATGGTGTATAGTTATGGTGGTTTCTGCCAGACTGGTTGACCATGGTGTATAGTTATGGTGGTTACTGGCAGACTGGTTGACCATGGGTATAGTTATGGTGGTTTCCGCAGACTGGTTGACCATGGTGTATAGTTATGGTGGTTTTGCCAGACTGGTTGACCATGGTGTATAGTTATGGTGGTTTTCAGACTGGTTGACCATGGTGTATAGTTATGGTGGTTTTGCCAGACTGGTTGACCATGGTGTATAGTTATGGTGGTTTTGCCAGACTGGTTGACCATGGTGTATAGTTATGGTGGTTTTTGCCAGACTGGTTGACCATGGTGTAGTTATGGTGGTTTGCCAGACTGGTTGACCATGGTGTATAGTTATGGTGGTTTTTGCCAGACTGGTTGACCATGGGTATAGTTATGGTGGTTTTCGCAGACTGGTCGACCATGGTGTATAGTTATGGTGGTTTTTGCCAGACTGGTTGACCATGGGTATAGTTATGGTGGTTTCTGGCAGACTGGTCGACCATGGTGTATAGTTATGGTGGTTTTTGCCAGACTGGTTGACCATGGTGTATAGTTATGGTGGTTTCTGGCAGACTGGTCGACCATGGTGTACAGTTATGGTGGTTTTTGCCAGACTGGTTGACCATGGTGTATAGTTATGGTGGTTTTGCCAGACTGGTCGATCATGGTGTATAGTTATGGTGGTTACTGGCAGACTGGTTGACCATGGTGTATAGTTATGGTGGTTTTGCCAGACTGGTTGACCATGGGTACAGTTATGGTGGTTTCTGGCAGACTGGTCGACCATGGTGTATAGTTATGGTGGTTTTTGCCAGACTGGTTGACCATGGTGTATAGTTATGGTGGTTTCTGGCAGACTGGTCGACCATGGTGTACAGTTATGGTGGTTTTGCCAGACTGGTCGACCATGGTGTACAGTTATGGTGGTTTTTGCCAGACTGGTCGATCATGGTGTATAGTTATGGTGGTTACTGCCAGACTGGTCGACCATGGTGTACAGTTATGGTGGTTTTGCCAGACTGGTCGACCATGGTGTATAGTTATGGTGGTTTTGCCAGACTGGTCGACCATGGGTACAGTTATGGTGGTTACTGTCAGACTGGTCGACCATGGGTACAGTGGGTGGAGGTCGTGTTGAATATGAGAGGTCAGCGAGGTATTCTTGGCCCTCAGGGTGTGTCATGCGTCTCACGGTAAATCAAGATTGCGTTTTGAGTTATTGATGCTTTACCTTTTATTTGTAGGGGATATTTTGGTGATTTATTGGTGTTATTAATGCTGTTATTTTATTGGGTTGATTATTGAAGATTTATTGAATTTATTGCTGGTGTTTTTATTATTATTGTTGTTGTGGCAGTGGTTAGGTTAGGTTAGGTTATTATTATTATTATTATTATTATTATTATTATTATTATTATTATTATTATTCTCTACTAAGTTTCTCCGGATCTCTCACACTACTTGACTATTCTTGGTAAAATATTGTCTTGGTAGCCATGTTGATGAGTCTGTTCCTTTTATATATGTCTTAAATAAAGGTTTGTGTAGAGGTTTGTTGTTGAAGGTAATGTGAAGGGGGGTGGGGGTGACGGGTAGGTGGGGGTGGGTGGGGAGGGTTATTTCTGTACTGTATTTAATTCTTCCATTTCAACGTTTGTTTCTTGTGTATGGTGTTTACTGTATGTGTGTGTGTGTGTGTGTGTGTGTGTGTGTGTGTGTGTGTGTGTGTGTGTGTTTGTTTTGTGTGTGTGTGTGTGTGTGTGTGTGTGTGTGTGTGTGTGTGTGTGTGTGTGTGTGTGTGTGTGTGTGTGTGTGTGTGTGTGTGTGTGTGTGTTTCTGAATGATCTTTTTCTATCATCAGTTTGTGGTTTATTTTTGTTTTCGACTTTGAATTAAAGTTCGAGGTGTAATTTTTTTTTCTTATTTTCTTGATAAACATTTTGAAGCAGTTTAATTTATTCTACGTTTACTTAAATATGACGTATAGTTTATGACTTTGAATTTGTTTAAAGTATAATTTCTACTTTAAACTCTGAACTTCAGTTATTATAGCTTGTGTGTATAGTGGAATTAATGTTTTTAAATAATCGTGTAGTGACGTTGAGTTTTGTGTTCATATACTGTTACTGAAGCGTCTTGCTCAATGGATTATTATTTTTTTTTTAGTCAATTCGTATATAAGGTTAAGCTACGTGGGGGTGAATAGTGTACCAGAGAACACGTGTTGACATAGCTTCTGGCGTGTGTGTGTGTGTGTGTGTGTGTGTGTGTGTGTGTGTGTGTGTGTGTGTGTGTGTGTGTGTCGTTTGGAATCCAGTGTTAGGTCTGGCGGGGCGGGGAGGGGCGGGGAGGAGCTGGAAAACGAACAAATATTTGGTCCCTACTGTAAAAAGTCGCTGTAACGTAAAAGATATACCTGCCTCCCTTCCCTCATTTACACAGTCATGCCTCAATAGCGCCTTCCTGCTTCCTCGCCACTGATACCAAGTTAGTAATTTGCTCCTTCCGGCAGTGATACCATCTACAAAAATATACTCTCCTCCTCCTCCTTCTTGTAGTGTTACCAGGCCCGGAGTTGATCCCCAATGCACTACAGGTCATGGGTGATAATTCTTTTCTCTCTCTCTCTCTCTCTCTCTCTCTCTCTCTCTCTCTCTCTCTCTCTCTCTCTCTCTCTCTCATTTCCCTAGTTTCTCTCTTTTATTCATTCGTTAATTCTCTCTTTACTGTCTCCCGTCATTCTCTTCTCATTATCATTTTAGGCTTCGTTTATTCATCTCGTGTTTAATCTTCTTTCTTGGGTCATTCCTTTCTTCCGTCTTCTCGTGTTCATTATTCTTCCTTCCGTTCTTTCCTTCGTTTTTTCTTTCTTCTTTCCTTCCTTGGTCCTCTTTTTATTCCTTCCTTTCTTCCTTCCTTCTTTCTTTCCATCTTCCTTCATTTATTTTCTCGGTCTCTTCCTTTAATTCTTCCTTTCCTTCCTCCTTATTTCTCTCTCCTTCCTCTTTCCTTCCTTTCCCTCCCCATCTCTGCCCTCCTTCCTTCCGTCATGCATTCATTCCCTCTGCTCATGATTATCACTCCTCCTTCCTCCCTGCCTTCCTTCCTTCCTTCCTCCATTCTCTCGTCCGCCCTCACCACCACACATCCTCCCCTCACCTCTCCCTCTGTCTCTCTTATCTTCCCCTCGCTCACCTCCCCTCTTCCTTCCCTCGCCCTCTCCTCTTATCCTCCTCACTCTCCCTTCCCTCTCACCATTTTTATTCTCTCTTTGCATTTTTTCCCTCTCCCTGCTCTTTCCCCTTCTCTCACCCCTCCACTCTCTTCTCTTCTCTTTCCCCTATTCTTCTCTCTCTCTCTCTCTCTCTCTCTCTCTGGCATCTTAAACCTTTCCTTTCCCCTCTTGTTCCTTCCTTTCATTTCTCCTTACCTCTTCCTCCTCCCTTCCTCTTCCTCTCTCTTCTCCTCTTCCTCATTTTTCATCTCTCCTCCCTTTCCTTTTTATCTTCTCCACTCTTCTTTCACTCCCCTCACATCTCCTCCCTTCCCCTCTCCACCCCCCTCCCTCACCCCCTCAGGCCAGTACCTTGAGGTCATTAAAGTAGGTGCCATTATGAGTTATACCTGAGTGCCATTAACATACCAGATATACCCAGAGTATACCTGCATATATTGCCGAGTCAGACGTTCCTATAAGTATATTCCTTGTTGTTGGTATATGAAATTTTAACACACACACACACACACACACACACACACACACACACACACACACACACACACACACACACACACAATACACTTCAAGGTCGTCATGTGTACAAACCCAGAGAGACTGTGAATGTTTTGTTTACTAATAATAATAACTTCTTCATTAACGTAGTGTTGGTGTGGTAGTGTGGCAATGAAAGGTGGTCGTGTGGTCGTGTGGTAGTGAAGGTGTGGTCGTGTGGTAGTGTGGCAATGAAGGTGTGGTCGTGTGGTAGTGTGGCAATGAAGGTGTGGTCGTGTGGTAGTGTGGCAATGAAGGTGTGGTCGTGTGGTAGTGTGTGAAGGTGGTCGTCTGGTAGTGTGGTAGTGTGGTCGTGTGGTAGTGAAGGTGTGGTAGTGTGGTAGTGAGATGTGGTAGTGTGGTAGTGAAGGTGTGGTAGTGTGGTAGTGAAGGGTGGTGGTGTGGTAGTGAAGGTGTGGTAGTGAAGGTGTGGTAGTGTGGTAGTGAAGGTGTGGTAGTGTGGTAGTGAAGGTGTGGTCGTCGTTGGCGGAGAATGAAAAAAAAATGTGTTGAAAATAAAGCAATTGGGTTCGTAGCGGGTACCGTCTGGTCTCTACAGGGGGGTGCGGCTCCCAGGGCTCTACCACCCCCTTAGCTCCCAGATCTGCCTTCCTCCCCATCTACCTCTCTACCCTCCCCAGACTTCCCTCCCTCCTCCCCAGATTCCCCTCCCTCTCCCCAGATTCCCCTCCCCTCTCCCCAGATTACCCTCCCCTCCCCAGACTCGTCTCCCTAAACACCCCTCCCCATCTACCACCCCACACTCCCCTCCCCACCTCCCCTCCCAGTGGATATACCCCCAAGAGCTTCAAGTCAATATCATGTAATATACAGCTCTTGTGTACCCGGGAGGGGCCGCCTCTCTTGTGTGTGTGTGTGTGTATACTAGTGAGCGCATGTGTACTAAGTCATCTGTACACATTAATATGTATACGATCTTCTCTACCTCTGCATGCTTACGTTTGTTTCTATGTATAATTGTATATATTATGTATGTGTATATATGAATAGAATGAATAATTTCGTATACGTATATGAGAGTAAAAGTCATATATGTAGATGTATGGATATGTATATGTGTAAGTGTATACAGTATTCATATATAGATAATACATTATGACTTTAAAAAAAATTCTCCGTGTTAAAATTATTTGGTAATGAACGACAGGTAACAGCCACACCGAACGTAGGGATTGAACTGCTGTGTTTGAGGTTACAAGTCAAGTACTTTTACCAGTGCGCCACGGTAGTCTGTTAGGTCACTCGTTAGATGAAGAGGAAAGTAAATGTTGTGTGTGTGACGGAGAGAGAATATTTGTCACAATGTTTCCAGCAGCTAAAAAGACGAGAGCAGTTTTTTTCGACAGAGTATTTATGAGCTGTTTACAAATTCGTGGACGCCAGAATGATACTTCTCTTAACGCCAGGGAGCTTAGTCGTCATTGTTAGGTTGGGTGAGGCACAACAGACATATGTTACTTGTGTTTAGATCAATACCTGTCCCACCTGTGATCATTACTAGGCCAGGTAAGGTAGGAGGCACGTGTTAGTTGTGTTTAGATCAATACCTGGCCCACCTGTGATTATTACTAGGCCAGGTAAGGTAGGAGGCACGTGTTAGTTGTGTTTAGATCAATACCTGGCCCACCTGTGATCATTACTAGGCCAGGTAAGGTAGCAGGCACGTGTTAGTTGTGTTTAGATCAATACCTGGCCCACCTGTGATCATTACTAGGCCAGGTAAGGTAGGAGGCACGTGTTAGTTGTGTTTAGATCAATACCTGGCCCACCTGTGATTATTACTAGGCCAGGTAAGGTAGGAGGCACGTGTTAGTTGTGTTTAGATCAATACCTGGCCCACCTGTGATCATTACTAGGCCAGGTAGGTAGCAGGCACGTGTTAGTTGTGTTTAGATCAATACCTGGCCACCTGTGATCATTACTAGGCCAGGTAAGGTAGCAGGCACGTGTTAGTTGTGTTAGATCAATACCTGGCCCACCTGTGATCATTACTAGGCCAGGTAGGTAGGGAGCACGTGTTAGTTGTGTTTAGATCAATACCTGGCCCACCTGTGATTATTACTAGGCCAGGTAAAGGCACGGTTGGTTTTAGATATACCTGCCACCTGGAGCATTACTAGGCCAGGTAAGGTATGAGCACGTGTTAGTTGTGTTTAGATCAATACCTGGCCCACCTGTGATCATTACTAGGCCAGGTAAGGTATGAGCACGTGTTAGTTGTGTTTAGATCAATACCTGGCCCACCTGTGATCCTTACTAGGCCAGGTAAGGTAGGAGGCACGTGTTAGTTGTGTTTAGATCAATACCTGTCTCACCTGTGATCATTACTAGGCCAGGTAAGGTAGGAGGCACGTGTTAGTTGTGTTTAGATCAATACCTGGCCCACCTGTGATCATTACTAGGCCAGGTAAGGTAGGAGGCACGTGTTAGTTGTGTTTAGATCAATACCTGGCCCACCTGTGATTATTACTAGGCCAGGTAAGGTAGGAGGCACGTGTTAGTTGTGTTTAGATCAATACCTGTCTCACCTACGGGAGACGGGGAGGTGGGGTAACAGTTTCACCAGGTAATTTGTAACACAGGTAACTGTTGTAGCTCGTAATGCTGCCACAGCTCACGTGTGTGTGTGTGTGTGTGTGTGTGTGTGTGTGTGTGTGTGTGTGTGTGTGTGTGATAATCAAGGTGTGAGAATGAGACTATCAATGTGTGGTATGGGTCAGCAATCACTAGTGTCTGACCAACTGCAAACTTTTAAGGGCGAGTCAAATTATGTACAAAACTATACCTGGATCGGTAAGGTGATTCTAGAGGCAATATGGACGTCTCCTGTACACACACACACACACACACACACACACACACACACACACACACACACACCAAGAAACACGTTTTCCTTTTCACTACTAACAATCAGCCCTTGACCTAAATTCACCCACTAACAAACACACTAACGTTGTCCATTATGACCCAGGTGTGGTCAAAGCGGCGCAGCATAATGGGTTGGGTGCGCTGTTCTGTCCACACCTGGCAGGGAGAGGGGGGCTCCCAAGAGGGGTCCCACATGCTGCTGTGGGATACGCCGCTTGTGTTGGGTCCATCTTCTGCCTCCCTCTCCCCTTCCACGATTTCCTCCTGCTGTTCCTTCTGCTGTGTCATGGTGTTCCTGCTGTTCCTTCTGCTTTACTTCTGTTCCTTTTGCTTCGCCTTCCTGTTTCATCTGTTGTTCATGCCAGCCGTTTTCCCCGTTGTGTTCTGGTAACGGGTCATGGGGTCAATTGTATGATGACTGGGAATTCTGTTATTTTCCTAGTGCCCCCTCCTCCTTCCTCCGTATGACCCCGTTTTCTTCTGGGGGGGACTATGATAAATGAGGCTCGGGGACGTTGTTTGGTCTTTTTTGTTTATATTGAGACATTTTTACAACAATCCGGTCTTTTTTTAGTCGTATTAGTGTTAGTGGAGAATCAGGTTATGAGTGATTTTAATTCTTTTGTTTCGTTTATGGACGTTATTGTTCGCCCCTCTTGTTGTTACTGATGTTTTATGTTACACGTGAATGTATCTCTGTGTGTCTCAGGGCGTCCTCCTTGACTTTCTAATAACATCAACACATGACACACACTCACCCCTTCCTCCTCCTCTGTAACTTGACCAAAACCAACCTCCCTCTTTTTCCTTCACTAAAACCAGCTGTAGTTATTCGTCGCCAACCTCCGCTTACACCTTCATCAAAACCATCTGCATCTTTACAGTAACCTTCCCTTCCTCTTCCCCACCTTCCTCTTACACCCCCCCACCCCTTCCTCTTACCCCCACTCTACCACCCTGTCCGTTGTGATAAATCCATTAAAACCTTTCCCAAATCCACCGACCACTGCCCAGGCTGCACAAAGGTCACCAGGCAGTACCGTTAGAGTGGTTTGACCTTGCTAAGTTCCTCCTCCTTCCCCCTCCCCCCCCTCCCTCCCCCTCCCCCTAATCTTTGTTTTTCTTCTCACCTGTGTTCAGAGACGTGATGGTTTGCTCGGCTTCCTGACTCTATTTAGATCGTGTTAATTTGTTTTTGTTTTCTTTCCCGTGTAGAGTCATTTCGTAGTGCTGTTATGTTGTGCTGTGTTAAATCACTTAAGAGTAATGTATCTATTTTTAACTCTTATGACTCGTTAGTTTGCACATCTTTTCCTGGCCTCTGTTTGTGTTTGGTAATGATTGTGAAGTATCGTTAGGGTTCGTGTGTGTTTGTTTTGTTTACGCTGTACTGGTTTACTACTCGATGTTTGTTTACAGTTTATTATTACTGTTAGTGTGTGTGTTTACTCATAGTTTACCGCTGTTTAGTGTGAGTATACAAGACATCTGTCTTTTCCTACGACACCTGCTGTCTGAGGACCCTCCAACACCTGTCACCTCAGGGCCCCACAACACCTGTCGCCTCAGGGCCTCACAACACCTGTCACTTCGGGGCCCCACAACACCTGTCGCCTCAGGGACACCTGTCGCCTCAGGACCCCACAACACCTGTCGCCTCAGGACCCCACAACACCTGTCGCCTCAGGGCCCCACAACACCTGTCGCCTCAGGGCCCCACAACACCTGTCGCCTCAGGGCCCCACAACACCTGTCGCCTCAGGGCCCCACAACACCTGTCGCCGCAGGGCCCCACAACACCTGTCGCCTCAGGGCCCCACAACACCTGTCGCCTCAGGACCCACAACACTTGTCGCCTCAGGACCCTACAACACCTGTCGCCTCAGAGCCCCACAACACCTGTCGCCTCAGAGCCCCACAACACCTGTCGCCTCAGAGCCTCACAACACCTGTCGCCTCAGAGCCCCACAACACCTGTCGCCTCAGGGCCCCACCAACACCTGTCTCCTCAGGACCCCACAACACTTGTCGCCTCAGGACCCTACAACACCTGTCGCCTCAGAGCCCCACAACACCTGTCACCTAGGGCCCCACAAGAACTGCATCATGCCAGTGAACGAGAAAAAGACTCCCACAACCTCAGTCAGGACCATGAACTATGTCCCCAAAATAACCAAATAAATCAACGACATTAAAAACCCATTAGCCTCTCCGACCTTTTAACATGGTGCTGCCACCACCTGTGTGACGCTGCCACCACATGTGTGACGCTGCCACCACCTGTGTGACGCTGCCACCACCTGGACGCTGCCACCACCTGTGTGACGCTGCCACCACCTGTGTGACGCTGCCACCACCTGTGTGACGCTGCCACCACCTGTGTGACGCTGCCACCACCTTGTGACGCTACCACCTGTGTGACGCTGCCACCACCTGTGTGACGCTGCCACCACCTGTGTGACGCTGCCACCACTTGTGTGACGCTACCACCACCTGTGTGACGCTGCCACCACCTGTGTGACGCTGCCACCACCTGTGTGACGCTGCCACCACCCGTGTGACGCTACCACCACCT
This sequence comes from Homarus americanus, assembly GCF_018991925.1. NCBI lineage: Eukaryota > Metazoa > Arthropoda > Malacostraca > Decapoda > Nephropidae > Homarus > Homarus americanus. Next base: position 529,831 of record NW_024751660.1, on the reverse strand, counting down.
GTGACGCTGCCACCACCTGTGACGCTACCACCACCTGTGTGACGCTGCCACCACCTGTGTGACGCTACCACCACCTGTGTGACGCTGCCACCACCTGTGTGACGCTACCACCACCTGTGTGACGTTGCCACCACCTGTGTGACGCCACCACCACCTGTGTGACGCTGCCACCACCGTGTGACGCTACCACCACCTGTGTGACGTTGCCACCACCTGTGTGACGCTACCACCACCTGTGTGACGCTGCCACCACCTGTGTGACGCTACACCACGTCTGTGATATTACTACCATCCATTTAACGCTCCTACCACGTAACCTAACCTAACCTAAGCCAACCTATCCTAACCTAACCTAATCTAACCTAACCAACCCAGGAGCTTATTCTTTAGGGGAGGGAGACTAATCACCCCTTCCCCCCCCCGCCCCCTCCGTCCAGTTTGTAATTAGCAGCGCCAGTGTTTTGGATCCTGTCGGCAGGGGGGTTAGTCCGAGTGTATGTCATTCTGCTTGTTTGAGTTGAGAGTGTAACTGTCTGATTATCTGCCAGCTTTTGAGGGGCATAAGAGGGCGGGGGGAGGGATGCTCGACTCACAGCTTTTTATAATACAGTCGTAAATGTTTAGACTGTCACGTGTTCTAGGAATAAATGTTGGATAATGACTTTTGGGGGGAGGATGCTATTGTCATATGTTTGGGGAATAAATTCTTGTCTGTCTGTCTGTCTGTCTGTCCGTCTGTCTGTCTGTCTGTCCGTCATGTAGCTTCTATTTAGGAAGATCGTACATCGTCGTCACACTCCCGTCACACCACTTGTTCCCCGTCATGTTCTTCTCACCCGTCACACTTGGGGAATATGTGTATTATCAACACACACCTGTTAACACCACAACACACCTGTCATCACCGCAACACATCTGCCATCACCACAACACATCTGTCACCACAACACACCTGTTATCACCACAACACACCTGTTATCACTACAACACACCTGTCATCACCGCAACACATCTGCCATCACCACAACACATCTGTCATCACCACAACACCTGTTATCACTACAACACACCTGTTAACACCACAACACACCTGTCACCACAACACACCTGTCATCACCACAACACACCTGTCATCACCGTAACACACCTGTCATCATCACAACACATCTGTCATCACAACACACCTGTTATCACCACAACACACCTGTTAACACCACAACACACCTGTTATCACCACAACACACCTGTCATCACCACAACACACCTGTCATCACCCCAACACACCTGTCATCATCACAACACATCTGTCATCACAACACACTGTTTATCACCACACCTGTTAACCCACAACACACCTGTTATCACCACAACACACCTGTCATCACCACAACACTGTCATCACCCGCAACACACCTGTCATCATCACAACACATCTGTCATCACAACACACCTGTTATCACCACAACACACCTGTTAACACCACAACACCTGTCATCACCCCTGATGAGGTGAGCAGTGGCAACACTGTGGTGGGGTGGAAGGTAACAACGTGGCGAGGTTTGTGTGCTCGGTGGGGGTCCCGGCTGGCAACGTGGCGGGGGGCGGGGCTCCCTAGGGGTCCCAGAGCCCCATGGGGATCCGCACAGGTGGGGGCAACGACTTTGGGGCCATGAAGGGCTTAGGGCTTAATGCTAGTGGGTTGTGGTGTGGGCTTGAAGGTCTTTAAGTGGGCTGGTCTGACCTGCAGTGGGTGAAGGTGGGCTTCTCACCCACCGGGCTATAGGCTACTTATATAAATCCTTTTTAAATCTGACTAAAATCTGACATTACAATTGACCTTTATGACGTCAGACCCGGCAGATTTGGTTAGGTTATGACGTCAGTTAAGGCAGATTAGGTTAGGTTAGGTTATGACGTCAGACAGAAGCAGATTAGGTTAGGTTAGGTTATGACGTCAGATTACCTGTTTGTATGTCAATCACTTGTTAATGAGTTGAATGACGATATTAGTTTAGTGACGTAATAACTACGTCACTAATAACATGATAAACTTTCCTTCCGTTATGACGATTCACTCGATAACATTACTATAACAACAATAAAGTCACTATAACACTTTAAAATAACACTATAATAACACCATAACTAGCACCATCATAACCACGCGCCACCATCATCACCACACACCACCCTCATCACCACACAGCACCCTCATCACCACCGCCACCCTCATCACCACACGCCACCCTCATCACCACCGCCACCCTCATCACCACACGCCACCCTCATCACCACGCCACCCTCATCACCACACACCACCCTCATCACCACACCACCTCATCACCACCAATTAAGACTGAGAGACGAGTCATCACCATTACAAAACATCACCACAACACCACCACCCATAACCAGTAACGACCATTTAACACACGGCCGTAAGTAACAATTACCCAGAATGCAATATCGCTAATAACCTTGTCCCGCTCTAGTGTGTGGTGATGAGTGAAAAATTATTTGAGAGGGGGTGTCATCTCCTCCCCGCCTCTCTCCCCCCTCTCCCCTCCACCTCACCTCTCCCTCTTACCTCTCCCTCTCACCTCTACCTCTCCCTCTCACCTCTCCCTCCCTGCCTCTCCCCCCCTGTCTCCCCTCCCTTCACCTCTCCCCTCCCTTCACCTCTCCTCTACCTCTCCTCCACCTCTCCCTCCCTGCCTCTCCCTCCCTGCCTCTCCCCTCCCTTCACCTCTCCCCTCCCTCTCACCTCTCCCTCCCTAAATGAGTGGGGTGGAGGAGCTTTTGGTGTGGGATGGACGGCATTTATCACCAACGATTGTTATTCTGACGGTGGAACATTTATTCACTAAAAAATTATGTGTTCACCAGGACATTTATTATAGGGGGTAATTATAATAGAAGGACATTTACCACTTAGAATGTGTATAACCGAGGGACATTTGTGGTGATAACAGCTGTGATTGTTGTGTTGTGGTGATAACAGCTGTGATTGTTGTGTTGTGGTGATAGCTGTGATTGTTGTGTTGTGGTGATACAGCTGTGATTGTTGTGTTGTGGTGATAACCGCTGTGATTGTTGTGTTGTGGTGATAACCGCTGTGATTGTTGTGTTGTGGTGATAACAGCTGTGATTGTTGTGTTGTGGTGATAACAGCTGTGATTGTTGTGTTGTGGTGATAACCGCTGTGATTGTTGTGTTGTGGTGATAACCGCTGTGATTGTTGTGTTGTGGTGATAACAGCTGTGATTGTTGTGTTGTGGTGATAACAGCTGTGATTGTTGTGTTGTGGTGATAACAGCTGTGATTGTTGTGTTGTGGTGATAACAGCTGTGATTGTTTTGTTGTGGTGATAACAGCTGTGATTGTTTTGTGTTGTGTGATAACAGCTGTGATTGTTTTGTGGGTGATAACAGCTGTGATTGTTTGGTGGGATAACAGCTGTGATTGTTTTAGGGTGATAGCAGCTGTGATTGTTTTGTGGTGATAACAGCTGTGATTGTTGTTGTGGTACCTGTAATTGCAGCTGTTTTTCCATAAGTTAACATAAGTAATCTTGAACTAGTTTGGGTGTGAGTTGTGTTGAATGTAACATTAACATTTACGTTAGTGTATTGTTAAACCTGGTTGTACTTAACATTGGGGTAATTTACGTAATGAAGTCCCATTTAACGGGTCTGTGTAGCGTCTTGTTGGAGTGATTAACCTGTTAGGTATAGTGAGTAATTTATCTTATAACCTTGTGGGCGCCCTTAACCCAGTAGATTATGTTAATCCCTGTGGGCGGCGCTTAACTCAGCAGAGATTATGTTAACCCTGAGGGCGCCTAACCCAGTAGATTATGTTAATCCCGAGGGCGCCACCTAAAGTAGATTATGTTAACCTGTGGGCGGCGCCTTAACCCAGTAGACTATGTTATCCCGAGGCGGCGCCTTTAACCCAGTAGATTATGTTAATCCCTGTGGGCGGCGCCTTAACCCTTCAATGTAATGGTATGATCGCTTTAATATTATGTGTTAACCATTGAATATAATGGCACTTGTTCCTGAGTACTTTAACATTGTACTCAAGGGAGTGAGTCATCGTTATCAAGGACAGGGGGGGGGGTTCCGAAAGTGTCTGTGCGTAAAAAATCTAAAATCAAAATAAAAACCTTAATTAGAAAATGTAAAAGAGTACAATTATCTCCCGAACTCCATCTGTAGTACTCAGATGGCTGGCTAAATGGCGTCCGAATTATGGTGCGATTTTACCTTAACGAGATACAGCTTCATGATAACCATTAGGGGACACCATTAACATACAGTACAGGAGTTACGTGAACTGTGACCCAGAACTGTTGGAAGGCTGACCAGAGGCAAGTGTCGCTAATTACCTACATTAGTTTGGTGAAGGTTTTTGTGTGTTCATCTCTCCCCGCGGAAGCTGAGTGTGTGTCATTGTGTGTGTACGTACTCTGTGTGTGGACGTGTGTGTACGGGACTTTTGTGTGTCGTTCGCCGCTTTGATTCACTTTTATGGTAAGACCCGACAAGCGAGAGTTGTCTCTCGTGCCACACCCCGTCGACCCTCTGGCATCACTCTCCTCCAATAGTGGCACTTTCTCACACTGGTACTCCTCTACTGGCACCCTTACATTGACACTCCCCACTGGCACCCCTCCCCGATAACTAGTACGGTTCCCACACAGGCGCATTCCATATCCTACCACCCCTCCTTCCCATCACTGGCACTCCCATCACTGGCACTCCCCACCACTGGCACTCCCATCACTGGCACTCCCATCACTGGCACTCCCATCACTAGCACTCCCATCATCAGCAAAACCCCATCACTAGCACTCCTTCATCACTGGCACTCCCATCACTAGCACTCCCCATCACTGCACCCCCACCACTGGTACCTCTACTGACACCCCATCACTGGCACTCCATCACTGGCACCCTCCCATCAGGAACATTCATGGTTTATCGTGTAACCTAACCACCGAGGAGAGGAGGAGGATGCAAGCCGGGTCAGGATGGGGTCAGGAGTCAACTGAGCCTTGCTACACCACCCACCCTCACCAGGTGACTTAGAGTGAGGTAGAAGACCCTCCCTCCCCACCTTCTGACCACCTCCCATTTTAGCGGTATAATCTAACACCACCTTACCTAATTTATCTTAACTTAACCTAACCTAACCTAACCTAACCTAACCTAACCTAACCTAACCTATCAACCTAAACTCACCGCACCTTTTATTGACATCGGTTCGGTATTCTTGCCTCCGGCTTTCCTGATTTGACTGATTGTATTTTTAGCGTGCCACATTTAGTGCTCCCCCCCCCTACCCCACCCCCTTTTTATTAACTCCTAACTAAAACGTGGTCTCTTAAAGGTTTAGTTTGGTTTAGTTTCTGTTTCATAACTTATACTATAGTCAGTGGGTTTATTTCCGATTTACTAGTGGTGCTGGTGATGATAGTGGTGCTGGTGGTGATAGTGGTGTTGATTATACTGGCTCAAGTGGTGATGGTGCTTAATGGTGCTGGTTCAAGTGGTGGTAGTGGTGCACACATTTTAGCTCAGGGGAGGACGTACAGTATAGTGTCCTGGATAGTGTCTTAGATAATACTTTGGACAGTGTCTTGGATAGTACCAAAGACAGTACTTTGTGTAATGCGTTGGACAGTGCCTTAGATAGTGCCTTGGACAGTGCCTTGGATAGTGCCTTGGACAGTGCCATAGACAGTACTTTGTGTAGCGCGTTGGACAGTGCCTTGTATAGTGCTTTGGACAGTGCCATAGACATTACTTTGTGTAGCGCGTTGGACAGTGCCTTGGATAGTGCCTTGGACAGTGCCATAGACAGTACTTTGTGTAGCGCGTTGGACAGTGCCTTGATAGTGCGGGCAGTGCCATAGACATTACTGTGTAGCGCGTTGGACAGTGCCTTGATAGTGCCTGGACAGTGCCATAGACAGTGCTTTGTGTAATGCGTTGGACAGTGCTTAGATAGTGCCGGACAGTGCCTTGATAGTGCCGGACAGTGCCATAGACAGTACTTTGTGTAGCGCGTTGGACAGTGCCTTGGATAGTGCCTTGGACAGTGCCATAGACAGTACTTTGTGTAGCGCGTTGGACAGTGCCATGGGTAACAGAGAGGTGCCTGAACCCTGGACTCCCCTTCATATGACGTCACTTGATGGCAGTAACTTTTACGTGATTCACTAACTTAACGTTTATGGCGCTACAGTATAAAGGTCATATTTACCTCCTGTGTTATGGTGAGTCTTGTGGGTAGTCAGGTGTTGTGTTGTTATACCTGTGGAACTCTCGTCTTCCTAGGACCCAAGACTGACTCTCTCTCTCTCTCTCTCTCTCTCTCTCTCTCTCTCTCTCTCTCTCTCTCTCTCTCTCTCTCTCTCTCGTGGTTATATATATGAGGTTGTGTGTTATAATTTGGTGGAGGTTATAGTGGGTAAAATATATTCTCTGTAGCGGGGAGATCTACAGCCATGAATCATTTATGTGTGCTGTAGGGAGTTTTGTAGCTGCCATGGTTTGTCAGGATATGAGTGTGGCCTTACTGTAGCAAGATAGATGAGTCTCCCCTCCCTCCCTCCTAACCACCCACCAACCTACTCTCCTCCCTCCCTCCCCTGCCCCCCCTCCTCCCCTGCCCCACCTCCTCCCCCTGGCCAAACACGGGCCAGGCAGTACACGACAGCACCCAAAGAACCTGGCATCTTAAGAGCTATTAAAGAATTCTCTTGGATGTCATTGGTTTAGAGTTAACCTATCTCCCTTCTTTGCCCTGAAAAATGTATACTTGATGTTTGTCTCTCTGGCACTGATGTACAGCCCGCCTCGCCCCGCCCGTCTCGCCCTGCCCCGCCCGCCCGCCCGTACCCCCCCTCTCTGCGTTTCTGGTATGTTGTTTAATTATAAATACTTGTTGTTGTACGGAGGATTATTTGGTCTGATATCGTTTATGTATTATTTGCGTTATTTGTCGTGGTTATTTTTATTTATTTTTTAATATTTTATGAATTCTATATTGATACTTGTTCCTTGTGACTTTTAATATATATATAATTTTTTACTTCTTTTGAAACCATTTATAGATTTTCATATTCTGAATTATTAAAAAATATCCTTCAAAATCTTTTATCTATTTATCTCTTTTTAACTCATTTTTAACTCATCTTCAACTTATTTTAACCCATTTTATCATTTTTATCTCATTTTACTCATTTCTTTAATAACTCACTACTGCTGTACACTCATCTTCACTTCATAACATTAGTCTTGAAGAATAAATCTGAATACCCGGCAAAGTTTAGTCAGCCCAGAGCCCGCCATCCCTGACCTTACTGATAGATGGCAACGTTTAGTCAGCCCAGAGCCCGCCATCCCTGACCTTACTGATAGATGGCAACGTTTAGTCAGCCCCGAGCCCGCCATCCCTGACCTTACTGATAGATGGCAACATTTAGTCAGCCCAGAGCCCGCCATCCCTGACCTTACTGATAGATGGCAACATTTAGTCAGCCCAGAGCCCGCCATCCCTGACCTTAACACAGGTGCTGAGGCGATCGTTCTAGTTGACCTCTATCTTAACCCCTTGTGTACGTATCTAGCTTTGTTGGGCATACGTACAAACACATACATACATACATACACTTTTTTTTTTGCCAACTTTAAAAAAATGGGGAACAGATAGGGAGAGTAGGTGTTAGGGGGAACGGATAGGGGTGTTGGAGATGAGGGGGGAGGCGTGTCTTCCCTTTCACACACACACATTGACCCATACTCCAACTCAGTCATAACCCGCCCCCTCTTGACCCCCACGCCCCCACGCCCCACCCCAAAAACCTCCGGGTTCCTGGTTCAGACTGGACGAGCAATAATTCATCAAAGGGAATTTGTGATTTCTCCAGAGTAATTCCGGAATAATCCCAGGTGAAATTCCTCCTGGCCTGGCTGGGAGAGTTGCTAGGCGGAAGTCTGGTTAGAGTTTGGTCCGACTTATACCTTAATATGTAGGTAAACAGCGAGGTAAATATGTAGGTGAATATTAGATGATCAGGTTAAACTCGGTGGGTGTGTGGGTAAGACTGCTGCCTGGTGTACTGGTGTAATGTGTGGGTAAATGTGGGTGTGTGGGTAAGACTGCTGCCTGGTGTACTGGTATAATGTGTGGGTAATGTGCGGTGAGTAGTGGAACAAGGGAGGCGGGGTGGAGGGTCACGGGGTGGATCAGGGGTCGAATAGTGGATCAGGCTGGGGTGGAGGGTCACGGGGTGGATCAGGGGTCGAATAGTGGATCAGGCTGGGGGTGGAGGGTCACGGGGTGGATCGGGGGTCGAATAGTGGATCACGCCGGGGTGGAGGTCACGGGGTGGATCAGGGGTCGAATAGTGGATCAGGCCGGGGGTGGAGGGGATCACGGGGTGGATCAGGGGGTCGAATAGTGGATCAGGCCGGTGGTGGAGGTCACAGGGGTGGATCAGGGTGGAAAAGATTACAATGGTTTAGCAGGTGTGAGGGGAGGGACGGACGGGGGGTGTTGTGTGGCTCCTGGTGGCGTTCACGAAAATAATTACATTAGTAATTCATATGGAATATTCTCAGTTGCTTTGTGTGTGTGTGTGTGTGTGCTCGTGTGTGTGTGCTCGTGTGTGTGTGTGTGTGTGAGAGAGCTTATATATGTATATATTAATTATTTTATTATCACTTGTGCATATATAAGAAAATATCTGTACTACATGAGATGAAAACAAGTAAGAGACAACACAAACAAGATAGATGAATAATGGTAATAATAAACCTAACCTGGCAAGCCCTTGAGCCTAGCCACCAGCCTGGCAAGCCTAACACAAACCACAGCCTAGCCAAACCCTGGCAGGCCTAGCCCAGGCCTGGCTGGCCTGGCCAGAGCTGGCCTGGCCAGGCCTAACACAGCCTCAACTAACCAAGCCTAGCCAGGCCTGGCCCAGCCTGCAAGCCTGGCACCAGCCTGGCACAGGCCTGGCCCAGGCCTGGCCTGGCACAGCCTGGCCTGGCCCAGGCCTGGCCTGGCCTGGCACGAGCGCAGGCCTGGGCGGCTGGCCTGGCCACAGCCCAGGCCTGGCTCAGCCTGAGCCTGGCAGGCCAGGCCTGGCCTGGCCTGACCTGGCCAGGCCTGGCCTGGCCAGGCCAGGCCTGGCCTGGCCTGGCACAAGCCTGGCACAAGCCATGGCAGGCCAGGCCTGGCAAGAGCCCAGCCTAACCACCAGGCCTGGCCTGGCAGCACAGCACAAGCCCAAAGCCCAGCCTCAACCAAACCTGGCCAACAGCCCAAGCCACAGACAACAACCAAAGCAAGCCAAAACCTAACAACCTAACCTCAAAACCTAACCTGGCAACCCAGACCAGAACCAAGCAAACCCAGACCTAGCCAGGCCAAGCCTAACAACCAGAAGCCTGACAAGCCAAGCCTACTGACTAACCTACACAACCTGCAAGCCAGGCCTACCTGGCACAGCACAGCCTAGCCTGGCCTGGCCTGGCCTGACCACAACCTCAGACCTGGCCTGGCCTAACCTGCCAAGCCAGACCTAGCCAGGCCAAACCTGGCCTAACCTAGCCCAGACCTGACCTAACCAAAGCCTGGCCAAGCCAAACCTAACCTAATCTTCTACCAAACCTAACCTAACCTAACCTAACCTAACCTAACAGTCAGTCGGTCGCTATGCATCACCCTATGAACAAAATCTATCCCCGCTTATCGTTAGTGTCCCGGGCTTATCTTCCTAGTGGCGAATAATGGCTGCGATTAATAGTGAGTAATATATTGTCTTGGTGCTCAGTGTGAAATTAATTATGATCTTTTTTTTATTTAGGGTTTGAGTGGGATGAGGGTTAGGTTAAAAAGAGGGCTGGGGTGAGTGAGGGCTGGAGAGAGAGAGGGCTGGAGAGAGAGAGAGGTAAGGGATGTGTGAGAGACAGAGGAGATGGGCTAAGGGCTGATGGCTGGGGGCTGGGGCTGAGGGAGGGTTTGTGGGACTAGGATCGGGTGGGGGTGAGGAGAGGTGTGTGGGACTAAGGATCGGGTGGGGGAGGGAGGGGGTGTGTTGGACTAAGGATCCAGGTGGGGGGGCAGGGAGGGAGGGGTGTGTGGGACTAAGGATCGGGTGAGGGGGGGAGGGGAGGTGTGTGGGACTAGGATCGGGTGAGGGGGCAGAGGGAGGGTGTGTGGGACTAGGATCGGGTGGGGGGCAGGCAGGGAGGGAGGGGTGTGTGGGACTAGGATCGGGTGGGGGAGGGAGGAGGGTGTGTGGGACTAAGGATCGGGTGGGGGGAGGGTGTGTGGGACTAAGGATCGGGTGGGGGTGAGGGAGGGCGACACAGCAGCATGAGGCAATATTGATGTTGTTCTGGCAGCGAGGAATATTAACCAGACTCTCTGATGCATATCACATTTATTTCCGCGGCTTTATAGGTTTTCCTTCCAATTTGTCCACCGGATCAGCCGCTCACATGCGTAAAATCCGTTTTTATTTTATATATTTCCCGTGGAGGTCCGTCAGCGAGGGAACTAGGCGGGTGGGCTGTTTTTTTTCTTCGTTTTTTTTTCTTTTTTTTAGTCTTCTCTCTCTCTCTCTCCTCTCTCTCTCTCTCTCTCTCTCTCTCTCTCTCTCTCCGTAGGTCCTTCCAGTAAACTCGCTAATCTGTGTAAAATCTTGCTCATTGCTTCCTCTTCTACGTGTAAGTTTGACAGCAAAATATTCCCAAAAACCAACCAACAACAACTCCAGTTCTTTATAAGCGTCTGCCGTAGGTCTATCACAGGACCGTGTAGAATTTATGGCTTGTGCCTTATGTCTTGTTTAAAATGGCCTCAAAACAGTTAATTTTACTTTAAAAGGGATAATTGTGTGTGTGTGTGCTAGTGAGACGAAACCAGGGAGGATCCATTCAATTCTGAGTATTGTATTCAAGTAAACTGTCCGGGAGTTTATCGAGTACAATCAGCTGTTTGTGACATCAACAATAATCAGCTGTTTATGACATCAACAATAATCAGCTGTTTTTTTCCTTGTCTTAATGGGTGAGTTTGACTCCTGATATGTGTACAAAAGCTATGGCCCCTGGTGGAAACTAATACTGTGGCCCTTGACTTAAATCAGTATTGTGGCCCTTGACTTAAATCAGTATTGTGGCCCTTGACTTAGATCAGTATTGTGGCCCTTGACTTATATCAGTATTGTGGCCCTTGACTTATATCAGTATTGTGGCCCTTGACTTAGATCATTATTGTGGCCCTTGACTTAGATCATTATTGTGGCCCTTGACTTAGATCAGTATTGTGGCCTTGACTTAGATCATTATTGTGGCCCTTGACTTAGATCAGTATTGTGTATGACTTAGATCAGTATTGTGGCCCTTGACTTAGATCAGTATTGTGGCCCTTGACTTAGATCATTATTGGCCTTGACTTAGATCATTAATGTGGCCCTTGACTTAGATCAGTGGTTGACTTAGATCAGTATTGTGGCCCTTGACTTAGATCAGTATTGTGGCCCTTGACTTAGATCAGTATTGTGGCCTTGACTTAGATCATTATTGTGGCCCTTACTTAGATCAGTATTGTTGTTGACTTAGATCAGTATTGTGGCCCTTGACTTAGATCAGTATTGTGGTTGACTTAGATCAATATTGTGGCCCTTGACTTAGATCAGTATTGTGGCCCTTGACTTAGATCAGTATGTGGCCCTTGACTTAGATCAGTATTGTGGCCCTTGACTTAGATCATTATTGTGGCCCTTGACTTAGATCAGTTTGTGGCCCTTGACTTAGATCAGTATTGTGGCCCTTGACTTAGATCATTATTGTGGCCCTTGACTTAGATCAGTATTGTGGCCCTTGACGACTAGATCAATTGTGGCCCTTGACTTAGATCATTATTGTGGCCCTTGACTCGAGTATTGTGGCCCTTGACTTGATCATTATTGTATGACTTAGATCAGTATTATGTGGCCCTTGACTTAGATCGTATTGTGGCCCTTGACTTAGATCATTATTGTGGCCCTTGACTTAGATCAGTATTGGCCCTTGACTTAGATCAGTATTGTGGTTGACAGATCAGTATTGTGGCCCTTGACTTAGATCAGTATTGTGGCCCTTGACAGATCAGTATTGTGGCCCTTGACTAGATCAGTATTGGCCCTTGACTTAGATCAGTATTGTGGTTGACTTAGATCATTATTGTGGCCTTGACGATCGTTGTGGCCCTTCTTAGATCATATTGTGGCTCTTAGATCAGTATTGTGGCCCTTGACTTAAATCAGTATTGTGGCCCTTGACTTAAATCAGTATTGTGGCTCTTGACTTAAATCAGTATTGTGGCCCTTGACTTAAATCAGTATTGTGGCTCTTGACTTAAATCAGTATTGTGGCCCTTGACTTAGATCATTATTGTGGCCCTTGACTTAGATCAGTATTGTGGCCCTTGACTTAGATCAGTATTGTGGCCCTTGACTTAGATCAGTATTGTGGCCCTTGACTTATATCAGTATCAGCTACCCAGACTCGGCACTCCTGACCTGATGAACCACGTTGTAGTGTTGCCATATAAACACTTGGTGTCAGGTCAGGGGTCGAGTTAGTTCGGGTTGTCTCGGGTCGGGGATGAGTCAGGTTGGGTCAGGTCATGTTGGGGGTCTAGGGTCGGGTCGAGTCGGGTCTAGGGTCGGGTCTCGGGTCGGGTCGGGTCGAGGGGTAGGCAGTTGGGAGCCGTAAAACCCGAGGCACTAGAGATCAATGGTGCAGGTAACGGGTCTCGCCTCACCTGGCCCCGGGTACTCGTGACACAACCGACACTGTTTGGGATTCAAGTTGGTAACGCTGGTTTAAAGTGACGTTGTAACACTAAGTAACGCTGAGTGTGTGTGATGTTGGGTTAGGTTAGGTTAAGTTAGGTTAGGTTAGGTTAGGTTAAGTTAGGTTAGGTTAGTGTAGGTAGGTTAGGTGAAATCTGGTAAAAGGTCTTGCTATTAGTAGGTTCACAAAACAGACCTTACTGAGGGTGAAATAAGGATGATATTCAAATACAATGGTAGAGGATAACAACAACAATAACAAAAACAACAAGTGAACAACTATGTAATAAACAACTAAACAACAACAACAACAGTACTTAACAACTAAACAACAACAACAGTAACTTAACAACTATACAAAAATAATAACTGCTTCACTTACCCAATAACAAATTAAGTTACTTTACACTGGACATATGACAGTAGCTGATTTTATTTACCAAACAATAACAACAACGAAACTAATTAGAGGAAGTTTTTATTCAATACAGAAACAACAACAACAGCTGTTTCCCTCTACCCATAATACAACACCAACCTGTAACTCACATGTGCGCTACAGTAACTCACATGTGCGCTACAGTAACTTACATGTGCGTTACAGTAACTTACATGTGCGTTACAGTAACTTACATGTGCGCTACAGTAACGTGTACATATGGGTATTCTAGTGCACACAACAACAGCAATAACAGCACTGTATTCATGTTCACTGTACCAATAAAGGCTGATACACACACACACACACACATACACACACACGTACGTCTGTCATAATGAATAAAGTTTATGTATTTGTTAGTTCACTGTTACCTGATACACGGAAGAGACTAACGTGTGTGTGGCAGAGGCGTGATGAATGGTCAGTATTGGTGCCGTTGTCCACGTGTGTGTGTCAGTCAACTGTAAACAAATCAGCCTTAACTGATTGACCCAACAACTGACTGACTTGACATTGATTGACTGATGGACACAATGACTGACTGACAGAATACTTTTGTCCCATATTTTTGAGTATCTTGTCGAAAAAAGTTCCAGTGAAAATTAAGGTTTCAATTTATTGTTCAATAACACGTGGAAAGGTTAACTAGCGAGAGAAACTGTTCAACTTTTTATCTTACTATGAGAGGGGGAGGTGAGGGGGCAGGAGGGAGGGGGGAGGGGAGGGGAGGCGGGCAGAAGGAGGAGGTGAGGGGCAGGAAGAGGGGGAGGTGAGGGGAGGGGGAGGAGGCAGAAGGAGGGGGAGGTGAGGGCAGGAGGAGAGGGGTAGGAGGCAATGGATTGTTGAGAATGTGGATAATAGTGAGGTGACTTAAGAGTTAGGGTGTGGTGAAGGTCTGGCTGGGCAGAGAGAGGCAGGCGACCCACCAGCTCTCTGGAGGTGAAGAGGCCGCGAGTCTTATTGTGAGAGCCGAGTGAGGGTGATAGTGATAAGGATGATAGGGGTGGATAGTGAGGATGATAGTGTGAGTAGTAGATATTGAAGGTGATAGTGAGAAGGGTGATAGCGAGTATGATAGTGGTAAGGTTGATAGTGCACCACCTTAGCCCCCAGTAGCAGGACACACCCACACACACACACACTTAAAGGTTGTGTCACCATTAAGGAGTACAGTATATTCTTCATTATACAATAGTGAATATCTTATCCTGATGAATTTAATAACCAGAGCTGAATGTTATCCCTTCATTCGTGTATAAATTCTACTGTTATATCTGTTTCCTCTTACTTTATTTTCATTTGTTAATTAAAACTTGTGTTGTAGTCAGGTGAGGATATTGAAGCTGGTAGTGGATTTTGTCTCTAATTACTAACACTTGCACTGTACGTCTTACTTAATAGAGAAACCTATCTGTGCCCCCTCTACACCAAGCTTATACGGTATAAGCTTAAATGCCATTGAATATACAGTGTAGATTTCATTTATTATATCTGACAAAGCTTGTTTTGAGATCACAAGGATTAGATTTTGTCGTTTTAGTCCAGTCAGGATAAAATTGAAATTGCTTTTGGATGTCTCGCTAATATGTTGCTGCTATCCTCTGTGTTGCAAGTCCTGCTGGTATTCACGGCACACCTTCTACTGAAAGCACCGTGAAACTAGATTGTTCTCGGGTGATGTGCAGACTAATGCTGGGTGATGGTGTTTTATTTTTTATATTATTCAGAGTTGTAACATTGGCCTTTCACCTTAAGACGGCAGCTGTGGGGAGTAGTCATGGTGATTATAAATTTGAACACTTGTGGCTTAAAGACATAGATCCAGATGGCAGTGTTCACCAGCCTCGTATGTAAGTGATGGTGAGGTCGGTGATGGTGACGTCGGTGATGGTGAGGTAGGTGATGGTGAACAACTTATGTGACGTGTTTGTATTGACTCGTGTGTCGGTTCCGGACATTGTAACTCAGGTTCTCTTGGATCAGTACATTTTTTTTGTGTTTTTGTTTTTTTTTGCTCTGATTGTTTTAGTCCAGCGAGCTAGTGAAGAGCCGGTGTACAGAGAACGACGAGTTCCCTGACTGTACAGAACACTAGGATGAGGAAGTACTTACCATAAGTCCGAAGTACATATAACTCTAGGGGTGGGAAGTACATAGCACTGGTGGGGGGGGGGGTGCAGACAGGAGTACAGAGGGTGTGGCATCTGAGGGCCATGGCCAAACAGGACCATGTGTGCCGGGTGGACCAGCTGCTCTGGCCAAGATAAAGATAATAAAACCAACAAGGCCTCAGGAGTTGCTCATTACTCGGCATTGTTCGGGGCCTCAGCGTCATTTCATCACCTTTACCGCCGATTAGTTTTCACTCGTTTTCCCTCGACACCAAGTTTCCCGCCGAGCTCTACCCTGTTACGACGCCCGGGCCTTGCCTCTTGCTTCTCTCTCTCGCCCTTTTTTTCAACAGTTATGGGACATTTCTCAACAGTTTCGTGCGTGTAATGCCATTATGGATGATTACTTCATTGTTAATATTATGGATCAGTATCGTGAGTGTGAAGGAAACGGTGGCAAGTGTTTGGAGGAGACGGTCGGTTACAAACAAAGATAAGAGTGAACACAGAAAACGGAATCTGCCGGGAGACACGCGAGACCCAGTTCATTTCACTCTAGCCCCTTATTCCCTTGACGCCATAGTTTGAAATTAAAAATTCTCCCATAGGAACTGGAGGGCCGCTTAATTTTTCCTCCATTTTCTCGGGTTTTCTGTGTGGGAGGAAAAAAAAAAGAATAAGATCTTAATTATAAAGAACAAACTCTCCCGCTGCTGCTCAACTCTATCTCCAGCTTACTATCTCTTGGGACATTTGTTTATTTACTTTCCTAAACTTTTCACGAGTTTTGTTTATGCAATGAGGTCTTTTCTCTTCTTCGTTACAATATAAAAATATGTTCTTTTTGCAGGACGAGTATACTTAGTCTTGTCATTGTAAAGCTTCATGTGTACGGCAGTGAGAAGTTAATTATATACCGAGTTTAATAATGTATTACATGTATAATTTACTGTATATTAAGGCATTTAGTTGTTAGTGTGAGGAAATAAGATGAGTAAGCACATTGTGTCGCTGAGGATTCATCAGTTTAAAGAAAGTTAACGGAATAAACAAAATCGCTGTCACTATTGTTTCCTTTCCAGTATTTTTTTTTTTTTACGTATCGATGTTCCCAGGAGCTTAGACTCAAAGTTAGGCTAAATAAGTAAACAATTATGTAGGAGGTACACCCGAGCCTGCCGTTGGACGTGTCGGAATAATGGATGAGATGCTCCGATGCAAGAGTTTCCACACATTATTTGTGGCCCCCAGTCTGCCCTACTTCTGATGAAAATATTATTTGTGCTCTGGAAGTTGCCTGTGTTTGCTGTACGATCTTTTATTCGAATCCCAAGTCGCGTCCTCTCTTGCAAGATTCACGCCGAAGCCACCTCACCAGGCAGGCATTCGCACACTGGAGGGACCACCAGAGCCATCTACATTTATCATTCAAATCTGGTGCGCTTATCGGTGTAACGGTCGTCTCGGGCGCCGCGGCAGCTCCCAGGAAACACATTATTCGATTTCCAAAAGTAAGAATGGCCCTGAGTGAGCTCGGCAGAAGAGAAACCGACTCCTTAGGGATTTCTTCTTAATTTTCTACGTAGCGCGCACACTGCACCCCAGGGAGCGACGAGCCGCCTCTAGCCAAGAATATTCCATACCCATTTTCCTCTTTCATCTAAACCGACTTTCTTGGGGACGCTCGCTCTCCCCCAGGACACTGCCAGCCTCAAGAATTGTTCTTGTTTGTGTTACATGCCCCTCTTTATCTCTTGTTTTGTTATCCACTTGTTTCGTTATATTTTATGATCTCTGTGCTTGTCATTTCCTTCGGGAGATGCGAAGTTCTTTGTGAAAATGAAATGATTTGGGGGAAGGTGTTGGCGGGTGTGGGTGGCCCTAGACGTCATCATCTGGCGAGGTTATATAAAGAAGGTGAACAGAGAGGTCAGTCACTTCCTGGAGGAGGAGGGTACAAGCACGACCCTCTAAATATTGATGTACTACACCTGGCTCCATCTACCCCGGGACCCGCTAACCATTGAACTATTCATGCTCGGTGTAAATACGAAATTTGAAGAGCTTTGCGGTTTCCAGGATAACTTCAAATATACAGTAGCATTAACACGGTGTAAATGGTGGATCTGTTTCTTTATAGTGACTAATGACATTCACACAAAATAAAGGATTTAGAGAGAGAGAGAGAGGGAGAGAGAGAGAGAGAGAGAGAGAGAGGGGGGGAGAGAGAGAGTTACCAATTTTACATTCATTGGTTGGTAATTTCACATATACAGTATATACAAACTCTTCAGTGTTGTTTTGATGAAGTTCTCGACCCGGATGATTTATGGCTAGTAGACATTAATGCAGAGACAATACCGCCCCTCGCCTTGTGTCTTACCTGTGTAATATATTGAGGCTGGCTACACTCACCTCTCTTGTTAGTACTGAATTGGTAATGATGTAAACAATAGCTGCTGTTATTTTTCACTTCTGTTTTTACTGATTCATCAACACCGTCACTTTTTACTCTAGATATCTTCACTACAATACGCTTCAGTCATTCATCCTAAGAACATGATCGAGGTGTCAACTTGGCTTGTTCACCCATCAACCAAAAGCTTCGTTCACCGACGTATCAAAGAGACATGTGCTCAAGGCTTCACCAGACCTCAGGCTTCATCACATCCATCAATTTTCGTTTTAACTCAGGATAGAAATCGTTTTGGCATTATAAGTTATTCTGAAAGACAGCGGTTGAGAGCAGCGTAGTTTCGTGTACTCTCTCTCCATGATCTTGTCTCTAGCTTGCCTCAAAATTTTCCCAGGCAGTAACAGGAGGTGACAGCTATATCCCCGGCAAGGTTAGAATATTCTCCCTGTCTCTCCGTTTACTTTCTATGCCCTATTTATTATCTAAAACTTGTTGCTGACTTATTCTACCTTCTGTTTCATCTTTTAAACTTTCATTAATTTTTTTTTTTTTTTTTGCTTTATTACTTAATTATTGGCCTGGATGTGTTGCCAGTTACTTCCATTTTTATATTTAATTTTCTGAACTGTTTGATACATATAGTTGTTCCCCACGCTCCGTGTATAAGCAGGAACTAAGGAATTCCAGGTTCGGTTCCCGCCTCCTCCTCCTCTTCCTCCCCCTCCTCCTCCCTGAACCAGAACTTGACAATTCTTACGGATAAACAAAACAACAGTCCAGCAACAGGAACTCAACTTGTCACTTATTAATTTTTAGGTCTGTGGGTCATAGGTCATCATAGGTCAGCAATGAACATGTGAACAAGGCTAACATAACCTAACCTAACAAAACTACATAACATAACAACCTAACCTAAGCAAAATGCCATGACCATTAGCCCGTGTGTCGTGTACCAGAATGGGGTCAAGGTCAAATGTCAGAGGTCATCCTTTATAATAAATAAGTCCATATCCGTCCACGTCACAGCTTATTAACCAATGAGAACACCGTCAAGAAACGTCAACACCGTGTACATGACCACCAGACTGTCTTCAAGGTCACGGTCAAAGGTCAGAGGTCATCATGGCTTTTAAATAGAACCTTGTTGTCCGCTACAGAACTTCTTAACCAATGTGGAAATAGAAATATCACCACACTCATAATGACCCCAAGTGACTCACAGGTGCTCATAATGACGCCAAGTGACTCACAGGTGCTCATAATGACGCCAAGAGACTCACAGGTGCTCATAATGACCCCAAGTGACTCACAGGTGCTCATAATGACGCCAAGAGACTCACAGGTGCTCATAATGACGCCAAGAGACTCACAGGTGCTCATAATGACGCCAAGAGACTCACAGGTGCTCATAATGACGCCTTAGAGGTGCTCATAATGACCCCAAGTGACTCACAGGTGCTCATAATGACGCCAAAGTGACTACAGGTGCTCATATGACGCCAGACCTCCATAATGACGCCAAGTGACTCACAGGTGCTCATAATGACGCCAAGACTCACAGGTGCTCATAATGACGCCAAGAGACTCACAGGTGCTCATAATGACGCCAAGAGACTCACAGGTGCTCATAATGACGCCAAGAGACTCACAGGTGCTCATAATGACGCCAAGAGACTCACAGGTGCTCATAATGACGCCAAATGACTCACAAGTAGTGTATCTCCGGCAGACAACACAAACCAAATTGAACCTCCCTTTGGTTAGGGTGTGTGTGTGTGTGTGTGTGTGTGTGTGTGTGTGTGTGTGTGTGTGTGTGTGTGAACCCCGGACCTTTTAGAAACCTGTAAGTCACACATACCATCTCCTCACAGCCTGGATGACGGCCTCTCCCTAGTCACACGCAGGAGAGATTATAAGTCATCGAAACGTGAATTAATGAGAGCGCCTTTAATTCAACCCTGATAATAACAAATAGCGAGGTAATGGAAGTTCGGCATTTTAGATGTTGTCCACACACGGTCCACGACACATCGAATTTGGAAACTAATCATGATAAAACAAGTCGGAATTAATGAGTGAAGTCGGCAGGTTGTGTTAAAACTCGAGCCCCTTTGTTAGGACAAGTTGGGGGGCGTCACTTTGAACCCTCGCTAATGAAGTGGCCTTGCATAAATCTACCGTGGCCAGGGGTGAGGATCTCTCTATTCTCTCTCTCTCTCTCTCTCTCTCTCTCTCTCTCCTCTCTCTCTCTCTCTCTCTCTCTCTCTCTCTCTCTCTCTCTCTCTCTCTCTCTCTCTCTCTCTCTCTCTCTCTCTCTCTCCCCACATGTTTTAATTACATCACCGTCAGTAGTACACAACACCGGGCAGAAGGCAAGGATTGAAATCTGGCGCGTGGATACCGTAGAGTGTGTGTGTGTATAATAAAATAATAATAATAATTATTAACGGTTTATTGAAAAAGTTCTGCAGCCCGAAGGCTGAAAATATACATTGGACATAAATGACTTATTACATACATTGGTGGTTTAACAAAAGCCTTCATTAGAGAAAGGTAAAGGAACATACAGTGAACACACAGATTAATGTAGGTGTTGAACAGCAAACTCGTAGTGTAGTAACTCCCTCCCAGATGGTGTTAGGAGGAACTCACGTGGTGTAGTAGTTCCCTCAGATGGTGTTATGAGGGACCTGGCGTGGTGTAGTAATTCCTTCGCAGATGGTGTTATGAGGGAACTCACGTGGTGTAGTAGTTCCCTCAGATGGTGTTATGAGGGGCCTCACGTGGTGTAGTATTCCCTCACAGATGGTGTTATGAGGGACCTCACGTAGTGTAGTAACTCCCTCCCAGATGGTGTTAGGAGGAACTCACGTGGTGTAGTAGTTCCCTCAGATGGTGTTATGAGGGACCTGGCGTGGTGTAGTAATTCCCTCGCAGATGGTGTTATGAGGGGCCTCACGTGGTGTAGTAATTCCCTCGCAGATGGTGCCTCACGTGGTGTAGTAATTCCCTCACAGATGGTGTTATGAGGGACTCACGTGGTGTAGAATTACCTCACAGATGGTGTTATGAGGGACCTCACGTGGTGTAGTAATTACCTCACAGATGGTGTTATGAGGGGCCTCACGTGGTGTAGTAACTCCCTCACAGATGGTGTTATGAGGGGCATCACGTGGTGTAGTAATTCCCTCACAGATGTGTTATGAGGGGCCTGACGTGGTGTAGTAATTCCCTCACAGATGGTGTTATGAGGGACCTCACGTGGTGTAGTAATTCCCTCACAGATGGTGTGATGAGGGACTTGACGTGGTGTAGTAATTCCCTCACATATGGTGTTATGAGGGACATGTGGTGTAGTAATTCCCTCACAGATGGTGTTATATGAGTGAGGTTTGGTCTTAGGCCTTCCTATCGTAGACGGATTAACACATCGCTGGTTGTTGTTGGGTCTCACGGGCCGTTATCACTGGGTACCTGGGACCTCACTGTGTGAAGGTTAACTTGGGTACGACTGTTACTGTTGAGTTGTTCTCACTGACTTAAGCACTGTTCACCACTGTTCACCTCTGTTTAACACTTGTTCCGTTCCTTTCCTAAATGAAATTGTAACTTCTGGCGAGAACTTGTTGATATTCCGTTGGGGAGGAGGGTTCAGGGGAGGGGGTTGGTATGGGCCAACTTAACAGTTGACCTGGCTGCTCCGAGAGGAGCGCCAGGTACGTCTTGACCCTTCGGTGGTCAAGGATGTAGTGTGAGTGTGTGTGTGTTGTGTGTGTGTGTGTGTGTGTGTGTGTGTGTGTGTGTGTGTGTGTGTGTGTGTGTGTGTTTTGTTACTTCCCTCACTCCACGAAGGTACACAAAGAACATCCTCTGCGATAAAATACGAAGGTAATATAATACCTAACCTAACCTAACTTTAGCTATCATAACCTAACCCATCATAACATAACCTAATCTGTCACAACCTAACCTAGCCTATACTAATCGAATCTATCATAACCTAACCTAATGCATTCTTTCATGACTTAAACTAACCTAATTTAACCAAACAATACAGTATAATCTACCTAACCTAATCTAACTTAACCTAACCTAAACTCAAACAAGCTAAACATAACCTAACCTAAGGTAACATTTAGTTGTTTAATCATGAGGTAAAAATAAACTGGGATGCCTTATTATCATAGAGTTCAGTCCACTATGTGAGTGTCCGCCGCGAGTCAGGGCGAGGTGGTGGCTGGCGCAGTTACCCATCCAACTAACACATTTTCTTTCATCTTCAGTAAGGGGCCAGTGTAGCGACTCTCCCAGGTGTGTGTGGTGGGGGGGGGGGGATCTTATGTGTTAAAAGTGCAGTAATTAATTGTCTTTATCGGTGTGTTAAGTGGTTGTGTTCTGGTCACTAATTGTGTGGCTTACAGTGACTGATAACAGGTTTGTTAGGTGTTGTATGACTAACATTCCTCCTATGATTGATACTGTCACACACACACACACACAGGCGGGTCGTGAACAGGTACAGTGACACGCCCCCTCCATGCCCTCATTCAAGAGGCGTGGCGTGGTTGGGTGCAACGACACACACGCCATCCCCCAAGAGGCGTGGTGTGGGCGGGTGCAACGACACACACGTCCCCTCCCTCCGACGTCCCCTTCCCACGCCCCCTCCCCCCACGCCCCCTCCCCCCACGCCCCCTGTGAGGTTTGCTTAGGTGGGCGTGGTTCCCCCGGGAGGCCATTAGACTAGTCCGCCAGCTCTGCACAATCCATTTTACATAAAGTGGCTCGCAGTGCTCCTCCCACCCCTTCCCTGGCCGGTTGTGGTGACAGTCTGGGCTTATCCGGCTGAGTGGGATATCCGGTCTTTAATTCAGGATGAGTGGGATAATGCGGCCTTTAACCTTGAGTGGGATAATCCGGTTTTCAGTTCCTGGTGAGTGGGATAATCCTGTCCTCAACTCCGGCAATGTAGGAGTAATCCGACCATCAGTTCCGGCTGAAAGGGGGATAATCCGGTCTAGAAATCTGGCAAAACTGTTCATCTCCCTCAGCTGTATGAGGATATCTGGCTCTAAAATCCGGTTAAGAAAGGTTTTCCGGTCGTCCAAGCTATGTGATTTCTGCATGCCGGTTTCTGTGACACAAAGGATTAACTGACAGCCTCTCAGATCCGGTTAAATGGTGTTATCCGGACCTTAACTCCCTTCATCACTTTTTACTTCGGATGAAAGGCGATTTATGTGGTATTTTCGGATAATCTGACCATCCACACCGGTTATATTCAATTATCCGGCCCTCCACACCGGTTATATTCAATTATCCGGCCCTCCGCACCGGTTATGTTCAAGTATCCGCCTTTCGACCCCGGTTAGGTTCAGTTATCCGGCCCTCCACTCCGGTTATGTTCAGTTATCCGGCCCTCTCCCCAGTCCTATTATCTACTGTATATAAACTTGACTCAAGAAGTGTGTTTTTGGAGACCAGCTGAGAGTAACATGAAGTGGAAATTGCACAGAGACTCTACACTCGCAGCTGGGGGCAACCACGACACTGAGGAGACGTGTCGTGTAGTTGTAGTTACCAATATTTTGTATCTCTTTCTCGTCAGTGATTAAATTATGAGTGATTATTACTTTAAACTGTAATTGGACAAGAGTATATAGGTAGTTACGGTCGTCTCAGTGTAGTTTCGACTCCCTGACTGACACCCGCCATCTGTAGTGTCTGGTGTCTGAGGTAAACTTCACCTCGCGGACCATCGACAGTCTGCGTCCAGGGTCTCAGAGGTCCAGGCGCTGTACTTACCTTGTATCTCCTAAATGGCTCGAGAATTACGCCGAGACTCTACCTGAACCAGTTACTACCATTTAGGAACAGTTAGGTGACAAAATTAACATCAAGAATCTTTGTGAATCTCGGCCGTGGTCCTGAGGTCTCCGCCCCGCACGGTAATTGGGACACGGTCGACCGCGTCGTTTACCCTAATTCCCCACCTGTAGTGACCAGTGGTGTAGTGGGGCCAATACCTGTGTAGGAGGGAGCACGTGGGCGTGTGAGGGAGGGTGCATATGGGCGTGTCTTGTGATTGGGGGGGACCACGCCTTAAAGCAAAAGCCCACACACACACACACACACACACATGCCTCGGGTGTCGCTCGCTGCACACACCCGCGCGCGCCCCAGGTGATACACGCCTCGCACGCCCCAGGTGATACACGCCCCGCACGCCTCTATTATACCCCGCGGCTTCAGATGAAGACATTATTGGCCAGGTGGAGGCTCCTGAAACAAAGGTCTGGCCGTGGCCGTGATGCTCATCCACAACTCTGCGTGAGTGTGTGACGTCTGCCTCGCACACAGCGCACATTACTTGTTTTACATACGAGTTATACTGTATGTTGAGTGTGAGGGACAGTATAGATCTCCTGGGGTGTACGTACAGGAGAAATACAAATGGTAAATAAACGAGAAAAAAAAATCCTCGAAATAAATATAAATTATAATCAAACAATTACCACGACGAGTGCAGAGATATTGACCAACACTGTGGATTATATTAAGAGAGAAAAAGAGAACTGGAAATAAACCTGTATTTGATATTTAAAAGATGTGAAATAAACAATAGGAAACTAACCAAATTCATCACAAACCTGAATATTCATATCAGGAAAGGTCATCTGATATACTGTGTGTGTTTGGGCGTACCGGGGTGATGGGCGTGCTGTTGTGTGGATGGGGGGGGGGGTTAGAGCCCGTGGGCGTGAAATGTCCAACTGGTTTGGACATACAGCATAAAGGTGGCGCGGGCGTTTATTGGCTAGGTGGCGTGGATGTAGAGTAGCTAGGTGGCGTGGATGTGATGTCCAGGTGGCGCGCGTGGGGGTGGGTGGACAGGGCGTGGGTCGCGTGGTGGAGGGTCATTCTGCGCGCCTATTACCACCATCACGTGTTACACTAACCACTCCTGGCTATTGCTGCCTCCATTAAACCCCACCCCACGCCTCCCCGTCCTGCACCCACGCCTACACCACGCCCCCACCCACGCCCCCACCCACGCCTACACCACGCCCTGAAGGTGGTTAAATAGGGACCATTAACATCCTTATCGACGAGTGGGTGTATGTTATTGAAAGAGAGAGAGAGAGAGAGAGAGAGAGAGAGTTCAATTATTACTCAGGATTTAACTTTAGTCTTTATGTGTGTATAAAACTGAAGACTTTAGTTCCTGGTGTGATGGAGTCCCGTGAAGGAGGAGGAGGGGGGGTGGAGGGACTACACCCCTTTTTCCTCACTTTACTATATACTGTAAGTAATTATGGCTCACTCTCCCCCTCCCCTTCCATTCCTTCCCCTTCTACCGCCCCTCTACCTCCTCCTCCACCTCCCCCTCTTCCGGTCTGGGTAGAGGAATAGGTCAGATAGACGGAACGGGAAGACAAAAATAGTAGGTAGTAGGCAGCTACCAAACAGGGAGGTACTACCGCCTAGGAAGATATTGGAAGCATAATGAAGTTGATTCAATGGTAGACCCTCATGCCATATGTGACTCAAGTCCAAGGTTGATGATCTGACTTTCTGCTCATTTACACACAATTGTAGGCCCAATTGTTGATGGTGAGCATGGGATGTAACACAACATACATACAGTATATTGTTTCTCAGTCTTGATCTTTTTTTATTTTTAATTTCTTTTATTATTATTATTTTATTATTTTATTTTAAATTTTGCATTTTTTATTATAAATTGACTATGAATTATTGTTGTTGTTGTTGTTGTTGCGGGTTTGCCGGTCGTCAGTTGCTGTTGTCGCTGCCGTTGTTGCTGTCAGTTGCTGCTGTTGTTGCTTGGTTTTCGCTGCTGTTGCTGTTGCTGTTGGTTGCTGTTGCTGCTGTTGCTGTTGCTGTTGCTGGTTGCTGTTGCTTTGTTGTTGCTGTGCTCGTTGCTGTTGTTGCTGTTGCTGGCTGTTGCTCGTTGTTGTTGCTGGGTTGCTGGGTTAAGCCAGTTGTTGCTGGTTGCTTGTTGCTGTTGCTGTTGTTGTTGCTGGTTGCTGTTGCTGTTGTTGTTGTTGTTGCTGTTGTTGGTTGTTGCTGTTGTTGCTGGTTGTTGCTTGTTGTTGTTGCTTGTTGGTTGCTTGGTTGTTGTTGCTTGTTGTTGTTGCTTGTTGCTCGTTGGTTGTTGGTTGTTGTCATGCTGCCGGTTGTTGTTGTTGGTTGTTTGCTGTTGCTTTGCTGGTTGGTTGCTGTTGTTACGTTGCTTCAAGCTGTTGCTGCTGTTGCTTGCTGTTGCTGCTGTTGCTTTTCGTTGTTGTTGTTGCTGTTGGTTGTTGTTGGTTGTTGTTGTTGTTGTTGTTGTTGTTGTTGTTGGTTGGGTTGGTTGGTTGCTTGCTGTTGTTGCTGTTGCTGGTTGTTGCTAAGGTTGTTGTTGTTGTTGTTGTTGTTGTTGTTTCGCCCCCCAGGGCCTGATGTGGGTCAGTGACCTGTGGCCGGGTGAGCTAATCCTCCCCCCCCAAAATATGGTCCCAGTAGCCTTAATATATGTGTGTATGTGTCTCAAAATGTCGTTATCCCCTTTAACAAGAGGTTTGTCTTGTAGGGTGAATTAAGGCGCCTCCCGAAGGATTTAAACAGTAGATGTGTTGGTAATGTTATTTTCAGCTTCCTGGGGGGATTAACTGGTGGGTTAAGGGATGGTTGGGTTGGGATTAATATTTCAAGGTGTAAAGAGATTTGGGGATTTTTTTTTTTTACATCGGTTCAATGTTTTGGTGATGTTCCTTTAATGTTTAAGGGGATTTAGGAATGGATTTAAGGGGGATTTTTCTCTTAGTGCTTTCTATCAGGTGGATGGGATTTGGGGGATTAATTTAAAAGCTGTACTCCCTCACACCATACTGCAACTTGTCTATATTATTTATAAGTTTGGGAACAGTGTGGTGAAGGTGTGGTGGGGGTGATGGTGTGGTAGTATGGTGTGGTGTGATGGTGTGGCAGTATGATTTGAGGGTAATGGTGTGGTAGTATGGTGTGGCGGTAATGGTGTGGTAGTATGGTGTGGCGGTAATGATGTGGCAGTATGGTGTGGCGGTAATGGTGTGGCAGTATGGTGTGGCAGTATGGAGTTGGGGGTAGATAGGTGTCTAAGAGTGGTAATTAATAGGTGGTTTGTTCCTGAGGCGACAGGTGTGTGGGGCGGCGGAGATGCTATCATAGGTGGAGTTGTCTAAGATTCTCACCTGTTGTTAGTATTAATGGTGATAAGAGTAAGAGTACAGTATTATTATTATTATTATTATTATTATTATTATTATTATTATTATTATTATTATTATTGGTGTTGTTGTTGTCTGATAATTGTTTCCTGGAGGCGGACGTGTGAGAACTTCCTCAGTATGGGTGTCACCCTCCACGGTGTCAATAACACACTGAGGCCGTCACTAGCTGCTGCTCTCAGTTACGGGGAGTAAAACATTAAGTTGTGTGTGAGGTGCGGTGTGTGGCCGGGGTGTCCGTCATCAATAATGGAAGCGTCAACTCTTCCACACCTTCCCGCTATACATATTTAGTGTTTGAGTTTCCTCTAATGGGACGACACAAGGTAGCCATTACCGGGAGGGGGCGCGTCTCCCCCTCTACCTAGTCAGCGTAACAAGGCACGGCGCTCCCTCTAGGGGGAAGAAGGCGGGGCACATGCAAATAATTGCCTCCCATGTGGCCCTAACCGGGGGCAGGGGGGTCGGTGGGAACTACCGTCCAGCACGCCACACCATCCTCCTTAATGTTATCCTACGTTATATTACCTCTAGTATAACGTTATATAAGAGGCCGCCAGGTGGTCACTGAGAGGCCACTGTTTGTTTACCTCTACTGTATAAGAAGGGTCGTCTCCTACCACGGAGTCGTCCCACACAAAGCATCTGATGACATACTGTACCTGAAGACTTGTAGTTCTTTATACACGGACACAACCATTATAGTGTGTGTGTGTGTGTGTGTGTCATAATATAAACTTTATCTTCATCATCATTGTTAACAGGTGACAGGACAGCCAGGTGGTGGTCGTATAGGTAAAATTATTCGTAAAAAAAATCATTAAATAAGCGAGGAATTTAGATTGATGTATGGCGCTATACATTATGGCGACAGAACTGTACAGGAACGTAACTCACACAACTGTCAACTGGGACTATACAACCACAATAATAAAGCTAAAAATTAAAGTTTACAAAAGTCATTCATTGGTTGACTATTTTTATATCACCTGTGTGTACCTGTGTTTACCTGTGTGTATGTACCTATGCTTATACTGTATGTGTACCTGTGTTTATGTGTGTACCTGTGTTTGTGTGTGTACCTGTGTTTATGTGTCTACCTGTGTTTGTACCTGTTTACCTGTATGTACTTGTCAACAATATATTACACAGGTATTCCCTCTGACCCCAGGATGAGGAAGATCCCTAATTGTTTTCAGGTCAAGGTCACTTGTTAACTACGCCTTCCTTGTTATAATTTCGTAAGGCGGAGTGTTGTGTTGTAGTGTGTTGTGTTAGTGATCTTCAGCAGGTGAGTGTATTGTGCAGGTGTAGCTGTAAGGAGGAGCTTTTGGGTATAGTCAGGAGTGCTAGGGTGTGGTCAGGAGTGCTGGGGTGTGGTCAGGAGGGCTAGGGTGTGGTCTGGAGTGTTAGGGTGTGGTCTGGAGTGCTGGGGTGTGGTCAGGAGTGTTAGGGTGTGGTCATGAGTGTTTGGGTATAGTCAGGAGTGCTAGGGTGTGGTCAGGAGTGCTGGGGTGTGGTGAGTGTTTGGGTGTGTGGTGTGGAGGCTGGGTGTGGCCAGGAGTGCTAGGTGGTCAGGAGTGCTAGGTGCACAGAGGCTAGGTGTGGTCAGGAGTGCTAGGGTGTGGCCAGGAGGGCTAGGGTGTGGTCAGGGAGGGCTAGGTGTGTAGTCAGGAGTGCCAGGTGTGTGGTCAGGAGTGCCAGGTGCGTGGTCAGGAGTGCTAGGTGTGGTCAGGAGTGCTGGGGGTGTGGTCAGGAGGCTGGGGTGGTCAGGAGTGCTGGGGGGTGGTCAGGAGGGCTAGGTGTGTGGTCAGGGAGTGCTGGGGGTGGGTCAAGAGGCTAGTGGTCAGGGAGTGGCTAGGTGTGTGGTCAGGAGTGCTGGGGTGTGTGGGAGGAGTGCTGGGGTGTGGTGAGGAGTGCTGGGGTGTGGTGAGGAGGGCTAGGTGTGGTGAGGAGTGCTGGGGGTGGTGAGGAGTGCTGGGGTGTGGCCAGAGTGCTGGGGTGTGAGGAGGCAGGTGTGGTCAGAGGCAGGGGTGTGGTCAGGAGTGCTAGGTGTGTGGTGAGGAGTGCTGGGGTGTGGTGAGAGTGCTGGGGGTGGTGAGGAGTGCTGGGGTGTGGTCAGGAGTGCTGGGGTGTGGTCAGGAGGGCTAGGGTGTGGTGAGGGACTCCAATACACAGTAAAAGCGTGACTAGGAAGCCGAGACGAATAATAGCGTCCCAGGAGAGAGCGAAAGGGAGGTCCATCTAGCTAAGTCGCGGCCTTCCCATAAAAGAAAAAGAAACCTACAACTAGCACGAGCAATCGCCTTCGCCTGGCGTTCAAATCCAACCTCCAGAATGGCGGGACTTGCATAAGCTGCGCCTCACGAACACGTATGCCTGTCTTGTTCAGGTGGAGGCGTTCTTTTTTGTGATACTCGCTACCTGAACCATAGCTGTCGTGTTTGTCGGTGTTGAGGTTATGAGCTGGAGTGTGAGGGTGGGGTAGTGTGTGGTGAGGGTGGGGGAGTGTGGTGAGGGTGGGGGAGTGTGTGGTGAGGGTGGGGAGTGTGTGGTGAGGGTGGAGGCAGGGAGGCGTGGGACGGTGGTGTGATGGAGGGGATGCGGTAGACCGGTCACTCCTGGAGTCGTCCAACACACGACCTGGGTGGTGCTGGGGGATTCTAGTCGTCCAACACACGACCTGGGTGGTGCTGGGGGGACCTATTTCGTCGTCCAGCACACGACCTGATGGTGCTGGGGACCACTCTAGTCGTCCAACACACGACCTGTGGTGCTGGGGGGACCTACTTAGTCGTCCAGCACACGACCTGGGTGGTGCTGGGGGACCTAGTCGTCCAGCACACACGACCTGGGTGGTGCTGTGGAGTGACCTACTTAGCCGTCCAGCACACGACCTGATGGTGCTGGGGGAGGACCCATTTAGTCGTCCAGCACACGACCTGGGTGGTGCTGGGGGGTCCTACTTAGTCGTCCAACACACGACCTGGGTGGTGCTGGGGGGACCTAATTTAGTCGTCCAGCAATGGACCCCTGGGCGGTGCGGGGACCTATTTGTCGTCCAGCACACACCTGGTAAAGCAGTGGGGAACTACTTAGTCGTCCAGCACACGACCTGGGTGGTGCTGGGGGACCTACTCTAGTCGTCCAGCATACGACCTGTGCTGAGGAGGGGGGAACTACTTCTAGTCGTCCAGCACAATGACCTGGGTGGTGCTGAGGGGGGAACTTACTTAGTCGTCCAGCACACGACCTGGGTAGTGCTGGGGGGATCTACTTAGTCGTCCAGCACACGAATCTGGGTGGTGCTGGGGGGAACTATTTAGTCGTCCAGCACAATGACCTGGGTAGTGCTGGGGGGAACTGTTTAGTCGTCCGTTACCAATGACCTGGGTGGTGCTGGGGGGGGAACTACTCTAGTCGTCCAACACACGACCTGGGTGGTGGTGGTGCGGACCAACAGGGACACAGTGGGAGGCAGGTGGTGGTGGTGGTGAGTGGAGGAGTAAAATGTTGGGGAGGGAGGGGGGGATATGCCCCCTGGGAGCCCCCCTTCCTGGATCGTCGTCTGGCGCTGCGCCCCCCAGGGATCTTGTTACACCGACAGATTACTCAGACGCCTCCCACTCTCCCACTGACGTTCGCTCCGTGTCCCTGAGCTGCGGCTGCTTCCGCCTGGCGTTTCCAACTCCCCTCTGAGCGAAATTATCCAGAAAGGTTCATCACGGCAACGTGGAATGAATATTGAATCACTCACGTGTTTGGATTTACATTTTT
Organism: Homarus americanus; assembly: GCF_018991925.1. Classification (NCBI taxonomy): domain Eukaryota; kingdom Metazoa; phylum Arthropoda; class Malacostraca; order Decapoda; family Nephropidae; genus Homarus; species Homarus americanus. The sequence continues at coordinate 498,954 of NW_024751660.1, read as the reverse complement.
CTATAATACTTCAAGAGCTCAGGAAGTTGCAGATAAAAATGACAATAGAAGTTAGTAAAAGAGACTACAGGATGGTGTACTTGTAGACACAGCCGCGTTAAAACTCCCACAGATGAGCCCAAAAATTCTCGACTCGGATGCTAATTATTACACGTAAACGGCGGTCTGGGGAGCACATACAGGCTCTCGCTATGAAGAAAAGAGAGTGAAGAAAATTGGGAGGGTTTGTTTATATCCCTCACTCACGATAAAGATACAGACAGCCTCTTACCGTAGTACAACACTCTTCCCTTCCTTCATGTAATATATTGACTTAAATTACCGACATCGTACAGTACTGGTGGCAATTACAACCCTTAGCAAGTTAACAAGGGGGACAATAACTGTATGTTGTACTCGGTAAACATTTCATAATAGGGCGGGTTGTAATAGTGTAGCGTAATAGGATAAAAAAGTTCCCCCTACCTCCTTCTCTCCCTCTCTCACGCCCCTTCCTCCCCCTCTCTCCCCCCTCCCCCCCCCTCTTCTTCCTTCCTCCAGGTTGCAACATTTTGTCTGTCATAAGCCGACAGGTTAAATGACTGCCTAATAAACATGGGGAAGTTATTTTTTGGCGGTGTGTACAGTATATTGAACAAGATTACTACCGTCGGACACTGCAACACAATTTTTGGCTAAAGGGGCAAGTTCGGTCCACCATCTTGTTTTTTTTGGTTGTTTTCTGGTTGTTTTTGGTTGTTTTCTGGTTGTTTTTGGTTGTTTTCTGTGTTTTTTCTGGTTTTTTGGTTGTTTTCTGTTTTTTTCTGGTTGTTTTTTTGGTTGTTTCCTATAGCAGGGATGTTAAGGCGAGCGGTTTGTTTTTAATGAATAGGTAACGAGATTGAAAGCAGACCACAAGTTCTTGCCAAACTGAGCCTATACACCCGACGATCCTAGGTTTGGTTAGGTTAGGTTAAGGTAGGGTTAGGTTAAGATAGGTTAGATTACGTTTGGTTAGGTTAGGTTAAGATAAAATATGGTTAGGTTAGGTTAATGTTTTAGTGTATTTCATAAAGTTATTCTAAAATTTTCTCTCTACTTTCCTCGCCATTACTTGACTAGTATTTTCATCACAAGGAGGTATATTATTTCCCTAATTTCTCCCCAACGTCTATATTTATTCCCCCAAATGTATATTAATTCCCCTAATATTTTCCCCATGTCTATAGTAATGCCCCTAATTTTTTCCCTTTTATCTTTCCAGGAGATCGATCAGACGACGAGGAGAGTGAAGGATCCCTTGACTCAGGTAAGCTCACTATGGTACCACGTGTTACCTGTCTGTCTGGCCTTAACTCACTTACTCACTCCTTAGTTCAGAGTTAAGTTTCGTCGACGTGAGCTGACTGAGTGAGTGTTGTGTCATTCTTCCTGCTGCTGCCCTGGGATTATTATTATTATTATTATTATTATTATTATTATTATTATTATTATTATTATTATTGTTGTTGTTGTTGTTGTTGTTGTTAAAACTATCATCACCTTCACTAAATTTAAATACACTCCACCGTCATCACCACCACCTCACCATCACCTCACCATCACCTCACCACCACCACCACCTCACCACCTCACCACCACCACCACCACCACCACCACCAGCCGCGCCTCCGCCAGCCAAGTTGTCGCCACTACCACCTTCGGATAACTCAGAGACGCTCTACACGGTGAAAATAACTCCTTTACGCACTCGGCGGCGGGTTCCACTGGGCGACTTAAACATATTTTTTCAACCTTTGTCACACACACACACACACACACGGGGGGGGTCACCAAATTAACAGACACCCGCCCTCCCCTGACCCCTCCTGAACCCCCAACCCTCCTGAACTCCCCTGAACTCCCTTGACACCCCCTTTAACACCCATTGACCTCCTTTGACACCTCTGCCTCTTGACACCCCTGCCCCCTCTTGACACCCCCTGCCCCCCTTGACACACCCCTGCCCCTCCCTTGACACCTCCTGCCCCTTGACACCCCCTGCCTCTCCCTTGACACCTCCCCCTGCCCCCTTGACACCCCCTGCCCTCCCTTGACACCCCCTGCCCCTCCCTTGACACCCCCTGACCCTCCCTGCTGGATTCGCCCTCTTACCGCCACCTTTACCCACATTGCTCTCCTGTTGATCACTTGTGCTTGGTGAGGTTGGTGACCCCTTGGCGTGGACTGCCTGTCTGGTGATCCTAGCCAACACGACCTGGTGATCCTTGTGCCAAGCCTACCTGGCCATCCTTGCCTAGCCTACCTGGCCAAACTAGCCTACAGTCTACCTGGTGACCGATTTACTCAGTGTCCGACAATTAATTCATGTGAATAATTTGCATAATGATAATTTAACACATGTCTGATAAATTCTCGAATCACGGGAATGAAACTTTTAATTGTTTGTTGGAAATTAAATTAAAGGAAATTTTAATTGTACAGTAGACGATTTTATCTGTATTTACTTATATGTTTTTATTCATTTTTTATTATTTTCAGATTAAATTGTTAAATTAGTCTTGGTTAATTTTTTGTATAATTATTCAGTAATAAATGAGGAAGTGTTAAAGCGGTAAATAATAATAATGTAAAGAAAGTAATAATGAATTATAAAGATAAATGGGGGAAATATTATGAAACTAGGATAAGTTAGGATGAATAAAATGAACAATGCCAAAAAAAGTTAATGGATGATAATATATTTTGATGACGTTGATGATAATTGAAATAAATGGTAATTGTACCTGATAATTATACTGTACTTACTGTATGGTAATGAAAATAAAGGAGAAATAATATGATAGAAGTAATAATAACTCGTATATTGTAAACAATATTATTGAATAGAAAGTGTGTGTGTGTGTGTGTGTGTGTGTGTGTGTGTGTGTGTGTGTGTGTGTGTGTGTGTGTGTGTGTGTGTGTGTGTGTGTGTGTGTGTGGCGGATGGACGCTGGTGGTGATAATGATGATGATGATGATGAAAATAATAATGAAGGTGTTGTTGGTGGTTGTTATAATAATAGTGGTGGTGGTGTGTGGCAGGAGTGGCCCTGCGGGGCGGCACAATGGCCACCACTGCCGCCTGGTGGGCCACACAAAGGTCGACCCCAGGGGTGGGCCACCCAGCAGCCCCCCGCCGTGCTGACGCGCCCGGGCCCCGCCGCTCCTCACAGTATTTGAGGTTCATATATACTGTGTGTGTGTGTGTGTGTGTGTGTGTGTGTGTGTGTGTGTGTGTCTGTGTGTGTGTGTGTGTGTGTGTGTGTGTGTGTGTGTGTGTGTGTGTGTGTAAAAGTTGTCTGTACTGTATATAATAAGTTTGTTAAAGTATAATAACACAAAGTTTAAGTAAGGAGAGCAGGAGATGCCTGGGCGCCTCAGTATAGACCAGGACAGACTTATCTCCCGGGTTATTGAGGTGGGCAGGAGATAACCTGCCACAACTGAGTGTCACCACTACTGATGGTTCCACTCCCTCCTGGCGCGTCTCCCGTCCACTAGATCAAACATTAGTGGCACCCGAGAGACAAGGGCACCCAGGAGACGATGACACCCAGGAAACGGTGGCACCCGAGAGACAAGGGCACCCAGGAGACGATGACACCCAGGAAACGGTGGCACCCATACCCGAAGCTCTCCTGGGAAGCAGAGTTACCGTCGACAAGGATAGATCGTTGGCTGGATGTTTGTGGGCAGCGGTGGTCGTTTGATGCCCAGATGATGTTACAGGGTGTGGTTAGTGGGGTGTGTCACGGGGTATGTTCACAAGGGTGTGGTTAGAGGGTATGTGTAGGTCGTAGTGGATTATTGGATGCACAAATCAAATTCCTAAATTAATAAGTACTGTAGCATATATCAGACCTAACCTAACCTGACCTGACCTGACCTAACCTAACCTAATCTGACCTGACCTAACCTAATCTGACCTGACCTAACCTAACCTGACCTGACCTAACCTGACCTAACCTAACCTAACCTAACCTAACCTGACCTGACCTAACCTAACCTGTACTCCACCAGCTGTAACGATAATTAGTAACCATTCCCAGCTGGGTGGACTGAGGGCCATGGCCGAGTGCGAACCACCGCCCCTCAGGACAGGAAGCAAACGTTGTATCCACTCGGCCAATAAAACAACAAACAAACAAACATTTCTACTCCCCAATGAGTGAGAGAGAGAGAGAGAGAGAGAGAGGGGGGGGAGAGAGAGAGTGATGGCCAGTACAGTAAACTTAATACAGGGTGTAAGTGTATTATTCTTCCCTTAACACCCCCCCCCTTGTCTCATTTGTTGTGACGGTTAATGTTGTCTCTCTCTCTCTCTCTCTCTCTTTTATTATTTATCATTAAACTTTTCTCCAATTTTCTTTAAAAAGTTTTGTTAGGTTAGGATTAGGTTAGGTTAGGGTTAGGTTAGGGTAGTTTAGGGTTAGGTTATGTTAGGTTAGGTTAGGTTAGGTTAGGTTAGTTTAGGTTAGTTTAGGATTAGGTTAGGTTAGGTTAGGTTAGGTTAGGATAGGATAGGTTAGGTTAGGTTAGTTTAGGATTAGGTTAGGTTAGGGTTAGGTTAGTTTAGGGTTAGGTTAGGTTAGACGCCGTCCCCTTGCATTGTGAAGAATGTGCTGAGATTTCCTTAAATAAACTGGTGACCAACTCGCTATTCGACCTTATGAATGGGAGACTAAATTGAGAACGCCCCTTAAGATTAGAGTCTCAGTGTAATCCCAGCGCCATTTTGACAGCCATGTTTGTGTCTCAGGGGACGTGAGTCTGTGAGAAACCATCTGTGTGTCGTAGCGTCAGTGAGTCTGGTTGATGGTGAGAAACATTTAACATAAGTGTGTTTGAGAATCCTAGACCCTGATCAGCTGTTGTATAGTGAGGTGGGAGAGGGGGAAGGAGAGGGGAGGAGAGGGGGAGGAGAGGGGAAGAGAGGGGAGGAGAGGGGGAAGAGGGGAGGAGGGGGAGGAGAGGGGGGAAGAGGGGAGGGAGGGGGAAGGAGGGGAGGAGAGGGGGAAGGGAGAGGGGGAAGAGGGGAGGAGAGGGGAAGAGGGGAGGAGAGGGGGGGAAGGAGAGGGGAGGAGAGGGGGAAGGAGATAAGAAAGAGTAGGAAGATGGAGAGAACAATAAGAGGATGATGACAAGAAATGAATAGGTGGGCGAGGGAGATGGTGTGTGAGGAGAGGGAAGAGAGATGATGTGTGAGGAGAGGGAAGAGAGAGGGGTGTGTAAGGGACGGGGGAAGGTATAATGTGTGTGTGTAGGAGAGGAGAGGGATGGTATGTGTAGGACAGGGAAGAGAGATGATGTGTAAGGGGGGAGAGGGATGGAGAGGGAAGTGAGAGAAGAGAGGGATGGAGAGGCAGCAGTACTCAAACCTTCCTCTGTACCTTAGGGATTAATTTCTCCACATTCCCCAGTTGGCTTCAGGGTAAATGAATTAAAAACTTCAGTCCTGGTGTTGAAATATTTAACTTTTCTTATGGTATACGCAAGCGACTCGGCGGTACCCACGGACCCTCAGGCTTATAGAAAATGGTCGTGTGTGTGTGTGTGTGTGTGTGTGTGTGTGTGTGTGTGTGTGTGTGTGTGTCATAACCATTTAGTGTGTCGTTGTGGTGGTCAGGAGTGAGACGATTATGTATCTACCATCTCATTACAGTGTTATTTCGTACACATGTAACTACGCATAAATACATAGACTACATAATGGGTTCTTAAGAGTGTGATGTTGAAACTATATGGTATAAACCCGTAGACTTGTTTTACTTACCGTCGCGCTAAATAGTGATATAATTGGTGATTCGCGTTGCATACTTCTGGGGAAGACTTCTTGACTGGCTGGCCATAAACCATCATACACATCATCAAAATACCTAACCTAACCTAACCTAACCTAACCTAACCTAACCTAACCATACCATGAGAGGTGAAAGAAAACGAGTAGAGTATATACATGTTTGATCAGGTGAGAGTGGTAAGGCTCGGGTCACCTGTCAGGGAAGGATGCAAGTTTGAAGCCTCGAGTGTCACAGGTGTGTCGATCTCTTGCACCTTTATTAAGTCACCTCATTAACCATTAACGGGCTTAATTATCTACCTGAGGGGGAGGGTGTAGTTTTTTGGGAGGCTGGTAAGTTGTATAGGGGGTTGGTGGTGGTGTAGTGGTGGTGGGTGTAGTGGTGGTGGTGAGTGGTGAGTGTTGGCGTTCAATGTGTGATTATGCTTTTGTGTATGTACTTAGATGAGCGTGTGTTTCTACGTTGGTGTTGTGTTTGTATTTTTTAGAGAGAGAGAGAGAGAGAGAGAGAGAGAGAGGTATCACCCCAAGGCTGTCATCCACCACCATTTTCCACGTACAGTCAGATCATCATACAAACAGACACATCACATAATGTTACGTCACTTACGGGCATCTTTTTATCCATTTATCCGTTCGTGTTTCTGTAGTAAGTCCAAGAGTCCGTCCGTGAGTCCGTACTACGTCCCAAGAGTCCATTTACCCTTGAGTCCATATAGTGCGTCAAGAAGTTATAAAACAATATAGATCCTAACTCGTGTGTGTGTCTGTGTGTGTGTGTGTGTGTGTGTGTGTGTGTGTGTGTGTGTGTGTGTGTCATCACTGCAACACCTGTCTCTGGAGGTGTTCCTGGACCCTGTCAGGTGTCCTCAGTGTGCAGGTGAGTTACGCCCCTCTGGAATATTCCCAGCAGCGAGATGGTTCACCCTGTGTGTGTGTGTGTGTGTGTGTGTGTGTGTGTGTGTCGGGGCTTGATTCATCTAACTTCACCACACACCTGTACACTGGCCTTAATTAACCTGGCCAGTGTACAGGTGTCATTGATACATTACCTGTGATTAACACCCAGACATTGCCACCGTTTACACTCTCACCCGTGCAGTGTGTGTACATAGAGATCAAAATGGTGATAGAGAAGTTGTTTGTGTGTTGGTTATGCCGCTGTTTGATTAAGTTTGGTTAGGTTGTTTGTTTATACCTTTGCTTGGTTAGGTTAGGTTACGTTAGAGTAATCCATGCATATTTCCTATATACTTTTCATATTTTGCTTCACATGCGTGTATTTTGCTTCATATTCGTGTATATTGCTTCATATTGGAGTATTTTGCTTTATATTCGTGTATTTTGTTTCATATTCGTGTATTTTGCTTCATATTCGTGTATTTTGCTTCATATTCGTGTATATTGCTTCATATTGGAGTATTTTGTTTCATATTCGTGTATTTTGTTTCATATTCGTGTATTTTGCTTCATATTCGTGTATTTGGTTTCATATTCGTGTATATTGCTTCATATTGGAGTGTTTTGTTTCATATTCGTGTATTTTGTTTCATATTCGTGTATTTTGCTTCATATTCGTGTATTTGGTTTCATATTCGTGTATATTGCTTCATATTGGAGTGTTTTGTTTCATATTCGTGTATTTTGCTTCATATTCGTATATTTTGCGTTTTATATATATGAGAGCAAGATCTGTCCCGTGAAGGAATGTGGTGTGATGGGAGTCAGTAGGCTGGGTGGGTGGGAGTCAGTAGGCTGGGTGGGTGGGAGTCAGTAGGCTGGGTGGGTGGGAGTCAGTAGGCTGGGTGGGTGGGAGTCAGTAGGCTGGGTGGGGCTAGTAGGCTGGGTGGGTGGAGCCGCAGGCTGGGTGGGTAGTCAGTAGGTTGGTGGGTGGAGTCAGTAGGCTGGGTGGGTGGGAGTCAGGCTGGGTGGAGTCAGTAGGCTGGGTGGGATCAGCAGGGCTGGGTGTGGGGGCTGCAGGCTGGGAATTCAACGCTGTTTTCCTTTTATAGAAGTCTATCAAGTTTTTCTCCTCCCACTTCGTTCTGGAGGAACATGCCAGCGTCCCTCCCTCTTCACCCTCCTCCTCTCACCCTCCTCCTCCTCACCCTCCTCCTCCTCCTCACCCTCCTCATCATCATCATCATCATCATCATCATCATCATCATCATCATCACCTGTAAATTTGTAATATATGATCGTACAGAAGCTTAATTAATTAATATTCGCACCTGTTGTCGATTACAGGTGCTGGTGTATTGTGTGTACATATGTGTGTACTGTATGTATGAATGTTTAAATATGTTTTTTGTGAGTATGTATGTACGTATGTGTGTGTGTGTGGGTGGGTGGTGGTGGTGGGTGGAGGGCATCTAGATCAGGCCGCAGATCAACAGTTATTTCACCCTCTCCTCCTCTCCCCCCCTCCCCCCCCTTACATGAGTGATGGCTGACGGTGTGGTCGTCCTTGCCTGAGTAACGACACCGTAACCATAGGCTGTCGTCCCTGAGTAATGGTCGTGCCATCACCCACACAACAGCTTCCCTTCCCCTGGCTGCCTCCTTCACTTCCTCTCCTCTTTCTCTTCCTCTTCTTCCTCCTCCTTCGCTTCCTCCTCCTCCTCCTCCTGAACTAGAGAGAGAGAGAGAGGATGTAGACGACACCTGCTCACAAGAAGGTAAGGTGGTTCCAGGAGGTCAAAAGGTTAATGACAGGTGAAGGCACTAATGAACGACAGGTATGATGGCACACCTTTAATGGCTCGTTCTTTATAAATAAACCTGAGTCGATCTTAACCGATTTTTATTATAATTTATTTGTGTTTTTTTGGTGGGGGGGTGGGGGCGGGGGGGGGCGGTGTTTGTCTACTGTACCAAATGTTTACAAAATATTAACATCAGTGAGAATTACAAGGAGGAGGCTGGTTACAGGAGGTTTATGTGCTGTATTCTGAAATTTATTATATTACAAGAATCACTGTTATCTGTGTTGATATTAACCAGTTTAAATACGCCATCTTGACTCGCCAAACACCAATAAAATCAACTACTGTTTATTTTCAAGGATCGCATTACAGTTTCGTACAGATACAGTGAGAATACATAATCACTGTTCATTTCCTCCCCCTCCCTACTTGGTTACAGACATTTCATACGCTGTACTCCTGAGTTTTGTCTGTAATAATCTCCTCTTTAGAATTATTTAAGGATTATAGAGACATTGTATTATTTATTACTAGAATTATTATGCCAATTATCTCCTTAAATTGGTGATTATCGCATTGAACGAATTACTTACATACAACCCTTGGGCCTGAGTTGTTGTTGTATGTATGTATGTATGGATGTATGTGTATATGTATGTTTGCATGTATGTCATTCTGTCTCAAGTGGTTATTTCTGTACACCATAAGTTAGTGCAGTATAGGTCGTGGCAAGGTGTGGGGTCAGGTCACATACGGCAGGTGAGTGAGTCTGACTTTTTACCTCTCGTGATTATGTCTTGTTACCTGTGTGTACCGTACCTGTTTACTACCGGGTTTGTGGGTTGCCTGCTTTTGTTTGGAGGTGTTCTTTTTTTTGTTTTGAGATCTTTTTATTTTTTTACCTTTTTTGTTTTGGGGTTTAATGCCTTGTTTAGGGCTTAATTATCATCATCTTCATCATCATCATCAATCATTATCATCATCATCATCATCATCATCACCACCACCATCACCACCATCAACACCATCAACACTCCACCACCATCAACACCTCCACCACCATCAACACCACCCACCATCAACACCACCACCACCACCACCACCACACCACACCATCATCAACACCATCAACACTCCACCACCATCAACACCTCCACCACCATCAACACCACCACCATCAACACCACCACCCACCACCACCACCACCACCACCACCATCATCATCAACACCATCAACACCTCCACCATCATCAACACCTCCACCATCAACACCACCACCACCACCACTATCACCACCACCACCACCATCACCACCACTATCACCACCACCACCACTCATCACCACCACCACCACTATCACCACCATCAACACCACCACCACTATCACCATCAGTTTTTCACCACCATTCTTGGCATCTTCCTCCACCAGTTTCCTGATCTCTTGAGGTGAGTCTTTTTTCTTCTTCACTACTTCCTGTCTTTGGTGTTATTCCTTCTTTCTGTTTCTTCCTCCTCTCTTCCATCTCCTTCTTCCTTTCTTCCCCTCCTTCTTCTTCTTCTTGTCTCTTTCTTCTTTACTTTATCGCATCTTCTGTTCTCACATTTTCTTCAACTTGGGCTTTCTCCTCCTCCTCCTCCTCCTCCTCCTCCTCCTCCTCCTCCTCCTCCTCCTCCTTCACTTCTTTCTATTTATGTTCTTCTCTTCATCTTCATCTCAACTTTCTCTTCCTCTCGTCTCCTGTCTTCCTCTTCCTGACCTTTGACGTTGTCTCTCCTCCTCCTTCTTGATCCTCTGTTTCCTCCTCTCCCCCTCCCCCCCCCCTCCTCCTCCCCCCTCCCCTCCCCTCCCCCCCCCCTCCCTCCCTCCTTCCCTCATGTCTTACCTTAGTTCCTCCTCCTCTTGTCTCCTCACCTCCTCCTCCCTCCTCTCCCTCCCTCCCCTCACCTCCTCCCTCCTCCCTCACCTCTCCTCCCTCCTCCCTCCTCACTCCCTCTCCTCTGCCGACGTCTCTCCTCCTCCAACTCCTCGTGTCACGTGTCTTCCTCCATATCCTTCATCCTAGGCGTCTTCTTCCTTCATCCCCGTGGCTGGTGGTCTTGGTCTGTCGTCCCAGGGGGGCGCCACCTTCTACGTGTTCCTTGGCGCGGCGCCCCTGGGGTCAGAGTCCACCTTCGGAAGCGGATTTGGTCACCCTGGGGAACCTCAAAGCAAAGTTGCCACTGCGGTCGAGCGAGGCTTTGGTGCCGGATTTGCCGAGGGGCTTTACTTGATGGTGGCCGGCCCTTAATGTTTACATGTGCTTGAGGGCTGCTGCTGTGGCCCTTGAGGGAGGGAGGGAGGGGTGATGTTGTAATGGTAAGAGGGAGGGAAAGGGAAGGGAGGGGTGGTGCTGTTGTGGTTGAGACGGAGGGAGGGAGGCTGAGGAAGAAGGGGAGATAGGAGGAAGTATTGATAAGGTGACGTGGGAGGAAGTGGAGAGAGGAAACGAAGGACGACGAATTGTTGTTGTAGAAGAAGCCTGAAGGGGAGGGAGAGGAGAAGGAGGGAGTAGGGAGGGAGAAGGAGGGAAAGTAGGAGGAGAAGGAAGGAGGAGGAGGAGGGGGGGTGATTGATACTGTGTCTTGGTCATTTGGAGGTGAAAGAAAGACTGTTGAAGCGCAAATAGAAGGAACAAAGTGAAAGGGGATGAGTAGGTTGAATCGAATACGAAGGAGAATGAAGTAAAAAAAAAGATTCAAGATGGGAAGAGAAGAGGGCGTGTGGATGGGTGAGAAGGAGGAGGTGGGGAGAAGAAAGGGAGGGGAGGTGGTACCAGGTTAGGAGGATGGAAAAGAGAGGGAGGTAGGGATGGAAAGAAAGGAAGATGTTGGAGGGAGGAGGATGGTGTCAAGGAATTAGGGAGGAGGAGGAAAGACGAAGACACAGGTAAGAACACTCTGGTGGGGGTAGAGCAGGGAGCCAGGATGGAAGGAGGAGGAGAAGAAGAGGGGGGAATATGGGATGACGAAGAAGAGGAAGAAGATGGGGTGATGAGGAAGGTGGATGGGTGAGGAGAGAGAGAGAGAGATTTAGCAAGAAAAAACATTTAGTCAAGAAAACGGGGGAAGAACAAGGTGGTTGAGAATAAAAGACAATAATAGAGGTAGAAGGATAAAAGGGAAGATGAGAGGAGAATGAGAAGGGTCTTAAAGAAAGGAGGCGGCAAAAAAGACGATGGCAATTAGAGAAAGGGACGTGGTAACAGCTGGTTATAAGTGGAGGCCATATTGGTTAGGTTAAAGTGAAGTGGAGGCCAAATTGGTTAGGTTAAAGTGAAGTGGAGGCCATATTGGTGAGGTTAAATTGAAGTGGAGGCCATATTGGTTAGGTTAAATTGAAGTGGAGGCCATATTGGTGAGGTTAGAGTGAAGTGGAGGCCATATTGGTGAGGTTACAGTGAAGTGGAGGCCTTATTGGTTAGGTTAAAGTGAAGTGGAGGCCATATTGTCGGTTCATGAGGCCATATTGATCCGGTTAGAGTGAATTGGCGGCCATATTGTGGGTTCATGAGGCCATATTGGTGAGGTAATGCGATATAGTCTTGGCTGGGTATCAATATTGGTGAGGGTCCCGGCGGTGTCTTCAAGGGTCGCCGGTCTGACGCCTGGCAAGTTTTATGTTGTAGCTGAGGACCTGCTGTCACACCCCGCCTCCTGTCTGCTTTATTGCTGGCTCCTCGCTCCTGCTGGTGGCTCTTCGCTGCTGCAGGTGGGTTCTAGCTGCTTCAGGTGGGTTCTCGCTGCTTCAGGTGGGTTCTCGCTGCTGCAGGTGGGTTCTAGCTGCTGCAGTGGCTCCCTGCTGCTGCAGGTGGTTCCCTGCTGCTGCAGGGTTCCAGCTGCTGCAGGTGGGTCTCGCTGCTGCAGGGTTCTGCCGCCCAGGTGTGGGCTCCCCCGCTGCCGCAGGTGGGGTTCTCGCTGCTGCAGGTGTGGGTTCGCTGCTGCAGGTGGGTTCCAGCTGCCTGGCAGGGTTCTTGCTGCTGCAGGTAGTTCTGCTGCAGGTGTGGGTTCCTGCTTCAGGTGGGTCTCTCGCTGCAGGTGGGTTCTCGCTGCTGCAGGTGGGCGCCCTGCTGCAGGTGGGCCCCAGCTGCTGCAGGTGGGTTCTCGCTGCTTCAGTGTGGGTTCTAGCTGCTGCAGGTGGCCCTGCTGCTGCAGGGGTTCTCCCCAAGTGCAGGTGTGGGTTCCAGCTGCTGCAGGTGGGTTTCTCGCTGCTGGTGGCTCTTCGCTGCTTCAGGTGGGTTCTCGCTGCTTCAGGTGGGTTCTCGCTGCTGCAGGTGGGTTCTTGCTGCTTCAGGAGGACTCACAGCCGGGTTTTCACTGATCAAGCGCTAGCTGTTGGGACTTTGTCATCCTGTTCCAGCTTCAGGTAGTGTGAATTACCTGATCTCCAGCACCACCTGTTGAAAATTAGCTATACTTCCAACGCTTCAACCTCTTGGATATATACCTAATTTCCCACTGCCATCAGTTGGAAATAAACACCTTTACCAACATAGGCAATTGGCAGTTCAGTTACACCATTATCCCAGCAATGTGCCCGGCCGGCTAGCGTCCAGTCTCCAAGTACTGGTGGCAGCCTGAGTGGAAATCATGAAAATGGGTAACAGTCGTCATTACCTGCGCTAACTTAATTATGTTCGCCAGCTCGTTACTGAAATTAGACACTGTTGCCACGTCTACTAGGTTAGGTAGACAGTGGTGCCACGTCTACCACCAGGGTTGTATACTAGGCCAGGTAAACAGTGGTGCTACGTCTACTTGGCCAGGTAAACACTGTGTCACGTCTACTAGGCCAGGTAAACACACTGCCACGTCCACTAGGCCAGGTAAACAGTGATGTCATATCTTTGTGTACATTTGATGTCATTTTAAGATGTTTTGAGTTAATCTCCAGTGTACCGTTAGACGACTGGTCGTGTCTCCAGTTAGGGGGAAAAAATCCTCGTATTAAGAACCTTCGAGAATCCATCTTCGTGTCTTGGCTCAGTAAGATGCACAGGTAAGCTCCACACCTTTACATACGGGAGAAAAAAAATCCTTTGATAATGTGAATTCTGGGACATTTTCTCTTGATACTGTGCGTCCTGATAGCGGTAACTGGCCAGAGGTGTCGTAAGTCTGTGTGGTTATTGTACCATAAAGGCGTTAACTCTTGCTTATCTTAGTGTACAGTCGCCCTTAACTTAACCCAACGTCGCTCGCCTACTGCACCAACCGACCCTTCACACTGATGGTAGACCCGATATATGGCTTTATTACCTATCGATTGTAGTGTGGAAAAATGTGATCTGGATTCTGTTTTTCAATTCCTCTCTCTCTCTCTCTCTCTCTCTCTCTCTCTCTCTCTCTCTCTCTCTCTCTCTCTCTCTCTCTCTCTCTCTCTCTCTCTCTGTGGGTTCGTGTCATATTTCGTTCTCTCTATTTATCTCATTTCGTTGCCTTTCTTTCTTTCTTTCTTTCTTTCTTTTCCTGAAGCTTCGTAATAATCCACTAGTGCATGGAAGCCTCACGCCACACCAGGGAGGTTTCAGAGTCTACTTAGTGTGCTCGGAAGCCTCACAAGGCAGGGCTTCACAATAACCATGAACAGGGAAGAATAACAGTGCAGTGAATTTAGGCTTCACAGCACCATAACCACCATTATTGATAGAGGCTTCACAGCACCATAACCACCATTGTTGATAGAGGCTTCACAGCACCATAACCACCATTATTGATAGAGGCTTCACAGCACCATAACCACTTTTAACTGAGGCTTCCCTGACATAACCACTGTCCTTCCTTCCAGAAGCTTCCTGACACCACTTGCTCCACCATTGTTGATAGAGGCTTCACAGCACCATAACCACCATTATTGATAGAGGCTTCACAGCACCATAACCACCATTATTAACACAAGCTTCACGGACTCACCATACAAGCTGCACCGAAGCCTTGAACTAGAGATAATGTTAGCGAAGTCTGGCGGTCAAGTTCCGTAGGTTAGGTTAGGTTAGGTTAGGTTAGGGTAGGGTAGGTTAGGTTAGGGCAGGTTAGGGTAGGTTAGGTTAGGTTAGGTTAGGTTAGGTTAGGTTAGGGTAGGTTAGGTTAGGGTAGGTTAGGTTAGGTTAGGGTAGGTTAGGTTAGCTGAGGAAACTAACACACACACACACACACACACTCTTCTTCTGTTTAACGGATTATATAGGTGAGTAGAGTCCGTTATATCGAGGTCCGTTAGATGTGAAACTTCTATATAACGGACAATATAGGAGAGTAGATTCCGTTATATCGAGGTCCGTTAGCTGTGAAACTTCTATATAACGGACTTATATCCTTTAGATTGATATCCTTTAAATGGAAGTTTATACTGTGGTGAAGAGATTAGGTGTTGGTGAGCGGAGTTATGGGTCATGTTCCAACACTCTTCCTCGGGCCTAGGAGATAGTGTAGCCTCGGGCTGGGGAGATAGTCACGCCTCGGAGCCCTGGGAATGGTGGCAGCCTCGAGGGCCCACAGGAGATAGTGTAGCCTCTCCGGGCCTGGGAGATAGTGCTTGGCCTCGGGCTGGAGAATGTGTGGTGGCCTCGGGCCTGGGGAGATGAGTGTGGCCTCGGGCCTGGGGATGTGGTGGCCTCGGGCCTGGGGAGATGGTGTGGCCTCGAGGCCTGGGGAGATGGTGCTTGGCCTCTGAGGCCTGGGATATGGTGCCCAGCCTCAGGGCGGCCTGGGGATGAAGTGCTTCAGCCTCGGGCCTAGGAGATAGTGTAGCCTCTTATAATGTGTTTACCTGAGTCCCCCCCCCCACACAAGTTGTACAGTGTTTCTCTTGTTTATCATTGTGTCTGTTTACCATTGTTTGATTGATAGTTTGGTTTGTTTACATCTTCCTCCCCCCTACGTCTCATGACCTCGTCTCCACAGTCAAAAGGTCATGTCATCAGGGAGAGCATTAGTGAGAGGATGGGTGAGGAAGTGAGAGGTAGTCAAGGAGGGGGTTCGAAGAGTGAGAGGGGGTGAGTGGGGTAGAGTGAGAAGTGTGAGAGGAGTTGAAGAGTGAGGTGAGTGGGGGTGGTAGTGAGGAGAGGGTAAGTGAGAGGGGTTGAGAGAGTAAGAGGGAGTGAGTGGAGTGGGAGAGAGGGTAAGTGAGAGGGGTTGAGAGAGTAAGAGGGAGAGAGTGGGAGTGAGAGGGGTGAGAGGGGTTGAGAGAGTAAGAGGGAGAGAGTGGGAGTGAGAGGGGTGAGAGGAGGGGTATTGTGTAGGCTAATTCTTACAGTACAATACCAATCAAAACATCTAATAGTTGAAGGGTTCAGAAGGGGGGGGGCATGATACGTTTGGTTACTTACTGTTGATTTGGATTAGGTCAGGTCAGGTCAGGTCAGGTCAGGTCACGTTAGGTTAGGTTAGTTCAGGCATGGGGCAATTAATTAACTTCTCTTAACAAGTTATCTGTTGAAATAACAGTTTAACTTAATCGAAATTTTGGCAAATTAATTGATTAACTTGGATTAATTATCAGTTAACGCCTTAGAAAAAATAACAAATACTCTATAAGACGCCAGCCCTTGTGTACCAATATATTTAGTGTAATAAGTTTGTGATGAAACAGTTGAGTTAAACTTTTACTGTTTATTATTTATTTGATATGCAGACTTCTTATCTTATCATGATATAAATTTTAAGTAAGAAAGTCTAACTTGGTTTTGCATACTGAAATAATATAATTATTTACATGTGAAAAATTGTTGAGTAAAGAATAAAAGAGTCAAGAATTTATAATTATTTTATCTCAAGACTTATTCATACCAAGGAAGTAGTGTGCCAGACTGTCTCACTATTCAGGTTAGGTTAGGTCAGGTTAGGTTAGGTCACGTTAGATTAGGTTACGTTAGGGTACGTTAGGTTAGGTTAGGTCAGGTTAGGTTAGGTCACGTTAGATTAGGTTACGTTAGGGTACGTTACGTTAGGTTAGGTTAGGTCAGGTTAGGTTAGGTCACGTTAGATTAGGTTACGTTAGGGTACGTTACGTTAGGTTAGGTTAGGTCAGGTTAGGTTAGGTCACGTTAGATTAGGTTACGTTACGTTACGTTAGGTTAGGTTAGGTCAGGTTAGGTCACGTTAGATTAGGTTACGTTAGGGTACGTTACGTTACGTTAGGTTAGGTTAGGTTAGGTTGGGTTAGGTTAGGTTAGGTTAGCAGGGAACATGGTGGCATCATTCGTCTTGCAGCAGAAGTAAAGAGGGCCGCCCTGGGTCTCCCACACACCTCCTCCCTCACAATGTTTTTAAAGTAGTGGGGATTTGTCTAGGAGTCTCCCGGGCCCCGTCTGGTCACTTGGCAGTCCCCGTCTGTGTTGTGGCCACCAGGAGACCCTACCCGCCCTGCCCCGTACCGCCCCGCCCCGTACCGCCCCGCCCCGTACCGCCCCGCTGCCAACCTCCTCTATATCTGACATAGGCCTTTTAATTGACGTCACTCACCTCGTATCCAGGGTTGTGCCGGCAGGGAAGGGTAGGGGGTAGGGGTAGGGTCATGGGGAGGGGGAGGTGCCGGGGAAATGTTGGCGAGTGGGGGAGGGGTGGGGAATTGGTATCGATGATGTTCTCGGTTTTATTGATTTATTACATGAGGTAGTAGGCAATATATCCCACCAATCAGGAGTCACCTTACGGAACCACTTATCTAACCCTAACTAACCCTAACCTAACCTAATCGTGATCTGAATATTTTCCTCCAAATTTATAATCGATGGTGATTGGTTAGACTGTCACGGCGTGAATGATGGACTAGAAGGGTTGTGATTGGCTGATTTGATGCGTCATTTCCCTCTGTCGGTCGGATGAGAGAGAGAGAGAGAGAATTGATTTTAACACAGTCGTCATAAAGTACAATAATTGTATCACGCATCACATTATAGCACAGAAACGCACAATACTACCACGCCAACACCATCACTACACCAGTAACCCCCAACAACACTGCACAACACACCACCTCACCACACACCACGACACACCACCACCACACACACACCACGACACACACACCCTTACACCACACCACCACACCACACCACACCACACAACACACACACCACAACACACCACACACACCACAACACACCACACACACCACACACCACACCACACAACACACCACACACCACACAATACACACCACACCACACCACACACCACACCAGAAGACATAACCGGGCTAACAAGAGAGAGGAACATGGACCTGTATTGTGTAAAATAGAGAACAAGTGAAGGAGGTGAAGCCATTTCCCCGGGAGGCGAGGAGCAGCAGAGATAGAGCTGCCGCAGCACTGGGAGTTAATCGCTAGAATCAGGGGCGGCCGCGTCAGCCTGGGTATGTGGCCCTGGGGTGCCCTATGTCACGCCCTGGCGATTGGCACTGTCGACGGGGGAAAGGCGTGTGTCACTGACCTAGGCTGGGGAGGGTCCTGGGGTGGTATTGGAGGACGAGCCCAAGGCAGTGGGGGTGTTTGTCTCTGACTTGGGGTGGAGGAGGACCTGGGGTGGAGGAGGACCGGGGGTGGAGGAAGACCTGGGGTGGAAGAGGACCTAGGCTGGAGGAGGACCTGGGGTGGAGGAGGACCTGGGGTGGAGGAGGACTGGGGGTGGGAGGGACTGGCAGGAGGACCCGCCGGAGGAGGACCCAAGGAGGATGACCTGAGCTGGAGGAGGACCTGATGGGGACTGGGGAGACGCCATACCCAGACCGTTCCTGGCTCCACTGCTGCTGCTGGGGAAAGAACTGATGGCGGGGAAGAACCAGCTCATCGTAGCCTGGTATGAGTGGCATGTTTTTCACCAAGACGTTGTGCTATGCAAAACACTGAGAGCGGCGGCAGAGCTAAAAGGGATGACGCCATTTGACATCTGGCAGCCAGTTCCAGTTAAAATCAAATGTACCTAAATCATTCTATGTCTCCTGACAGGTGAGTTTTGAGAATGACATGCACGGGGGTGGGGGGTAGGGCCTTATAGAAGAATTTTAATCTAGGGAGTTAAGGTGGTCTGGGAGGCCAGTATGGGGGATATTAGGACACGGGACATATTCTAAACTCTAGGATTATGACGCCTACCACCTGGAGAGGAGGTCAGGGAGGAGCAGGAGGTGGGGAGGGAGGGGTGGGGGGGGAGGAGGGTGGAGGTGGTGAGGAGGGCAGGAAGTGGTGAGGGAGGGGCGGGGGGAGGGAGGGGCAGGAGGTGAGGAGGGGCAGGAGGTGTGAGGAGGGCAGGAGGTAAAAGAGGTAGGAGGGAGGAATTTGAAGAGAGAGAGAGAGAGAGAGAGGAGAGAGAGAGAGAGAGAGAGAGAGTCCACTAGATGAAAGACGACTATGTAGGAGTAAATGAAGGAAGGAAGAAGAAGAAGGAAGTGTAAGGAAGAGAGAGTGGGATAAAGAGTGACCAAGGAGGTAGTAACAAAGATGGGTAAAAGATGAAGGTGATAAGTGAAGGGTGAAAGAATAAAACGACAGAGAATAAAAGTAAATTGGAGGCAGAGGGAAGGAGAGAGAGAGAGAGAAAGAGAGAGAGAGAGAGAGAGAGAGAGAGAGAGAGAGAGAGAGAGAGAGATTTGGTGAAGGATAATAAACACACGGGAGATAAATAACCGGAGATAAGGAGACGGGAAGAGGGAGGAGACGATAATGAAGGGAAGAGGGAGAACACGATAAAGAAGGGAAAGAAACAGAAACAAGTAAGAAAAGATTAAGCGAAGAAGGATAATGACTAAAAGAGGAGTAAGAGAAAGGAATAAATAGATCAGTAAATAAAGAGGAAAATAAATGATGTTTGGTTGGATTAAATAGCAAAAAAATAATAAATAAATAAACGTATAAAACTCCCTGACTCTCCCGCAATCATTATCAGTCATGTCGGTAAAGGCGGGTATTGACGGGCATAGGGCTGACTAACGTATCCGTAAACACGCGTATTGCTAACTAATATTTATAATCAATCTAACATCTTTATATTCTTTTGTTAAATTGTTGACAGACAGACAGGCAGACAGACAGACAGATTCCCGGGTGTTGTGTGAGTGAGGGGTGTTTAAGTCACACACACACACACACACACACACACACACCCCCAAGTCCAACTTTGGCCGGGGTGTCAAGGCCTGTGGAGAGGACCTGTGTTGTCCTCACTGTGGTGGAATGACCTGGTGAAAGTTGTGGAATGACCTGGAGGAAGTTGTGGAATGACCTGGTGAAAGTTGTGGAATGACCTGGAGGAAGTTGTGGAATGACCTGGAGGAAGTTGTGGAATGACCTGGAGGAAGTTGTGGAATGACCTGAGGAAGTTGTGGAATGACCTGGAGGAAGTTGTGGAATGACCTGGAGGAAGTTGTGGAATGACCTGGAGGAAGTTGTGGAATGACCTGGAGGAAGTTGTGGAATGACCTGTGAAAGTGGAATGACCTGGAGGAAGTTGTGGAATGACCTGGTGAAGTTGTGGAATGACCTGGAGGAAGTTGTGGAATGACCTGGAGGAAGTTGTGGAATGACCTGGAGGAAGTTGTGGAATGACCTGGAGGAAGTTGTGGAATGACCTGGAGGAAGTTGTGGAATGACCAAGAGAGAGAGAGAATAAAAACAAAACAAAAATAATAAAAATAAAAAACGAAAGGAAATAGAATAAATTACGATAAAGATGAATTGGTAAATATTGATAAAAGAAGGAATTAGACGCAAACTGATAAATAATGGAACCAGAGAGACACTGATAAAGATGGTGTAGGAAAGATAACTTTGATAATTAAGAAGGGTAATGAGAGAGGAAATAACAAACACATTGATAAATAAGGAGGTAGGAAAATGACGTGATAACAGGGAGATGTGAATAACGATAAAGTAAATGGAGGTAATTAAGAAACAGGTGAAGAGAAGGGGGCGATAATGAACAAGAAAGGTAAAAGAGGGAATAAGTGGAAGATTAGGAGAATAAAAAAATGAAATAAAGGTGGAAAGAAGGAGAGAGAGAAAAAATAGAATGTAAAGATAATTGGAAGTAAAGGAATGAATTTAATGTTAAGAAGAATAAGATAATGCTAATAATAGGAATAATAAAGAAGAGAATTGGCATAAACGAGTAAATAGAAGGAAATAGAGAGAATGAAGAAAGGAAAGAGGCATTAGTGAAGAAAGAGGAGTTACAATATGAATGAAAATAGACATAGAAGATAATAGGAATAAACGAGGGAGAGAGAGAGAATGTAAACTAACCATGAGGGGGGGGATGAGAATGAGAGAAATGAGATAAATTATAATAGGAGGAGTCTTGATGAAAGAGAGGTATAAGAGAGAGAGAGGCAAATAACAAAGATGATGATAACGATGAAATGAAAAAAAAATATAGTAAAGAAGGAATAATTAAACAAACGATAAAGAAAAAGGATAAGAGTAGATGATGATGATGATGGCAGAGATGATGAAATAAAGGTGAGAAACAGATAACAAGGATAAAGATGGAATAATGAGTAACAGATAAGAAATAAATGTAATGAAAAAAATTTGAGAAAAATAAGAGACGAGAAATTAGAATGATCATGGGAATTGGTGAAAAAACGGGATGAAAGGGGAGGGGACGATAACAGATAAAAGATAAGAATAATCACATAGCGAATAAAAACAAGGAAGGGGAGGAATTCGAATAATCAAGGAAGAGGGAAAAATACGGAGAGGGGAAGGAGAGGGAGGTGGAGAAAATAAGAATAAGTATAATGCTATTAAAAAGGAACGTAGGAGAGAGAGAGAGAGAGAGAGAGAGAGAGCGGAAATAACCAAAGAGGGAGATAGACAATAATTAAAAGATAGGAATGATGAAGATATGGATAAAAATGATGAGAGAGGAAATTACGAAGAGGAGAAGAAAGGAAGAAGATAAGAGTAAACATAGAGACAATAAAACAAAGGGAGGGGATAGGAGAGAACGAGAATAAAGACTATAGGATTAAACAAGAGGGAAGACCTAGGTAACACAGTAAAAGGAATTAGCAAACAAACCAAAAAAATAAAAAAATAGTGAATGGAGAAAAAAATTAATAGAACAGAAAAAAAGAAAAATAAACAATAAAAAAATAATAGTAATAAAATAACAAAAATAATATCCATAGAAAAGGGAAAAAAATGAATAAATAATGGAAATAACAGGAAAAATACAATAAAATGGGTCGGGCAGAGAGCAATAACGAATAGAGAGATTAGATAACTGAAAAAAAAATAAGAATAATCACGATAAAGAGTAAAAAACGAGAAAGGGGAGGGAGGAATAATGAAGGTGGAGGGAGATAGTGAAAGAGATAGAGAGAAGAGAGGAGGACACACACACACACACACACACACACACACACACACACACAATTGGGGAGAGTCAGGAATGTGAAAAGGTGACTCAGGAATTGGAAAGAGTAAAATGAAAGTAGAGAGAGAGAGAGAGAGAGAGAGAGAGAGAGAGAGAGAGAGAGAGAGTGGTGTATTAAGGGTTGAAAGAGAGAGACAGACAAAGGGGGCCAGATAGGAAAAGTTAGAATAGGGAGAGAGAGAGAGATAGGGGAATGGATGGTAGGAGGGGGGAGGGGAGGATAGGGAGGGGGGAGGGGAGGGGAGAGGAGGTGTGTGGGGAGGGGAGGGGGGTGTGAGGGGAGGAGGGGGGTGGGGGGAGGGGGGTGTGGAGGAGAGGGAGGGGGTGTGGGGGAGGGGAGGATAGGGGGTGGGGGGGGAGGGGAGGACGGGGGGTGTGAGGGGGGGTGTGAGGGGAGGGGAGGGGATAGGGGTGTGGGGGGGAGGGGAGATTCATGAGGGGATGGGGGGTGTGAGGGGAGGATAGGGGGGGGGAGGGGAGGGAGGATAGGGGTGGAGGGGAGGGGAGGGGGTGTGGGAGGGGAGGATGGCAAGGGGAGGAGGGGAGGATAGGGGGTGAGGGAGGATGAGGGGAGGGGAGGAGAGGAGGTGGGAGGGGAGGATAGGGGGGTGTGGGGGGGAGGGGAGGAAGGGGGGTGTGAGGGAGGATAGGGGGTGTCCAATGATTTTAGGTCAAACCTTGATTCCAGCTCTCTGGTGTGTGTGTGGGGGGCAGACAGTCATCACGAGAGAGGACGACAGGATAGTTAACTGTCCCATGACGAATAGGAAGGTGGATAGGCTGACTGGCTTGCAGGCAAACCATGGCAGGTGAGAAAGGAAGGAAGGGAGGAAGGCAGGCAGGCAGGCAGGCAGGAAGGAAGGAAGGAAAAGAAGAGGTGAAGGGAAGGAAGGGCAGGCAGGAAGGCAGGCAGGCGGTAAATCAGGGCAGGTGTTGGGGCGGGCAGAGCAGCCCAGAGTGCCGATCAGGCATGGCCTGGGGGACAGCACTGGGAGGGAACCCACTACCACCAGTGCCAGCCACGGGCACTACTGGCTGGGGGGGAGGGGGGGAAGGGGTAAAATAGGTGGGGGAAGAACTAAACCACACACACACACACACACACACACACACACACACACACACACATGAAAAGAAAGCGAGTAGAGAGGCAGATAAAAGCACAGTAGAAAGTGAAGTGTGGGAGGCTGGTCACCAAATTAACCCAACCTTGCCTTGCCTTGCCTAGCCTAGCCTAGTCTTGCTTTGCTTGCCTTGCCTTGCCTTGCTAAGCCTAGTCTTGCTTTGCCTTGCCTTTGCCTTACACTTGTTTTGCCTTGCCTTTGCCTTGCCTAAGTCTTACTTTGCCTTGCCTTGCCTTGCCTTGCCTTGCCCAGCCCAGTCTCTGCTTGCTTTGCTTGCCCACTGCCTTGCTACCCCTTATATGCCCTTGCCTTGCCTTGCCTTGCCTTGCCTTACCTTGCATGCCTTGCCTTAGTCTTGCTGCTTGCCTGCCTTACCTTACCTAGCCCTGACTGGGACACACACTTACACCACACCTTGCCCCATTTACACAGTCATGGCCACTAGTTTAGTGTGTAGTGGTGAGGTGAGGTGAGGAGGCAGGTGAGGGTGAGGTGTGGAAGTGAGGCAATGAGGGAAAACAAGTCAGTGATGCTCAAGGTGACTGACTGGTCGAGGGGTGTAAAGGTCCAGGTGTGGGGTTACCTGTCACCTCCCACACAGAGAGAGAGAGAGAGAGAGAGAGAGAGAGAGAGGGAGAGAGGACCATCAGCTGGCGGTAATGAAGAGAGGAAAATACTGTTTTGTGCGGCAATCGACGACGACACAACCCGTTAATCATGAGACGGTGGTGGTGAGGGAATGGTGGTGGTGAGGGACTGGTGGTGGTGAGGGACTGGTGGTGGTGAGGGAATGGTGGTAGTGAGGGACTGGTGGTGGTGAGGGAATGGTGGTAGTGATGGTAACAGGTGTGGACGGGATTATAAGAGGGTCCTTAATGACTGTTTTGCTCCCCTCGCCCCTCTCCCCACCCCCTCCCCCCCCACCTTCCTCAATACCCGCCATCTTAATTTGATGTATACATGTGTATCTTGTGAGCATAAAATTAATACATAACTGGAGTGTATTGGTGTATGTATGATGCTGATGATGATGATGATGATGATGATGATGATGATGATGATGATGATAGGTAAGAGTTAAATAAGGTTTCTCAAGTCACACCACACAGCTGTTGAACAGATCCAAGGTCACCACTACATACACACAGTAATCAGTTATAGTCGTGATTGTTTGTTCTTTTAGCGACTTCCTCTTACATACTCAGGAAAATATTCTACTCTTTATTATTATTATTGTTATTATTATTATTATTATTATTATTATTATTATTATTATTATTTATTTTTTTACTTATTTTAGTTTTTCCTCTCTCAAACATTTGTATTTTTTTATATATTTTTAACCTGTCGGAACCTTCAGCCTAAGAAGAGGAGGATATAGGGATTGATTCTGTCTGTCTGTCTGGTATGGTAGAGTGCATCAGGCCCTGGCTTGGAGTTAAGACCACCTCACGAATGTTTGTTTACTCAGCTGTGAAAAAGTTTAGCCCGTTGAGATCATTCCCATGCCTCGGAAACACAACACAACACAATAAAACACAACACAACACAGCGAAACACAACATAACACAGCGAAACACGACACAGGACTATTATATAAGAACATAAGAACATAAGAATGGAGGAAACTGCAGCGGGCCTATTGGCCCATACTGGGCAGTCCCGTTTACACCCAACCCCTATTGCTCATATATCCATCCAACCTATGTTTGAAGCAATCCAGCGTATTCGAGTTAATGATGATATTTGGTAACTTGTTCCATTCATCCACTACTCTGTTTCCAAACCAGTGTTTACCTATTTCGCGCCTAAATCTAAATTTGTCTAATTTAAAACCATTGTTACGAGTTCGCTCCTGGTTGGATAGTTTGAGTACCTTTGTAATGTCCCCTTTGTTTAGCCCTGCCTTCCACTTAAACACCTCTATCATGTCGCCCCTCGCTCTACGTCTCTCGAGGGAGAGCAAATTAAGATGCTTTAACCTGTCTCTATACTCAAGGTTCCTAATGCCCGGGATTAGTCTTGTCATATAAAAGAAATGATTCAATGATACTCTCAACCTGGAGCGTAAATCAGAGTCGAGGATGAGGGAGGGAGGTGCCATGCTGGTTGACCTTACCATACAGCTCGTGTTGGTCACATGTAAATAAAGTGAGACATTCAGATGCTGTCCTCAGATGTCCACGGCCACCTAATGTGTCTAGTTATGTCTGTTGTCTGTCTACGTGTCTTTTCATAGTGGTGATAGGGGTGGTGAGGGGGAGAGGGTGTAGGGAGGGGGAGAGGGGTAGGAGGGGAGAGGGGAACGGGGTAGAAATAGGGAGGGTTGTATCTCCCTACTTGCTCTTGTGTTAGTTGGTGGTATATTTGGAAGAATGGAGGGGTGGGGGGTAGAGAAATGATGAGGAGGGGGGAGGTGGGGGTAGAGAAATGATGAGAGGGGGGAGGGGGGGAAGAGAGAGAAGGGGTAGGGAGAGGGATTTTACCTACCTGTGGCTCGATGGGGGGTGGAGGTAGGGAGGTGGGGGGGAAGAAGGAGGTGTGTGGAGGAGGTGGGTGACATACACTCAAGGACTCCCCATAACACACACACACACACACACACACACACACGGATTGGTGGATTACACTGATCTAATTACACTCTGGTATATTACACCTTCAAAGGGTGTATAAAAGCCCGAGAGAAGAGGGACAGGTGAGGAAAGTGAGGAGAAGACGTGAGAGAGGGAGAGAGTTAATAAAGCCAGGTGAGGAAAGTGAGGAGAAGACGTGAGAGGGAGGAGAGTTAATAAAGCCAGGAGGAAAGTGAGGAGAAGACGAGAGAGGAGAGAGTTAAAAGCCAGGTGAGGAAAGGAGGAGAAGACGTGAGAGAGGGGAGAGTTAATAAAGCCAGGTGGAGAAAGTGAGGAGGAGACGTGAGAGAGGGGAGAGAGAATAAAGCCAGGTGAGGAAAGGAGAGAAGACGGGAGAGAGAAAAAGCCAGGTGAGGAAAGTGAGGAGAAGAAGTGAGAGAGGGAGAGAAGTAAGAAGCCAGGTGAGGAAAGGAGGAGAAGAAGGAGAGGGAGAGAATAAAGCCAGGTGAGGAAAGTGAGGAGAAGACGTGAGAGAGGAGAGAGTAATAAAGCCAGGTGAGGGAAAGGAGGAGAGGAGAGGAGAGAGTTAAAAACCAGTGAAGTGAGGAGACGTGAGAGAGGGAGAGAGTTAATAAAGCCAGTGAGAAAGTGAGGAAAGAAGTGAGAGAGGGAGAGAAGCCAGGTGAGGAAAGTGAGAGACGGGAGAGGGAGAGAGAATAAAGCCAGGTGAGGGAAAGTGAGGAGGAGACGTGAGAGGGAGAGATTAATAAAAGCCAGGTGAGGAAAGTGAGGAGGAGACGTGAGAGGGAAGAGTTAACAAAGCAGGTGAGGAAAGTGAGGAGAAGAAGTGAGAGAGGAGAGTTAATAAAGCCAGGTGAGGGAAAGTGAGGAGGAGACGTGAGGAGAGGGATTAATAAAGCCAGGTGTGAGGAAAGTGAGAGGGAGAAGACGTGAAGAGAGGAGGAGTTAATATAAAGCCAGGTGAGGAAAGTGAGGAGAAAAGTGAGAGAGAGAGAGAGTTAATAAAGCCAGGTGAGGAAAGTGAGGAAGACGTGAGAGGGAGAGAGTTAATAAAGCCAGGTGAGGAAAGAGGAGAATAAATACAATAACTAAACACAAACAATACATACTAATACATAAAATACAATAATACAATAACTAATGAATACAATAACTTATACATAAATAATGACATGGTCGTTGTGGCTCAAGATGAAGTTAATGAAAGATTCTTGTACTTCTCTGGGCAATTAACTGACTAAGAACGACCTTCACCCCCCGACCAGCCTCCCCCACTCCTGCAACCTCCTTGTCCCATCTTCAGCCCTCCCTTGCCACCAGCCCAGATACTGATCATCACCTCCTCAATACCGTCCCCTCCTTGATACTGGGGGGGCGTTGTGTCTGTGTTATTATTATTTCCATGTGTGTGTGTGTGTGTGTGTGTGTGTGTCCCCAGAGATGTGAGGTTTTGTGTGTGTGTGTGTGTGCGCTGTGGAGGCATGTGTGCAAGCCTTGTATATCTACATGTGTGTGTGTGTGGAAATTCTGTCCCGTGTGTGTGTGTGTGTGTATAGAGTATATCCCTCTGTGTATGTGTGTGTACATCAGTCCCCACACTGTTTTATTGTTGTAGACTTGTCTATTAATACTGACATATATTGACACACTCTGTACTACCGTTAGAGAGACAGAGTCCTCTCGCTCTGTAACACACCAACACACCACACACACACCCCAAACACACACACACCCCCCAAACACACACACACACGCCCCAAACACACACACACACACACACACACAGGCTCGTTTCAATTTATTGCATTTTATGGGATGTGTTTCCGGTGTACAGTGATCCCAGCTGTTGGGTTTGTTCAATTTCAGCGAGCACTTAGGTAGAATCAACAGGACCGGGGAAGACTGTCAGGTGTTCTGTCTCCTGCAGAGGTTCTGTCATGCACTGAGGGAGGCTCGTCAGGGGGGTTGAGTGTCAGGCACGAACTTGTCATGCACTTTGATATATTGACAGAAAAATCTTGTTAAATATTATGTCTTAAGATGGCTGTTGTGTATTGTGATAACTGGAGAGAAAACACGGGAGGATATACTCAGGTATTCAGATGTCTGATGAGGAACACCTGTGAGAATGTCTTTAGTCTCAGGTGAGGATGCTCAGGTATGTTATTCGTAATTAATTAGTGATGGAAGGACGCACCTCATTCACTCACTCACTAATAATGGTTGACCCTCGTGTAACGAGGATGGACGGCCCAAGGGCCACCTAGACGAGAATTTGTTTAAGGTGTAGAAGCTGTCGCCAACACAACAAGCACACCCTAAGTTAACGAGCTGCATGACCCAGTGTCAAGGAATAGTCCGAGAAGACCGGAACACGATCCGCAAATCAGTTAACATCCAGGTCCCCAATTACTGCTGGGTAGACAGATGCAAATGGCGTAAAGAAACTTGCCCATAGTTTCACACACACACACACACACACATATCCCATCTATTGTTAAAATAATAAACAACTCCTGATTTATGTACTGTACAGCCCTGTAAATGTATTCAGTGCATATTATATCATTATGTCTAAATCAAATGTAAGTCTGTATATTTTTCCATACTGCAACTCTATTAATAAACCGTTTATTATTATTATTATTATTATTATTACACACACACACACACACGGGCTGCAAACTTTTTCAATAAACTGTTTATTATTATTATTATTATTATTATTATTATTATTACACACACACAGACGGGACAGGAAGAAACGTTAGGGTCCTATAGTAGGTGTGATGGTGGTACAGTAGGTGTGATGGTCCTACAGTAGGTGTGATGGTCCTACAGTAGGTGTGATGGTCCTACAGTAGGTGTGATGGTGGTACAGTAGGTGTGATGGTGGTACAGTAGGTGTGATGGTCCTACAGTAGGTGTGATGGTGGTACAGTAGGTGTGATGGTCCTACAGTTGGTGTGTGATGGTTACGGTAGGTGTGATGGTCGTACAGTAGGTGTGATGGTCCTACAGTAGGTGTGATGGTCCTACAGTAGGTGTGATGGTCCTACAGTAGGTGTGATGGTCTACAGTAGGTGTGATGGTCTAGGTGTGATGGTCCTACAGTAGGTGTGATGGTGGTACAGTAGGTGTGATGGTCCTACAGTGGGTGTGATGGTCCTACAGTAGTGTGATGGTCCTACAGTAGGTGTGATGGTGGTACAGTAGGTGTGATGGTCCTACAGTAGGTGTGATGGTCCACAGTAGGTGTGATGGTCCTACAGTAGGTGTGATGGTCTACAGTAGGTGTGATGGTCTAGTAGGTGTGATGGTGGTACAGTAGGTGTGATGGTCTACAGTGGGTGTGATGGTGGTACAGTAGGTGTGATGGTCTACAGTTGGTGTGATGGTGGTACAGTAGGTGTGATGGTCCTACAGTAGGTGTGATGGTGGTACAGTAGGTGTGATGGTCCTACAGTAGGTGTGATGGTCCTACAGTAGGTGTGATGGTCCTAGTTGGTGTGATGGTCCTACAGTAGGTGTGATGGTCCCCAGTAGGTGTGATGGTCCCACAGTAGGTGTGATGGTCCTACAGTAGGTGTGATGGTCTACAGTTGGTGTGATAGTCCTACAGTAGGTGTGATGGTGGTACAGTGGGTGTGATGGTGGTACAGTAGGTGTGTCCTGTAGGTGTGATGGTCCTACAGTAGGTGTGATGGTCCTACAGTAGGTGTGATGGTCCTACAGTAGGTGTGATGGTCCTACAGTAGGTGTGATGGTCCTACAGTTCGTGTGATGGTCCTACAGTTGGTGTGATGGTCCTACAGTTGGTGTGATGATACAGTAGGTGTGATGGTGGTACAGTAGGTGATGGTCCTACAGTAGGTGTGATGGTCCTACAGTAGGTGTGATGGTCACAGTAGGTGTGATGGTCCTACAGTAGGTGTGATGGTCCTACAGTAGGTGTGATGGTCCTACAGTAGGTGTGATGGTCCTACAGTAGGTGTGATGGTCCTACAGTAGGTGTGATGGTCCTACAGTAGGTGTGATGGTCCTACAGGTGTGATGGTCCTACAGTAGGTGTGTTCCTACAGGTGTGATGGTCACAGTAGATGTGATGGGTGTAATTTACTAGTGAGGAGGAAAAGTAGACAACTGGTGTTACCTTGACTATGGTACTTAATTGAGCCACATCATCGTTACTGTATGTATGTGTACGAACAGGTGTTATATATACTGTTGATCATTATTGACTATATGTTAATTATATATCCAAAATAGACGTGAATCACTGTATATATATATGAGACTGCTTGACTTAAACTGTTGTTAATAAGAGGAAGTATTACCGTAATGTTTGGACCACCGTGAGGGCAGGTGAGGTGCTGGGTGATTAATGGCCCACCTGTGTCACCTTATACCTGTTGGCCATGCTGCATAATCCATCATCATCTCTCTCTCTCTCTCTCTCTCTCTCTCTCTCTCTCGCCTTCCTAGGGGTTGGTTAGGTTAGGTTGGTCTTTGTCAGAGTGTGGGTGACCCGGGTAACACACCTGTGGAGATAGGTGTGTGTGTGTGTGTGTGTGTGTGTGTGTGTGTGTGTGTGTGTTTAGTTGGTTTAGTTAATTTTGTTCCGTCGAGTTAAGCAACAATACAAAAACACGTGAAAAAATAAATTGGAAAACCCTACATACATACATACATACATACATACATACATACTTACATACATACACATACATACATACATACATACATACACATACATACATACATACATACATACATACATACATGCATACATACATACATACATACATACCTACATATTATTATTGATGCCTATCATGCCCCTGCCTGCCTACTCTCTCATTAACCTCCCTCCTCCTCCTCCTCTACCCCCATCACGTTTGTGCACCTCCAGCCCCACCTCCCAACTACCCTCCTTCACCCTTCTCCACACCTACCTCTCCTTCTACCCCTCTCTCCCCCCTTCCCTTTACCCCCTCCCTTCAGCTCACCATTGCCCAATACTCCCTCCGCTATTATGCTCAACCGGAATTTAAACCCGATACTGCAGTTATGACCGAGACTCCAACACACACACACACACACACACACACACACACACACACACACACACACACACACACACACACACACACACACACCATGAACTCTTAATATAACCCCTAAATCTTGTCAGTACGATGCTGATCCTGAGCATGATGACACCCTGAGTATGATGACTTAACTAGGTATGATGACTTAACCCTGAGTATGATGACTTAACCCCGAGTATGATGACTTAACCCCTGAGTATGAAGACTTACCCCTGAGTATGATCAATTGACCCCTAGTATGATCAATTAACCCCTAGTATGATGACTTAACCCCTGAGTATGATGACAACGTCTTGGTGATGACTCAACTGATTATGATGATCTATTTCGTTGAAGGCGAGAACGTTATACTCAAAGGGTTAAGTTATCGTACTCGAGGATGAATCATCGTCCCAAGGGTTAAGTCATTGCCTCAAGGGTTAAGTCATCGTCTCAGAAGGGGTTAATTTCTCTGCTGTTTTAGGTACACACACACACACACACACACACACACACACACACACACACACACACACACACACACACACACACACACACACACACACACACACACACACACACACCTTTGGTAACGGGTTAGGTGTTGACACCGTGATCTGAGGAAAGACCCACCGCTCCTTTCAATCCTGACGCCGGGACGATCACCCTGAACCCTCCTGGAACGCCTCCTACAGTCCATCCTAGGGGGAGGGACAGAGAAAGATGTATTAACCCTCCCTCCCTCTCCTTCCCTCCTCCCTCCCCTCCCCTCCCTCCTCCGCTCCCTCCACCCTCCATCTTCTCCAGGGCGATAGCGTAGGATTGCAGAAGCCGACGATTGAGGATTGAAGGAACAGAAGCAGCGTGGGCTTGTTGGGGCTGTGTGCGTGTTTATGGTCGCCCAGGAGCCATAGCCTGAAGACCTGCCCTCCCCGGGACCTCGTGAATTGTAGAGTCGGCACAAGTATTACAGGCCCAAGATAACGGTGGGTGGGGGGCTACAATAGGTGCTGGTGGGGCTACAGTAGGTGCTGGTGGGGGCTACAATGGAATGTTGGTAGGGGTTGGGGCTACAATGGTGGTGGTGGTGGTGGAAGAAACTACAATGGTGGTGGTGGTGGTGGTGGAAGAGCTACAATGGGTGGTGGTGATGGTGGGGGCTACTGGTGGTGGGGCTACAATGGGTGCTGGTGATGGTGGGGGCTACAATGGGTGCTACTAGTGGTGGGGTTGGTGGGTGGAGGAGAGCGACAATACGTGCTGGTGGGTGTATGACTGGGTGGAGAAGAGCCATGCTAGGTGGTGATGGTGAGGGACAGTGAGGGAAGTAGGGCCACAGTGAGGGAGGGAGGGAGGGCCACAGTGAGGGAAGGCCACAGTGAGGGAGGGAGGGCCACAGTGGGTGCTAGGACAGGGTGTTAGGTGGTGCTAACTACTACCTCGGGAGGAAGAGTGTTGCTGACGATGAGTCCCGCAGGAGAAAGTCCCAATGAGTTCTGCTCCTGAGGCTGGTGGCAGAAGGTCACTGTAGGAGGGTGCTGGGTGTTGCTAGGTGCCCAGGAGGATGGTGCTACTGCTGGGTGCTAGGAAGATGGTGATGGTTGTAAGGAGTGGTGGTAAGAGAGAGAGAGAGAGAGAGAGAGAGAGAGAGAGAGAGAGAGAGAGAGAGAGAGAGAGAGTAGCTACTGCAATGATCCTAAGATGACGATGATGATGTGGTTGGTGGTCGTTTGAGTGGTGGTAGTTGTGGGTTAGTGGGGACGTTTGATTGTTGTTAGTTCATGGTTGCTAGGTAGGGAGCGAATGGTTGTT
Source organism: Homarus americanus (assembly GCF_018991925.1). Classification (NCBI taxonomy): domain Eukaryota; kingdom Metazoa; phylum Arthropoda; class Malacostraca; order Decapoda; family Nephropidae; genus Homarus; species Homarus americanus. The sequence goes on along the minus strand of NW_024751660.1, from coordinate 466,392 downwards.
TGTGGTAGGGAGGCAGGTGGGGAGGGGAGGTCTGACTGGTAGCATCTAGTCGTTTTTGGGTAGCAGCAACTGGCCATTAGTACACTCCATGAACACCCTGAACACACACTGAACACAATTCCTTGAACACACCCTGACACACCCTGAACACACCTTGAACACTCTGAACACACCTTGAACACCCTGGACACACCTTGAACACTCCCTAAACACCTTAAACACACCCTGAACACACCCTGAACACACCCTGAACACCTTAAACACACCCTGGACACACCCTGAACACCCTGGACACGGTATGGTTTTAACTACAATCACTAAGGCCAAAAGAGGATATATTTTTTATGGTTTCTTGAAATATATTCGTCTAACTTTATCACCACCATCACCATCTGTCCACCACTGTCACCATCTGTCCATTCACCGTCACCATCTGTCCACCACCGTCACCATCTGTCCACCACTGTCACCATCTGTCCACCACTGTCACCATCTGTCCACCACCATCACCACATCTGTCCACCACTGTCACCATCTGGTCCACTGTCGCCATCTGTCCACCACCGTCACCATCTGTCCACCACCGTCACCATCTGTCCACCACCGTCACCATCTGTCCACCACCGTCACCATCTGTCCACCACCGTCACCATCTGTCCACCACTGTCACCATCTGTCCATCACCATCTGTCCACCACTCATCACCATCTGTCTCACCACTGTAACCATCTGTCCAACCATCGTCACCATCTGTTCACACTGTCACCATCTGTCCACCACTGTCACCATCTGGTCCAGCTGAACATACCCCAATATTCTTATTTACACACACACACACGCACACACACACACACACACACACACACACACACACACACACACACACACCACACACACAAACACACACACACACACACACACACACACTCTCTCTCTCACACTCACACTCTCTCACAGACACACACCATTACTTTCACCCACACTCACACAACACACTCACCTAACACACTTACGCTGATCCAATACCCCCACCCACCCAAACACACCCCCACCCACCCAAACACACCCACACCTACCCAAACACACCCACACCTACCCAAACACGCCCACCCAAACACACCCAGCATATCGAGCCAGATAGCCGGATAGATAACGGAGGTGTTGTGAGAGGCGTATCGGTGCTACACAACCCGGGTATAATGGCAAGGTGCTGATAACCGCGCCAGGAAAACAACTGCTTTGTTGCCTCCATGTTACTTCAGGGTTGAGCCTCTGAGATCGCCTTCGTGTTTACTGGGCGCTGGGGGGCAGTTCCGTCGACTCCTGCACCCCTGGGACGGTGGCGGGCCTGGGGTGTGGTGTGGGGGGTGTGTGTGTGGTGGGGAGGTGGGTGTGGGGTAGGGGGCGGTGGATGGTGTGTGTGTGTGTGTGTGTGTGTGTGTGTGTGTGTGTGTGTGTGTGTGTGTGTGTTCTGAGTGCTTGCTTCTAATTAAGTAAATATTGGACTCGAATTAATTAACTGAATGGCAAAGCGAGATCCGCCTGCTATGATTACACACCTAAATGATAGAATTAAATATACATGGTCGTCCAGAGTGGGGAGAGCCTGTGTGTGTGTGTGTGAATCCTTGTGTAACAGATATGATGTAATTAGGTCTTCTGTCTCTCTGTCTGTCTATCTGTCTGTCTGTCTCTCTGTCTCTCTGTCCTCCTTTAGTGTCCCTACTTGGTTCTCTCCCTCCTTCACTATCTCTTAATGTGTCTCTTCTCCTCCTCCTTCACCTTGTCTTATCTCTCCCTTCTTTATTAACTCTACCTGCTTCTCTCACTCCTTTATTACTTCTCTCCCTTCACTTCTCCCTCTGATTTTACTTGTATTTTTGTAAATTTGCGCGCGCAGTATTATGTTGCACTTGAATAATTATATGGGCGCACACACACACACACACACACACACACACACACACACACACACACACACAGAAGATATCAAGACCTCTCCTATTGGTTCACTCGGTACTTGATCGCTATCTTGCCGTGTCTTGTTCTGACGACACAATATAATCCCAAATATCTGCCATATCTCCGGTTACGTCACAAGCATCGATTGTGTAGATAGGGGAGGTGGGTACTGACGTCATGAACTGGGTGATATATTCCACTTACGGGGGTATTACCTGCCAGGGGGGTATTACCTGCCGGGGGGTGGGGTATTACCTGCCAGGGGGGTTACAGGTACACGTGATAACAGGTGCTGACAAACACACACAGCATAACAAGGACATAAACAAGCGGCCGCTATAATTGTCCTGCGTCGCCAGAGTTAAACAAACACCTTACACAAAACCCTTAATTTTCCTGCCAGGGCGACCTCGGTCAACCAGGCCCCGGGGGGTCGTTATGGCCCCGCCTCCGCCCCCTGGGGCTGTCCTGCCCCCTTAACCCCCCCTCCCAGCCTTTTGAGTTATCCTGTCTGCTCCATTCCCCGGGAGCTATCCTGCCTCCCCTTCCCCCTGGGCTACCCCTTCCCCGGAGCTATCCTGACCCCCCCTTCACCTGGGGCTATCCTGCCTCCCCTTCCCGGGGCTACCCCCTCCCCTTCCCCCGGAGCTATCCTGTCCCCCCCCCCCCTTCACCCGGGGCTATCCCGCCCTCACTACTGTCTCTCCCCGCCTGGATCTCTTCTGCCCCACCCCATTAGGCTATCCTCCCCCCCTCACTACCGCCGCCTCCTCCCTCTGGGGAGCTTCACCCACATTACTCTCCCCCTCCCCCTGGGGCTCACTCCCACCACCCCTTGAGGTACTCCTTCCCCGCCCTCTTACTCTCATTTCTTGCTTCCCTCATTTCCCCTCTCACCACCATCATCATCAGCACGTGGCGTGGGTCAGGTGGGGGCGGGTTAGTTTGTTTATGTCGGGCGGACTGTATACAGGTCAGGTGGAGTTATGAGTGTTGAATTATGTCAGGGTTGAGTAACGTGAGTTTTAGGTCGTGTCGGGGGCAGGTCAGGTTAAGGTAAGTGATGTTGAGTCAAGTTAGGTATATATACACTTAGAGCAGATACAGATAGATTAAGTTTAATTTGGTCAAATTAGATCGGCTTCAGCTTGGTTAGATTATCGGGTTAAGGGGAAGGGGGGGGGACTGGTGTACGAGTTTGTCCCCCTCTCCTTCCCCTCTCCCCTTCTCACATCCCCCTGCCCCCCACCTTCCCACTGGCTACCACATATACACAGCACCCACCATGGAAATGACTCGAATAGGTCTCACGGCTTCGGAACATGGTCGGAACAGCGAGTCTTGAGAGCTACATGGCGGGGGGGCTGGGAGGGGGGGCTGGAGGGTCGTGCCAATAAAACTAACCTTCTTTAACCTGGCGGCGTCGTAAGAGATGTTTATAAATAGACTTGAGATGATAAGAATTATTGTCCGTGTGTTTTGTCCAGTGGGGAGTTATTTTGTCTTTTGTCCAGTGGGGAGTTATTTTGTCTTTTGTCCAGTGGGGAGTTATTTTGTCTTTTGTCCAGTGGGGAGTTATTTTGTGTTCTTGTCCAGTGGGGAGTTATCTTGTGTTTTGTCCAGTGGGATAATTAACCTTGGGTATTGTCCAATGAGGGAATTATTTAATGGGATTTGTCACTCAGGTGGTAGTCATGGTGTGGTGGTGCTGATGGTGTGGTGGTGTTAGTGATGGTGTGGTGGTGTTAATGGTGTGGTGGTGCTGATGGTGTGGTGGTGCTAATGGTGTGGTGGTGTTAATGGTGTGGTGGTGCTGATGGTGTGGTGGTGCTAATGGTGTGGTGGTGTTAATGGTGTGGTGGTGCTGATGGTGTGGTGGTGCTAATGGTGTGGTGGTGTTAATGGTGTTAGTGATGGTGTGGTGGTATGTTAAAGGAGGTGGAGGGGTGGTGTTGCATGTTGCTGTTTGAACGTGTCTATAAAAGTCCCCCATATCACCCCCCCTCCTCACCCATCACCCCCCCTCCTCACCCATCACACCCCTCCTCCTCACCCATCACCCTCCTCCTCACCCATCACCCCCTCCTGCCCATCCACCCCCTCTCACCCATCACCCCCCTCCTCACCCATCACACCCCCTCCTCCTCACCCATCACCCCCCTCCCTCCTCACCCATCCCCCCTCCTCACCCATCACCTCCTCCTCACCCATCACCCCTCCTCCTCACCCAT